>NC_139349.1:29252898-29677898 GCF_055883805.1 Amblyomma maculatum | reverse complement strand
CCCGCGAAGGGCAAAAAGTGTGTGTGTGTGTGTGTGTGGGGGGGGGGGAGGCGTGGCTTCAAACGGACACACGGAGATATTTTTCTGAAGGAGGAGTATGCGGATAAACAAAGTGAAAAGAACCAAGTAAGGTTATCCCAGTTTCAGTAATGCCTCAAACATCACCGAAGTAGGGTCAATTTTATCAGAATTTGTAATCTTAGACCTGCAGTAGGTAGTAAGTGTAAGTCGATTAAATGCTACTGCGAGGAAAAAGGTCAGGAGCCGAGAAAATCCTTCGGAACTACCGAAATAAAAAAGAAAACAGAAATTCTTGTCTGCCTCAGCACGCGACCAGAAATACATGAAAGCATTGTGAAGGTCGTGCAAGAAAGTTCAGTACGCACACTTTAGACCGTGAAAACTTAAGATTTTAGGCGTTAAGTAAGTAGACATTTTTGTAATTTCTGCACTCTTAACTATTTATGGCAACTTGTGCCCTTGTTCATTGGCAACGCGAATAATGCTGTGACCAGCAGTAGTGCGGCAGCGGAAAGTATTCCGAAAAATTCCTCTTCTTTTTAGCAAGCTTGAGCAGTTTCTTCGCAATGAATGACGTTATGTGTGAAAGTTACAGGGCGATAAAAGTAAATAAAAATAATAGCATCGCGGCACTTACTCTCCGCTGCTAGAAGTTCCTGTCGTAAAAGAAAAAGAAAACACCATAGAGTCATCCATGATTAGTAAAATCTATATAGAGGGGCATCTGGAACGGAATGGTTTGACTAACCGAAAACCTTTCAACAACAATTATTTTATGTTTATCTATGCAAGCAAACATCGGTGCGGCCGAGATTTAACGGCACGTGGAGCTATTTCCCAGCAATCCACCACAGCAAGGCCGTACTCAATTACTTGATGTTTTTACAGCCTCATTTTTTGGCTATTGTTTTCAACCACCCACGAACTCGGTGCTTGCAGCAGAAAAGCAATTTCTCTTTTGACGCAGACTCCAAACGCGGTCGCGACAGAGGAGAGATGGGTACTGAACGGATAAGAACGAGATATAACGAGTTTCAGCCGTTCGTAAATTATTTATGAAGAGACAAGAAGATAAAGTAATCAAATATGAAAAAAAGATAAGAGAGACCAAGCCTCCACGACCATTCAAAATGCAGCGTCCGGAATTGGGGCGTTTCGTTTATTGAGGTTGTCAAGCTTTCTAGTAACATACAATCAAAGGTATATAACACTGTGCTGTCAACCACAGAGATGATGTAATAAACTTGCTTTCTTCTTCAGCGTGATTATGCATCTGTAGTGAGCGTTGTGAATTGTTCGTGTATGCTTCTTACATGCGTGAAATAAGTATTAATTGTTTGTTACACAGTAATTTGCAGCTATAAATATATATATCACCTAGTAAGGCGTGTTTGGGCAGTATCGGCCTAGCTTCGACCGCTTGGGCTCTGATGGGCACTGATTGGCACTGATAATGACGACATGTGAGCTGTTTTCAATTTTATTTTCATATCAGTATATATATATATATATATATATATATATATATATATATGAAATCTAATTAACAAAACGTTGGTTGATTTGACTCCACCTTCAAGGGTATGACGATACAGTGTTAGTGGCTCTTCTCTGCCGGCTCCTGTTACGGATTATCGTTCATTACTTGAGCGTTAATCGCTAGTCCCTTAATTTGTGTTGGTTCAAGCTCACTCACACTCACACTACATTATGGGATACTTCACCACGTATGAATTCCAGATTTAACTAAAAGGTGCCACGACGGATTCTTGCACCGGGCCGTACCAACGTTCCTGTGTGCCCAGGAGCAGCGTGCCCGGCGCGGGATGCAAGGGTCCTGGGGCGTTCAATTCCATCTCGCCCTCCAATCTCAAAAAAGCATCGCGCCAGTGCGCAGTTGCTGTCAGTTCGGCAATGTTATGTAGTCTCGTGACGTCACAAAGCTCATTTGTCCAATCAGTGCCAGGACATGTCACCTATACCAACTGTCCCCTGCAAGACGCATGACCGTGATTTTTGGCTCGGAAAGCCAATGCCGCCGGCAACTTTTCTGAAGAACGGTTCCTTTAACGCTATCGCCCTAATATCCTTTTCACTTAATTGAATGGTGATGATATTTTGAGAGTGTAACGATGACGGCTACCTCCCGCCCACAGTGGATCAACAGAAGCTGAAGGCCGTCGGCGTGATTCCGTTCCCTCAAGGGCATGGATGGATGGATGGAATATAGGAGCGTCCTCTTTGAAACGGGGTGGTAGCAGTAGCTATCATGCTCAGGCATGCTCAGCTATCAGGCAGGGTCCTCTGAGCAGCGTCATCTGGCGACAGATAGCGGAAATATTGCAAAAATAAATAATAGCGGGTTTAAAGCTTGCCGCAATCGTTGCTTCAGTGGCGCAATGGATTGACGCTACTTACTTTAGCACTGAGCGAATAAATCCTTTGTTCGAATTGTGTAAGACTAACTAATTTCTTTAAACGTTTTTTGAAATTTTGTTTGAACCGCAACATTTAAATAAGCTACAAAGATCATTCCTGGGGAGTGTTCCACTTTAGGTTGCAATATGTTCGTTTATTTCTTAATAGCCGTAAAACCAGCCGTGAACAGAGCCACGAGATTATGGCATGACAATGGTAACACTAATCAGTTACCTTCACGGTAATCATTTCCTGCCTTCAGTGAGTGTATGTTACCTTTACGTTGCGTTCAGAGACACCTTAAGGTAACTATCCCCGTTTAACCCGCTAAGAGGCAGCCAGTGAGGAAAAAGAAGTTGCGGGACCCTACCGTTGAGAAGACGGAATTACGCGCAGGGGAGGGGAGTGACGACCAGGGTCCCGTCTTCAAGTTGCACAAGCAGGGTCTTATATCGAGCCCGTAACCTGTGGCCCAACATCATAAAGTAAATTTGTTATTCCAGTCTGTGGAATATCGGATAACGCATATATGTCAACACAATTTGTCTCTGTAAATTATAAGCACGCTGTCATGGATAAAATATTGCGAAAGGCTCGGCTGCATGAAAAAGGCGTTAAGGAGACGAATGACACATTTTTGTCACCAAACTCCTCTTTTTGTTTTGTAATATAAGTAAAAAGACTGAAATAAATGCCCCGAAAGACCCAACAGTTTGAAGAGGAGGCAGAGACACTTGGGGGACACTAAACTCTTTCGGAAAAGCTTCGTAGTTCATCGTTCATAGAAGAGTGATGATTTTGCGCTAGCTGCCAAGCTCAAATTTCTTCGTCTTAGAACACCTCTGGCCCTTTAGAAAGTGTCTGAGAACAAATTACTTAGGTTTTAAATGATTTCCTTTATTTCTCAGCGGGCGGCGGACTATAACACATTTTCTTCCAGAGAGTGGCGGAGGCTGAAATAGAGAAGCATGCTGTCGAGCTCTTGTCAGCCTGTGCAAAAAGCTGGCGTCGTCCACATTATTCGGCGGCTTCGGCTGTGAATTTTGTTCACAATTAAGCTGGCCCTGCGATTCCAGTTGCCAACTGCCTGAAACAAACCAATGGCTCAAGATGAGCAGTGTTTCAATTTCCGGACGTTCTTGGGAGCGTATGCTTGATCTCTATACGTTCTTACCGTCTTATCTCTATTTGGTAAGGTTTTCACAGCCTGCGGCAACAATCAGCTGCCACCGGCGCAAATGCGTATCAAGTTTCCGCCTTTACGGTAACCTGGTATGTTCATATGTACTTGAATGACGATATAGACGTGGAACTCAGAACCGAATAAAAAGGACTGCTGATTGCCCTAAAGTTTTCTTTTACCTATTTTTTCGTTACCCAGTTGATGCACGCTATTTGTGAAAACATAAATATATTTAGACATTGATTCAGTAGAAACTAAAGCATAGTCTTTCCTACGGTCGTGAAAAGAAGTGGCTCAAAGTGAGATGCTGAATTTTATTGCACTCATGACCTACATGGGCATTGTAAAGATTCCCCGCCTGAGGATGTATTGTAATGCTTAAAATACCTTTAGTGGCCTGATTTTATCATGCGTAATTCCTCGAAGCTGCTTCATTGCGTTGCCGGCCCTCCTGCAACGTGGACGATGCGACGGCGTCGTTAGGAGGAAAGCACGGGTACGCGTGGCGACTTTTTCCGAATATCAACCAAGCACGAAGCTCTTTCAGCCACATCGAGCCAGGTTTAACCACCAAGGTTTCAGAGAAGAGCCCTTCGATCAAATTTTCTGCCTTGATAGCAAACCATTTCGCATAACCACTAGCCTCCGCTAAATGCGCCGACAAACAAAGAAAGTTCAAGAACACGAAAGTTAAGCTGGATTATGAGCAAAAGAACAGTGAGCTGAAAACGAAAACTTTTTGTCAATTTAACACTGTCGCTAGGAGAACGGCGCGCATTCACCACGGATTTCATCGCATAACTTATTCTATTTTCATTACTCTGGCTTCACTGCATTCTAATGGTGTAGCTAAGAGAATGCAGTGACGTAGCCAGAAATATTTTACGGGCCAGAAATACATGCCCCTGGTCGAAAAAAAAAATATGAACAAAAAATAAATGTCCAAAGGATGGGGGATGTCACGGCCAGGAAATTTCAGGCAGTCTTCAAACACCGAAACCTCCAGGCTACGCCTCTGGGAGAATGGGTACGTCAGAGCCGCAGTGACATTTATGCGAACTATGTGGTGACCACTCGAGCCGGAGACAAAAAAAAATGGTAGCGATTTAACGTAGTTAAACCGAGTTGTCTAGCGAAAGGTCTGTTTAGCTTGTTTTTACCGTGGTTTAGCTTGGCAGTTATTCAATCGTAAGAAGAGTTATTATTTATGCAGTTCACCCAGATGTTCTTCACTTTTTTGCTTACGGCGGACAAATTTGCATGCCGGGCATGTCCGTTGGAGAGTGCTGAGGAAAATAAAAAATAGAACATAAAAAAGAAAGAAAAACATCAAAATGACAACGAAACTAAGAAATAAAATTTACAAAAAATAAGATGAAAAGGAAATAATAATTGATAAATGACGACGTGTCTGGTGTAAAAATCACAGCAGCAACAGGAAAACTAGTGCAGGTTCTGCAGTGCCATCAAATTTTTGGCCACAACACCAGTGCCGGATTTTCTAGAGAACGGAGCATTTAAAGTTATCGCGTTAAGAAATCATTCTCTCCAGTCACACAAACCGATTCATTGAAAAGCCCGTAAGTATGGAGGGATACGTAGTATCTTCGATGCCACCAGGTGGCGTCGCACAAGGCAGCAGAAGCTGCGTCGGGCTCCGATAAAATTTGTAAGCATCACTGTTCTGCGCCCTGACAATTATTTATATCAACAATTTGAATGGTTAGGCTGATAGCTGAATAACGCTAAAATATCGGCGCCATCTCATCGCCCCGCACTGACTGACACCAAGGTCAACCGAGTGATACTCCGTATTGCGTGTTAGCGGCTCTTCGAAAATCTGAAACGGCTGTCGCTCTCGTAGGCTTCGTAGCCCCGCAGTATAACATGGACTCCTCGGCAACAGCGGCGCTCCAGTCTCAGCCTGCCCCTGAAAACATCGGCGCCATGCCTCTCACTGCCGTGCCGCCTGCCGCCATCTCGGACGACGCCTCCCTTGAACACGCTTCTTCTTCTCCGACTCCGCAGACGAATTGATAACACCCGCCGCAAATTGAACCGCATCTCCGCTTTAACATCGGCTCTTCTCAGCTCCAATCAGCTGACGACACCCACCCCTGTTCACCATGGCACCTTCACTGCAAGGCAGATCATCCACATTTCGACCCCGCCTGTCCCATTCAGTACCAACAAGTTTAAGCTCGATCTAAAGCTTCGTATGAGCAGCACATCAAACTAGGTAATGCTACATCTAATCATAGACTCTCACCACTTACGGGCCTGGATAGCCCTGTCCACATGAGAAGTCACAGTTATCTTTACAACATCTTTACCTGCCATGTCTACTTGGGGAAGGAACCAACCACCTCAGATGCCTCCTCAGGCGCCATCTAAAACACCGACAGCACCGTTCCTGTGCCCTGTCACACTTCAGTTGTTGGCCAAACCTCAACCACAAATCGTGGGGCCATCAGCACCCACCCTGTCTCAATCCACCTCTGCAGTGAACCCACAGGCCCTCCAGGGGAGGTCGCCCACGGTCAAACCTCAGCTGACACCACCCACGCCAGACGCCTCTTCAGGCTCAGGTACGCCAGGCACTCTCCCATCCACCTCTCTTCCCTCTCTCCTCCGCTAAACAGTTGCAACAATACAAGGAACTAAAGAACAGTCTTCTTCCGTGTGAGGAACAGCTGACCGAAATACCCAGTGCTCTTCCACCCTCTAAACCGTTGTTCCAATGTTCTCTCCACTGTCTCCCACGTCGTCTCGCGAATCGAGGAGCTCACGAATAGTGTCGCCTTCATCGAAAAAAATCATCCACCTCAACACTCCTATCTCCATGCAAGCCACCTCCCAATCTCTCAAACGTACACACCCAACTCTGGTGGCCAAAGTAGGTCCTCTACTTCCACCCCCGCCATCTTCGTCGTTGTCTCCCACCTGTAGTGCACTGTGATGGCTAACACAACAACACTTCAAATTGTGCAGTGAAACTGCAACAGCCTCAGAACAAATAAAACACACTTGCATCAATGGCTTCTCACTCACCCTTCTTTACCGGCTTTCCTTCTACTCCAAGAAACATGCTACACTCGTAGCATCGCTGGGTACCGTACACTGCACACTCCCAACACTACCAAATATTTTGTTTCCTCCCTCATCCGTAGAGACCAAATTCTAACGCATGAAAGTCCCGACCATGCTACAACGCTATCTCAATGCTTTCCTATTTTACCCCTCGCAAAAACAACGCCCTATAGGATTTCTCAAGCTCTACAACAGAACCACCGAATATCGCCTTTTCAAACCTTTCTTCTCTTTCACTGCATCACTATCTACCATCCACGAGCTGCTAGTGGCAGGAGATTTCAATGCCCCGCGCGTCAGTTGGGGTTATTAGACTACATTGCGACCTGGTCGTATCCTGCACATACACATTACGCAGCATCACTCCACCGTACTCAACACTCCTGACATGCTCACACGCGCAGACACAGGAACACAAAAACCGTCTATTCCTGACCACGCACTCTTTCTAGGCTCCACACACATCACCTGACAGCATGGACACACAGCTCCGCAGCAATCACTATATCAGAATCTTATCTCTTCACTTCTCTCCCTGCCACTGGGAAAGTACCCGGCACCTCAAAAACTGGGAAGCATTCCGCGAAATCCGCACTTTCATCTCATGCCAAGCTCCACCATATCCAGATTGGCTCCAATCTCTTCTTTCGGCGCGACAGTTCGCAACTACGACAGAGGTGTCTTCTGCACCCTCCCCTAAAACTCCTAACCCACAATTAATCCACCTGTGGAAGCGTCACAAGCGACTCCTCAGAACAATCAGTCAACAGCCACACAACTTCCAACTCAAACACTGGACTGACTACACCCTGACATTGTATGTCAGGGTGCATGTTATAACAATTGTATGTTATAACATACAATTGTTCGACCCTTTAAACATCTATTTGGGATAAAGTTTTTACCGCATCAATGGCACCATCTACCAGAAATCCACCTGGCATCTCCTCCACTCCCTTTTTGGTCCGAAGCCCCACCCAACCCCACTATGGATAAATTTCTACCATTGGAAGGCACCGGTCAACTAGGGCAGACTCTTTCGAACCTCTACATTCCTCCACCTCTTCTATTTACCTACACAGCTTACACAGGCACCTCTAAACCAGATCTCGATAAACCCTTCTCTCTTAAAGAACTTTATTTTGGTCTCGCACGAAATTGTCACTCCTCGAAACCAGGTGAGGACCTCATCACTTACTTCTTCAAAACCTACCCGACCCCACAAAGAAACTCATCGTTCTTATATCAATGAACACTGGTTTCAGGGCACTTTTCCAGACGAGTGGAAATCCTCGACCATTGTCGTTATTCCAAAACCAGGTAAACCATCTACTGTCTAAAACCTTCGTCCCATCTCCTTTACTTCATGTGTGGGAAAGTCTATGGAACGGATGGTTCTGACCCGCTTTCAATAGCGTCTCGACGTCATCGGCTTCTTCCCTCACACTATAATCGGGTTCCACTATACGCAGCTAAAGGAAGATTTTGAGCCAGCCCTATCTTCCGAACCTAGAGTCATCCGCAAAATTAAATTAAATTCCCTCACTACCACGGCGCATCTCTACCTTTGTCACATGCTGCCAGACCCCTCGTGCCCTAACTGTCCCTTCATCTATGCGAACCTTGAGCACTGTCTTTTCCTCTGTCCTTCCGCCATACAATCCTCACACTATCCCTACCCCAACCTGTCTCCTGGCATGTACTGAAGGACCAACTATCCTCAGTACAACAGACCGCCGATCTGCTGGACGCTTAATTTGTGTCCTAAATAAAGTTTATTACTTCTACCTTCTATGATCAATCGGTCAGAAAGCATACCAGGCGCCTAAGCAATGCAGCAATGATTTTTTTGAGGGCAGCGAGCTCTTATCCTGACATTGATTCCACTCTGGGTTCCCTGTCGGACCGGGAGGTATGACTATGCAATCAGCATTTCCCATTTAATCTGCGCTTTTCTTGCACCTCATTTGTTCTCCGTACTTCTCTGTCCACAGTCGGGGATCCGTCGTCATGTACCTTGACTAAAGACTGCCCCACGTAATAAAAACAGAGTAACGTGCGCTCCAGATTTTGTGGTCTCCGCTACACTTAAAGAAAGCAGCCAGCAAGGTTTTAGTAGTGTGTTCTTCCTTGTTCCTGATTCCTGTTCTTTCCTCTTTTCTGTTCTTTACTTCCATCCTAATTAAAACCGCCATAAACACCTGATAGTCCATGCAATTAAAGAGTCAAAGCTCTTTCACCCTGTTCAGCGCAGTTTCTCGGCCCCAAAAAATAAAGGAAAAGAAAATATGCATGGAGGACAGCGAAAAAAATCCCCGTTTTAAAGGCGATGCTCCCTGACAAACTTAATACCTGGCTTAAAGGGATGCAACGCTTCAGTGGGCAGCACGGGTGGCGTCTCTGGAAGCGACACTGCCGCTTAGCCGCTGCCGTCGCCCTGCAAGCTTCCAGGTTGACCGACACGCACAACTATACACTGTTCCCTTGTCAACCTCTACATACCTAATGAGCCAAGGAAAAGGAAGGATCGCTTAGCGGTGTTTAATAGTGGTTTGCGAAAACGTTTTGCTTTTAATTATACAAAATTGCGTGGTATATTCGATGATGGAGAACGCACAGGCAGTACTTACCGCTTGTTGAAAAAAATAAAACAAAAAATGCTAGTGTCTTTATAATAACTCGGAGCTCTTGTGGTGGCTAATGGGCTACAAAAAGCATGGATATGTCACACCTTGAAGCCCAGTCATACACCTGCTACTCACAAGACAGGTAATTTCATTTCATTATTTGCAAAGCTCCGGTAAGCAGATAGGCTAGAATTCGTTCACGCGCACGCATTACCTTCGTAATATGTGAAGAAGGAATAAAATATTTAAATTGCCTACGAAGTGGTCTTCTTGTATCCTTGTAATTGCCACCACCATTTTTGGGATGATAGATTCTTGTTGTTGAGAGATGGTGTGGGCTGGCGACGTATAATAAGCCTCATTCTACAGAGCATGCATACCCTGCATGCACGCACACACATGCTTTGACACACGAATAGTTGAACAAAGTGCACTAGAAATAACAATTAGGCTCTTAAATAAAAAACCCTCTCAGATCAGATAAATGAAGGGGAATTGAGGGTGCTCGTTATAATACACGAAGGAAAGAAGCCAACAGTCGGCGAGGCCAAGGAAAGCATTGGGGATTGTACTTTTCTTTTTTTTTCAATTTTTACTTGATAATCACATAGATTAGTAATGTAATGTGTTTTAAGGGAAAGCTAAACACTCTCAAGGTTCGTATACAGACAACATAAATACCCAAGCAAGTAGCAGGGGGGACAGCGGCCGATGTAGCTCAGTTGGAAGAGCACCGGACGCGATATTAGGAGATCGTGGGTTCGGCTCCCACCATCGGCACGTTGTTTTTCCTTCTACTTTGTGTTTATTTACCTTTCCCCTAAAGCACATTACATTGCTAATTTTTGTGATTATCAAGTAAAAATTATAAAAAAAAAGAAAAGTACAATCCCCAATGCTTTCCTTGGCCTCGCCGACCGTTGGCTTCTTTCCTTCCTCTCAGATCAGACATTGACGAATAAATCTGAAGGAGCTGGATGTTTTGAATACATGTATAATTTTTGTATTTTCATTAATTTAAGAACTGTACCTGCTCTATCTGCGCGCAAGAATTGGTGAACATAAACAGAAAATATCCAGACAGAGGATAGATAGATAGATGGATTTATTGAAAGGAAAAGGCAGAGAGGTTGGCCCGAATAATTCAAATCTGGCCTGCTACTCTGCACTGGGGAAGGGGAAGGAGAGAAGAAAGAAGGTCATGATGGGTGACGATGTGGGAGAAGGCATATGAAATATATATATATACAGACACAGCAGATTGCTTTACAAGCGCGAATCAAGTCCGCTGGCGCTCAAATAACGGCAAAGAGCCCGCACTGCCTGGACGCCCTTCCTCTTGACCTGCCAAACGCCCAGCAGCAGTTCCTCCGACAGAGGCCTCTTGTCCAAACGCTTCAAGAAAGCAGCTAGCACATTTCTTTCGTTCGCATACTCTGGGCACACCAATAATACATGGTCAACAGTCTCTGGGATGCCACAAGTTGAACATTCCGGTGAGTCCATCTGTCCAATTAAATGTAAGTACTTTCGCGCGAAAGCCACGTTTAGACGAAGCCTATGTATCAAGCATGCCTGATGACGCGGAATATCACGCGGAACATTAAATTTAAATGTTCTATCGAGCCTTCTTAGACGGATGTGTCGGGCGTCTGGTTGAGCCCAGTAAGCTGCTGTAGCAATATTCATACAACTCTTTAGAAGACACGTCGTATCCGCTCTTGAAAAAGGCACAGCTGTTTGGAAGCTATTGATGAGTGCGCTTTCCGCTTCAACATCGGCCTGCTCATTCCCATGGAGGCCGCTGTGGGCAGGGATCCGTTGAAACATTATCATGTGGCCTTGCAGCTGGGCAGATGTGATGAGCTCCATAATGTTTAGTGCCAGGGACTGATAGGCAGTGTGGCGTAAGAAGTTTTCCAAAATTTGTAATGCAGTCTTCGAGTCCGTGAATATACACCATTTTTGAGGTGGTTCCCCACATATGTAGCGAATAGATTCCCGAATGGCTACAAGTTCGGCAGCGGTTGATGTAGAGGTATGTCCCAAAAGGAAATGCAGAGTCGTTTTCTGAGCTGGTATGACCACAGCTGCAGCGGATGCCTGTGCTGACACAGATCCATCGGTGTATACGTGAATATAATTGGGATATTCTGACCAGATGTGTGCCAGAGTAAGTTGTTTGAGTCCACTAATTGGTACCATTGATTTCTTTAGTCAGAGGAAAAACATAATGCTCCCTTTAAGAATGTGCTCGGTGTACACTGTTTTCGGTACTGAATTAAACCATGGCGCCGATCGGGTGGCCTATAGCACCTTTATGATCAGGTTTTGAAAATGCTTATGTTAAGGCCATGAAATGTCCTCAACATTTTTTGAATCGAGAACTCCGCATATACACTGGCCCTAGTTATGACGACCCCCTTTTGTGTTAATATCAGGCCGACTAAGTTTTCCTAAATAACAAACTCTTTTAATTAGTTGCGCAAAAAATGTAGAACACTAATTACGCCCCATCCTAAACTTCCCACTCCCTTCCAACTACAAACTTCTAGAAGCTCATATGATCATCTTCATTGTAAGCACACAAGATAGCACCACCTAGCACCTTTTCCCAACATCGAGACGAGGTGAAGAAAAAATAGCGAGAATGACCATGCTCATCTATGCTCATCTTGTTTCTTAATGAAGGAGGTTTCATTTGCACAACTCTGCGCATTTTCAATGCAGCCGTTGTTCACATTATCTCTGACCGGTATCACTCCATGCAACCTGGTTCCTTCCAGTTTGTTCGCTTTAATAGTTGATCTTTTTGTGCATACTGGAAGAAGTCGGCGCAAAAGTCTGTGTTTCGTAGAGAAACAGGTTAGCTCTTCTTTTTTTTTTAAATCTCTGCCTTACGTACATGACGCAACAAAACAGCAGGCTATCACTTGATTAATCCGCTATGATTATTGTTTTTCTTTTTTCTTTTTTTGCTGACTTGGTACCAGTGTATAGTTTGTCACTTTGCACGACAGTTTGTGAGATGTGCAAGATCTTTGTATAATCGGTGAAGAGGAAAGTGTAACATGAAGAGACAGTGCATTACACAGAAACTGCAGATGTTCTGCGCTTAGACAGAAGCTGAAGCGCTTCTCCACGGAGTCAAGCTGCAGATGCCATTTAAAAAATTAATTTAGAATTTGATGCATTTTGAGACAGAAGTGACCACTGGAATGATGCACTTTATGTCTGTGCTGCTTTGTGCGTAATGAGTTGTGGTGATGTGGCCTGCGTACATTTGAGGGAGGACAAGGAATGGTTGCTCTCAAGCACCAGTCCTGTTACTCTTACTAAAATTGGCTTGGAACACCCCCCCCCCCCCTTTGCAATTAAACAGCTTGAGTCATACTTAAGCAGCTTGATGACTCTTGAAGTTTGATAAAGAAAGACCAATGAGAATTGCAATCCTAAAATGTCCTCCCCCCTCCCCCTCCCGAAAAAAAGATTCTCCGAAAGAAACATCAATGTATTGATGTGCTTCATAGCATCGCTGCAGCTGCCTGACTTTGCGAGAATAAAAGATTGCTGTGGTTTAACCTTCCTAAACACACAGGAAGCAAAAGCCTCGTTAGGCTTAGTTATGTTTCTGGTTGCTCCTAATCAGCATCATCACTATCACAGCTCTCATCATTGTCATCTCAACACACCGTCATTGTCATTGCTACTGCCAACAGTATCCTTATCACTGACTGCAGTGTAATTATCATCGCTACTACCATCATCTGCACTACCACTAACTCCATCGTCATTGTCATCGCTAATGTCATCCTCACGCTAGAAAAAGAGAATTACGATCTCTTTCTCGCAATACATGGCTCTGGCTTATCAGAACAAGAGTCTGGCATCGCTTCAGCGTTTAATTTTTTCTTTTGTATTTACACTCAGAATTTTTGCATGAAAATAATTAAAAACGACAATATTAACAGGCTTAAGTTACAAGCAGCCGAGGTGAAGCTACTGGAGTAGGCAGACGATGTTGTTGTTTTTATAGTTGACCAGGACAGAATAACTTAGGCTGCCAGTTGTGTCCGTGACTTCTCCCAAGATACTGGTAGCGGGGTGAACTGTGGGCCAAGTGCCTTGGGCTCTGGCATGAACGGTGACCATCGAAGTCTGACCGCTTTGACAATGTGATGTGGGCGAACACTCCGAAGAAGTACCAAAGCATCAAGCTGGATGGTTACCGTCAAAGTGAGCTATATTGGAAAGGGCAGGTGGAAAAGCTCCGGGGGAGAACAGATAAGTGGAAAGGCGCCAACATGCCCATTTTGTGCCAGAGCCACTGTATGCAATCTTTCTTAAATCAGCTAGCTTTGGTACTTAATGAAAGTACTGCCTTGCTCTAGTATAAAGATACAAAACTCCACAAGGTGTTTGCCTTGTTCGTTTCGGCTTCGGAATGGAAAAGTTGCAGCAGGACGAACCTGTTCCGACGGCTTACAGATGGGGGTTTCGGGCTCGGGCACCTTTTTCTACGCCAGGTGGGCAACCGATCTTTTATTTTTTATTATTTTTTTTAGCGGCGTATTCTGCCCATTATAGAGCTCAGTCTGCCAAGTTAGGCTGCGGCGCCTGTAGCTGGAATTTGTTGTCGCCAGCGAAGAAGTTACATGTGGGATTTTTGGTTAATACATAGAGTCGTCGCAAGTGTCAGATTTTTTCAGCGCGTTTCTTTACGGGATATTTGGTTGGTGTAAGGCGGATAAAGCTGTATCGGGATCTGCGTGATATTGTTCTGCCAGAACCCTTGTAGAGGGCCTTATGCAATGGAGGCCCAGACATAGACGCATAGACGTCTTAAAGAGAGTTATGAAAAGCTGATGCCGCTAAGAGTTAACCCCGTTTTTCAATTGCATAACAAAACCTTCCCATTAAAAGAGTTTTTGGAGGGAAGAGATTTTTTTGTTTTACCGTGTGGAATGCATTGCCTAATCCGCAAGAAATTGAAAACAATAGACCACATTTTTTTACATTTCTGAGAAAGGGTTTATTTTTTGGATGCATTACATCATCATCATCATCATCATCATCATCATCATCATCATCATCATCATCATCGTCGTCGTCGTCGTCGTCATCATCATCATCAGCCTGATTATACCCACTGCAGGGCAAAGGCCCCTCCCATATTTCTCCACTTAACCCAGTTCTGTGCTAGCTGCATCCACTTGACCCCTGCGAACTTTTTAATCTCATCCGCCCACCTAACTTTCTGCCGCCCACTGCTACGCTTTCCTTCCCTTGGAATCCAGTTTGTTACCCTCAGCGACCATCGGTTATCCTCTCTTCGCACTACATGTCCTGCCCATGTCCATTTCTTCATCTTAATTTCCACTAGAATGTCGGTAACTTGAATTATTTCTCTGACCCACTCTGCACGCTTTCTATTTTTTAATGTTACCCCTACCATTTTTCGTTCCATAGCCCTCTGCGATGGGAAATAAAGAAGAATTTTTCATTAGATTCACACGACATTCGATATCTAAGCATAGATAATAAGAATAGAGTTCTATTTGATATAATCAAGCTTATCAGCCTCCACTGTATATAATGCTCCACGATAGCAGGCTATCATGGGATGCAAGACTTGCTGGAATTTATTTTTGAGAGTGTATGCATATGTTCTTCGCCATACCAAAAAGCTGCTGCAGAACCTCCCGACTGGTTCTGAAGGGTAGAATCTTTGTTGTCGTTGGGGGAAGTTTAATGCCACGAAGCCAAGTTAACGCTGACTCATTATGATGACCATATATATACATAGCCATGTGCTCTTTATGTTGTGTTTGGGGTTTCGTTTTGTTAAAAATTGTGTGTCAAAGTCAGACAATAAAGAAAAAAATAAAGCCTGCTGTGGAGTACTGGTAGCAATAATGAAAAGAAAAAGACGTGGTGTAATGGTCTGCGATCTCGTCTGGGGATCGGAGGAATGGTGGTTCGATCTCCAGTGGAGACAGTTTTTTCTTTAAGTGTTAGCGTGGACCTTGCTTGTAGCCAGAATTCCAATCAAAGGTCAAAGGTGAGGCGATACCATCTTGATAGTGCGTAGTGATTGATTATAGCCACACGTTGTCCTCTGGCTCATCGAGGATAAAACGAGAGCCGTCGCATATTTTGGCCCAAGTTGGGCCAACATTTTGGCCCAACTTTGTTATTTTGGCCCAAGTTTGTTTTGAAGCTTTCGCTTTAAAACAAAAACAGGAGACGTCTATGAAAAGTCGTTTGCTGTCACGCCCCAGCAAACATTAAAACATTCCCATTACACATTCGCAAACGTCTTGTGCCTTTTTTCATCGTTCGCTCTTATTAAAATGCTAGAAGCCCTGCAAGCCATACAGACTTGCTTATTGTACAATCCGTCTCCCCCATCCGCGAAAAAATAAATAAATAGAACGCATGAATCTGCCAAGCAAATGCAAATTAAATAAGTAAGCTTTGCCTCATGAGTGCCTAACTATGTCGGAAGCCTAGTTATAGCCAGGGAGCTTCATGGCACCTGGGCTGTGCTGTAGAGCGAAGAACGAAACGTCGAATAACAGGAAAGTTGTAAGATGAGCTAGCGTTTGGTCAAATCGTCTTCACTGCTTCTGTTCAGGTAGTAATATAATAAAAAAATGCGTAAAATTCGCATATTGTATTTGTGAAAAAAGAGCGAACTCGGCACAATGACGAAGAAATAAGGATAGGGTGTCTTTCCTTTCTTCGTCATTGTGCCGAGCTCACGCTTTTATCAAGCGTGCATGTAAACTAACTTGCCCAAATGCCTGCTCTTCTAAGCGCATATAGTACTGGCAGTTTGCTCATAGGAGGCTGTTCACTGCACAGTAAGATGCACGACTCTAGGCGAGCTAATGGTGTATGATAGAATTTCGTTTGATACTGGACAGATGGGTTTAAGCTCATGATGCTCTATATTTTGATCTTCAGCTGACCGTATGCAATTTGGTTCGAAGAGTATATATGGTTATCTAAAACTGGAGCAAGAAACGTATGCGAAGGTCTATTCACGACCACAATTCAGCTTTCAGCACTCCGCGTTAGCATACACAAGTAAAAAGAAGAAAGAACACGCGTGAAGAGAGCACTCGCTCTCAGGTGACGACGCAACAAAGTGGCCCCGCGAGGACAGAAAATCCCAAGTGGGGTTTGGTGTGGAGTGGAGGTGCCGAGTAAGCAGGAAGGAGACGCGGCGAAATCAGGTGAATTCCATTGACTTAATGTGCTGTCATGTGCACGAAAACAAAGACGCTTAGCGCTGTCCGCTCTACTGACAACCGCTACACAAGAGGCTAGACTAACTCTTGTGCTCACGGCTAGCTTTGTCGGCTTGGTAAGTGTGGGCGAATTTCGCTCGCTTCAGCAAGTATAGGGGGAATAATCTCGAGGGAGATTAAACCTTACGTGCATATCAAGATTTACCCAGTGCCTTCGTTTTGGAGTGTCATGATCGGACTGCCATGGATGGCATGTACGTTATCGAGGTAGGCGAGCATTAGGAGCTTCGTGAGTATTTATTTCATTAAACTTTGTTTTTCCAGAGAAGGGAAGAAAAGTTTGCTTGATTTTCTTAACTACCAGCTCTGTTAGCGAGGAGGCAGGAAGGAGAAGACTGAAACTTTATGCGATGTCAGAGCTCTTAAAAGAAACCTGAGGTCCAGGGACAGTCCAGTAGTTAGTGGAAGTCATAAATTATGTGGGGCCTGAGTGGTGCGCTTAAGGTTAGACAGAGTGCTTACTTTTTATGGGCAGGTACAAGGTAGTCCATTTACATCAGCTTCCTATCATTCCACAGAGCAGCGGCCCGACAAACTTTGTTCATATATAAAAGAGTGCGAAGGAAATTTGCAGTGAATATGCTTGAAAATACCACGCGAATCTAGACGGAACTTTTGTCTACTTCTTGTGGTCTTGTCCCGCACTTGCCCTCTGAAGCGGATACCGCAGAATGCGCAGCGCTAATCCCAGTATAGTGGATGTTCAATATAGGAAGAGGCTTTAATTATCAGTCGAAGGGAATCTTTCACTACATTGTTGGCTGATCTGCAGTTTAGGAGCACTCTTTCCAGAAGCCGAAAGTAAGGGCTTCAGAAGGTATTCGTAGCGAGATGGACGCATAGGTGGAGCCACCGTCGCTCCGATAGTGTGGATCAGCAGCCGGAGGCGTTCGCAGAAACGCACGCGGCGTCGGTTTAATTCTAAGCTTTCGGCGTGCTTTCCGACGATGCATACGTGTCCTTGACAATGGATAAGTGGTTTACTGCTTTAGTTTTCTAATTTGGAAGAAAAAAAAAAACCGTAGAACATATCAACGCTGATTAAAAGAAGCGCGAATCATACAAAAACAAGGGCACGCGTACCACCCCTTTTAGCATTGGAGACGTCGTTTTGCACGTGCTTTGCGTTTACTGCGCTCAACGGCCTGACAACTTCGTTTCGTCGCACATACCAGATGACATCTTTTATTTCTTCACATTTTATCCAGCGTGAGCGTGCCTGATTCGGTTGCCAGCTAGTAAAATTCGACGTCAGTTCCAGAGAGTGCATTTCGCGTCGTAAAATCTCACTGTGGAACCCGGTGATGCGCTGGGAAGAAAATTGCCATCGGAAATTTACTTTTCGAGAGCAATGTACCACGCATCCCATTTTCCTCGTCCTCCTTTATTTTAGTAAGGCGAAGCCGCTGCACCGACTTTCCGCGACAGGACAACTTCAGTGCAGGACGAAGTGCGGAGCGTTATGCTAGTTGCTGTGCTAGTGCAAACTTTGTGCTCCGACCAGGCTTCAGAAGTGTATAAGGCCTGGTTCCCTATATCTTTAACTCAGGGATTGCCGTGATTGACTATAAAGAGAGCGTATGTCTAAAAGGATTTTTTCGTGGGAGTGTAAGCTACGAATATTAGTAGCTGCGAAGACATTGAAAAAAAAGAAAGAGAGAGAACTGCGCATATAAGCGCGATTTTTAGAGAATTATTCGTTTAGTGCAGTAAATATCCAGCAGCGATCCAGTCTTATATAAAGTAGGATTTTAGGATAATATAAGGATAACAAGGGCTGGGTATAAAAATGTTTCGAAAGAAATTGATTCTCTGCGTATTATTGTGATTGACAAATCTATTTATCCCCGAAGTAAACATAGCCAAGCTAGTAAGGCAGCGAGGTAAGCCCGTATGAAATTTGCTGGTGTTTTACTCCGCTTCTCAGGAACAGTGGCTTTGCATGATAGAGAGCTGTAGCACTATAGTAGAATAGCGAGTTTACCAAAATAATTAAAATTCCAGGAGAAAACACTCACAGCAATTGATTGCGCGTACAGAGGACACAGAATGACCTGTCAGTCTGCATCTGCTCTGCAACAGTGCTCGGTCGGCTCATACTCGAGTAAGCTGTCGGGTTCCAAACAGAAACATAAGTACGCAATTTCTGGGCGGGGACATTAAGTTGCATGGGCGTCGACGACCTGTTCCCTTCGCTTGGACACTTCTAACGACATTATCACCGTAAAGAATATCAAGCGCCGATGACCGCCGGTCGAGGAGGTCGTTATCCAGGATGGCGTACTCGATAAGGACACCAGCTGTAACTAGGACGTGGTCATACTTCCAATACTTATATACTCGCCCAGGATGCCCGATCTGTAAAAACGAAGATGTCGAGGCCGACATCCACCACTTGCTGTGGGACTGCCCAGCACTCAAGCCAACACGAATCCGGCTCCTGAGCATAGCTGGCCTTTCAGCAACCAATCCTGCCTCATACGTCACTTGGACGCAGGGACCTCATCATCGCTCACTTCTGGTCTTCATAAAATCAGCCAACCTTTTTCCATTCATTCAATCATTTATTCATCCTTCATCTCATACCCTACTGATTCCCTGAGGCAATAAATATCGACTAAAAAAATAAATAAGGACACATTGCTTTCGTTGCAGCGTGGGATGATAGCCTGCTCGTATTTATTTTGTAAGATGCAAACTGGTAAAATAAAGAGCACTGGAACCACGAAACAAACAAAAAGGCGTGAGGCCTTACATGTGCAGGTAAACAATACTGGTTAGCAGACGACGCGAGCGCGCCTCTACACCAGGGTCCGCCGCCGCGCCGCAAGGTGGCAACTCTGCTTAACCTCGATGCCAGTAGTGCCATTGTGTGCTGTTGGCGTCTTGTTTGGAGCCCGGTCATTTAAGGGGCACTACCCAGATGTGGCCCACATTGAAAGTAAATATGTTTATCGAGCTTAGGGATCAGGGAGCCGGAGAATGATCTAAAAGAGATGGTCATTAACAATGCTTTCAGAGAATTCGAGGAACTACTCCTGGGAAATTGAATTCATCGCCAGCAGGGATCGGCTAATAATTTATACGTGCATCACGCTATTCTGCTATTCTGACAGGAATAATCGTCAAGTTGCGACGGCAGCGCGACGAATTCTGTTGGCCTACCAGAATTACAAGCATCGTTTTGCTTTGCATGCCATTGGTTGGACTGCGTAAATTCGTTGTATGCGACAGCTTAACGAGTGCTAGCCAGGCGCATGTCCTTAGGTTCGTTCGAACTTCTTCCGAATGACGAGGCCGTCATTAAAACGAAGGGTGGCAAACTAGGTTTCGCGGCAAATATTAAGGTGATGCCATCTGTTGATAAATACTGCACCAAAGGCCCATGCGATCCAAGTTTATTTCTATTCGTTTCTCTTGGGCTGTTTTGCCTGGTTCACTAGAGGGATGACGTCATAACATGACGTAACGCCATCGGTGTTGTAAACAAGGAGGGAAACGGGGACTTTAACGATTTTCCCAACAACGCGGCCCTTTCTTCTCGCTGACACAAAAATATAGCGGTAAACGTGTAAGAGTCGAGCTTAACGGCTTAGTGCGTCAACCGGCGAGAGCTGGTCAGCTTTAGCGGCCGAGCGGCCATGCGTGCTCTTTCGTTCCTCAGCGGTCTGCACACGCTCTCGCTTTGAAGCTCGCCGTTTCTTAAACGCGAAGTGCGCGACAGCAGTGCTCGATGCACGTGCACTGCGCGTGCTACGGCTAACCGCGCCTTTCTTCACGTCTGGTCGTCGACTGGCAGGTGCCTGTCGGCGCGTTGCCTTTGCAGGCTATGGATCGCGCATGGATCAAAACTGATTTAGACGATTATTTTTAACGCCCAGCAAGTGAAATAAATTCAAAATTGTGCAGGAAGACTTGTGTAAACATTGTAATGACTGTGACTGTGTGTTATAGCTAAACGTTGTGTGGGTTTTAGGCGGTCAAGGCCAAGACCGACCCGAATGCTTGGACCACATCCTTGGCCGTGATGAATATAACACGCTGATGAATTGTCAGCGGCCCAAGCTGCTTATCTGGAGGATCTAGTCAAGGAGATGACAACCTCGGTGTTCATGTCCGCGTTTGCATATACTCTACACTTTACAAGATGTAATTAGTAAACTGAAGGGCTGAGTAATGCTACGGTGCAGAGTGCACAACAGAAATGAGTCATGAATATACTATAGAACGTCACGTTTCATCATTCATGACTATACATGCCCGCTTACGTTGCGGCACCTTACATCGGAGGGGAGTGATGACGTTATCCGGATTTTGTGTTACTCGGGTTTCGTGCCATGAATTCTATCGCCTCAGGCATTTCAATCACAGCCTGGTCATGTCACCTTCCTGGCGCATACTCGCGAGGAGAGCCACGATGCACTACCTAAGTCGGCAGGAGAGATATAAATCTAAAGCACCGCTTTAACAAAGCCGCTCGAACTGTCTGCATGGCCTAGGAGTGGTGTTTTTGTTTTATAAACCAGCGTAAAGGACGAGGACAAAGACAAAAGAGGACACACACAGCGCTGACTTACAACTCAATTTATTTTGCGGAAGTTTACATGACTTGATGTGTGACAGATAGAAGCATGTGCGATGTGCAGCCGAAACCAAGGTATCAACTCAGTAGCTTCCTGTGCTATCTGCCTGCATCACTGCACTTTTCATTCCTACATCATCTGCCCTGCGGATCCTTGTCCGTGGCATCTAGAGCACCTCACCACTTAAGAACCTAGAAAGGCCCTGCTGCGCTCTACAGACCTGACCGAGTTAACCATTTCTACCAGCCGGGCTACCAATATCATGATCCGCAGGAATAAGAACGTTTGAGTGCGGTGGGGCCGTGCAGTTGTCCGGGGGCCTGCGAGCCCCGAACTCCTTTGTAAATTATAAAGGTTCTATGATGACGATGAACCAAGGATAATTTTGAGCCCTGCACTTACCAAACAGAGGTTTGCACTATTTGTAGAGTTCCTTTGTGTATTGTATGCAGTGAAGTGGAAGTTTAGGTTTCTTGGAATTCCCTAAATCTTTTTTATGTTCTCTTAATCTTTCATGCAGAAGAAATTGGCACGAGCAGGTCATGTAGTGCGAAGAGAGAATAACTGATGGTCCCTAAGGGTAACAAACTGGACTCCAAGAGAAGGTAAGCGTAGCAGGGGTCGGCAGAAAATTAGGTGGGTGGATAAGGTTAAGTAGTTTGCTGAGGTCAAATGGAAGCAGCTAGCATAGAACCGGGTTAGTTGGAGGAATATGGAAGAGGCATTTGCCCTAAAGTAGGTATAGTCTGCCTGATGATGAATCTTTCATTCAGCATCGGCGTGTTTGTCCCACATATAGTTTCCCCTGCGATAGTAGAAGCGACTCAGACTACGAGAGAGGCCGTAGTGGACGACTGACCACTTGCATGTTAAAGGACCACATGCGGTCGAAATTTACGGAGTCCACGACCTCTCTCATAGCTTGTCTCTTTTGGGAAGTTAAACACTACAAACCAGCAAACCAGAAGCTATTATGCGGAAGCGTATTTGAAACGCGGGCGCTACGAACGACTTTTTATAAATCAACCACAAGCAATCACCCTTCTCCTTTCTATTGCCATTTTTTCGCGCTTTGCTTTGCAAGCTGTCGTCTTCATCAATTCCACTTGCGTGCATTGCATTCAGAACAAACACCGGTATCGCATTATCGGTTGTATCCTCTGTCTTCCTCCCCACTGTCTCAGACAAAATAGAGGAGGCTATGGTTAAACACATACTGGACGCAGGGTTTTGGTTTACTTAACCGTGGCCCACCGGCGCTTCACCGCCGCTGACTATGCCGGCAACGCCATGCCTTCCGCGAGGCGAACTTGCCAAACCTTTTTTCACCGCCTCTTCTCCGTCGCGAATCGACAACGCCGTTGTCCAATGCTGTTAAAGAGGAGCCAGTCCGCGAAGCAGCTGGCTAGCCGCTCCTTTTTCTTTAAACGCAAGGACTTCCGGCTGACGCTATGCGTTCCACAACAAAATGCAGGGCTGAATGACTAGACCAAGGCTACAATAGCTTTCGCTGCACGTATATATCGGAAGGTTATCTATAAGTGAACCTTTTGTTTCTGTTGACCTTAATTTACCTTACCTATGGGGCTGAAACGTGGAGGCTAACCAAGAGAGTTCTACTTAAGTTGAGGACAACCCAGAGGGCTATGGAACGAAAAATGGTAGGGGTAACATTAAGAGATAGAAAGCGTGCAGAGTGGGTCAGAGAAATAACTCAAGTTAATGACATTCTAGTGGAAATTAAGAAGAAGAAATGGACATGGGGAGGACATGTAGTGCGAAGAGAGGATAACCGATGGTCGCTGAGGGTAACAAACTGGATTCCAAGGGAAGGAAAGCGTAGCAGGGGGAGGCAGAAAGTTAGGTGGGCGGATGAGATTAAGAAGTTCGCAGGGGTCAAGTGGGTGCAGCTAGCACAGAACCGGGTTAAGTGGAGAAATATGGGAGAGGCCTTCGCCCTGCAGTGGGTATAATCAGGCTGATGATGATGATGATGATGATGATGACCTTAATTTTATAGGCTACGGACTCTGTCCGTCGGCTCAACCATTGGATTGAACATGACGGTGGTTATCTTGTTCGAACTATTTGAAAGCTGACGGTGGATGGATGAATGGATGGATGTTAAGAGCGTCTCCTTTGAAACGAGGTGGTGATAGTTATCAGCATGCACAAACTTTATTTATTATTTTTTTTTACTTAGAAAACTTTACAACGTTAACAACAAAATTTAGACGTGGGTTATCTTTAAATACCCTTGTTTAATTTCGATGTAGCTTCTATGCGTCCCTTCCTTGCTATTTATCCACCAATCTTCCTAACGTCTCTTGCTATGCTCTACCACCGATGCATTCAGGCTTCATTTGTTGCCTGTAAACCGCAAGGCCGCGGCTAGAGTGACTACGTCCGCATCGAAATCTGGATGGATACTGTCACACTCCACTAGAAAATGTTCAATTGTTTCTGGAACATCTACCGCACATAGCACAAGTTTCATCTCCTTGATTAAACTTCCTTCTGTAGTTTCGGGTTCTAAGACATCCTGATCTAGCTTCAAAAAGAAGGCCGCTGCCTCTTGAGTCGTCATAGAGAGTTTCCTTCTTAATCTGAGTTTTCAATTTCTTATATATGTCTAGATTCGGCTTCTTTTCCATTGAATTAGTCCAGTTTTTAGCCTCCGTGTTCTTTACCTGTCGTTTAATGTTCTTTATTTCTCCGTTATACGTTCCTGCATACTTACTGGTTAGTTTTCTGGCCCTTTTCCACCACTGTGGGTCAATGACCTTTCGGTATAAGTATTTAAGTACTTTAGCTGCCCACATATTCTCGTTCATTTTCCTGAGGCGTTCTTAATGCAATATTTTGCTCTGAGCTTCTCGGGTCTCGAAGGAGGCCCAGCCCATGTCTCCCAGGCATGCTGCTTTGTTTGTAGTTTTGCCGTGGGCTCCAAGTGCTAACCTTCTCACCAATATCTGATTTATTTCTAACCCCGAGTGGAGTTCTGCTCTTAAGCACGAAACCGCGTTCCCGAAGTTAAGCCCTGGTACTGTTATACCTCTCCAAATTCTTTTAAGTACTTCATATCTGCGTGAACTTGAAGGGGTGAATGAAAAGAAGTCAAAGAGTACAGGCGCATGATTTTGAGTTGTGCCTTTTCTTCTTTGCAGTATTGTGTAAGACGTTAAGTAGTGTATAGCCTTGGTGAAATGTTTTGCGCCAAAAGACTGTCGCCTTAGCTCGAAATGGAGGCTTCACGGCACATTTAAAGATCGAAGGGACTTGAAATGTTAGGAGATAGCTTCTTACGGCGATAAGAAATAGTATTTCAAGTTCTTTTGGCGTTCAATGATGCAGTAGCGGCTCAAGTCACGATTGAGATGAAAATCCCTTGGATTAAGAACTTTTAACCAGTATTGTACATAAATCAACCGACGGTGTTCGCAACACGACCGCTAAATAATTTCTAAGTTAATATTTTAATAATCAGACTGTGTCAGTTCAAGTTACAAAGCCAAGCGATGGCTATGTCAAAGCTCAGTATATATGTCTGCATCTCTCCTTGGAGACGTTTCGAAACGTTCGCAGTGGCCTGAGGAAAACGTTTCAAGAGGAATTAATATTAAAAAAAAAAAAAAAAACGCAGTTTCAAATATCCTTGACATTACTTTCGTTGCTTGATTGTCGAAATTAGAATAGCGTGACAGATAATTCGATTATAGATTAATTATCGAGCTTGGGCAATCAACACATAAATGTGGTTCAAGTATACTTACAACTTACGAATCATATAGAAAAGCAGAAAGCATGCAGTCAGAAATTCGCAGACTACTCCCCTTTAAAGTGATTCTCCGGAATTCTTCCGCTCCCCTGATTTAAAGAAGAAACTGAATTATCTGACGCTTACTTTAGTTGCATAGTTGAAAGGCGAGGTCGATTTGTAAGCTTTTTATCGAACAACACCTCGACTAGTAGTGTAAAACTTCGACCTCCTCGTAATAGCAAGGGTGAAAACCCCGTGCCTGACAGGAGACGATAATCTGATTGTCACTGCGTCTTTTGTGAAGTAATATCTTCGGTATGTATGCGTATGCCGTATAAATGACTTTTTGAAGGTATGACTGTGATGGTCTACCGACTTTTCAGTCACTTAAAAGACAGCTCGTATATGCTGCCGCAGTTCGAAGGGGTCACCACAATGGTGACCCCACACACAGAAGAAAGAAAATATCGGAAGCCAGCTCTGAATTGAGAAATATGTTTCTGCTCTGTGAGTTGTAAAAAGTGTGCAACGAGTCCTGTAATGTGAGTCAAAAGCGCAACAATATTGGTTCGGTCTAGGTTTGCTTCATGAAATTTAACGTACAAAAGTGACGCTTGCTATGAGGGGCGTCGTAGTGGAGGACTGCGTATAATTTAGACCGTAAGAGGTTCTGTGACGTGCACTTGGGATAGCCTACTGGGCATCTCCTGGTTAACCTCCCGGCCTTTCTATTCTATATTCTATTTTCTCTCTCTCTCTCTCTCTCTCTCTCTCTCTCTCTCTCTCTCTCTCTCTCTCTCTCTCTCTCTCTCTCTCTCTCTCTCTCTCTCTCTCTCTCTCTCTCCCTCTCTCTCTCTCTCTTGTACATACACGGGTCTCTTACGTTTCGCCTCAATCAAATAATGAATGTGCATTCTGCTCGAACATCTCTGGATCCACATGACCGGTGAACGCTTCCTGCGAGCGTATGTAGCTATATGTTGCACACTACTTTGATGAAGTCATGAAAAACTAGTTGCGAAAATGTTTAGCGTTTGAAAAAGCGTTCAAAGTATCCGGCAGCGCCGCATCGTGATAAAGAACCATTGATCACAATACGTGAGTGATGGCCGTCCATGGGCGCGGCAAAAAGCGTGCCACCAGTTTGCAAGTGAATTCGCGAATACTGATGTAAGTAATGCGTCACTTCTTGCGGAGACAGTGATATTTCTTACATGGTTGGATTTGCTTACATTGCATTACTTAAGTAGGAGAAAAAAAAGAAGGAATATGGACTAAGTTTTCTGAAAATAAGTGTTTGATGTATTCATTAATTGGCTAGAAATATCACATATGAAGGAAATCAGCAGCCGTCGAAACCATGAACAAAAATAAGTCGTGTAATACCGGACGACGGGGCTAACATGCGCTAATTATCGCTCGCTTCAGTGCCCAGAACCTGTCCATGTTGCCCTCTATGTATACCATCGCTGCTTTAACAACTTCGCCAACATCATCGGTCACCGTTAGGCGTCTGTACCGAGGTTGCACGGCTCAGCCCGAATTGTTTCTGAGCCGTCAGCTGCGTGTAGGCCCTACACCGAAAAAGAGGTAAGGTCTTTCTCAGTGCCGACTATTTTACTGAAAAGGAGTAGGAGGAAGACGATGAGGAGGAGGAAAAGCAGGGAGGTTAACCGCTAAAAGAAACCGGTTTGCTACCCTGCACTGTGGGAAGGGGGAGAGTGGATATAAAAGCGATGGGTAAGAGAGGGATGGGTGAAGTCAGTATAGTCATATCAAAGCCTTATAACGTCACATCACATCACGCCACAGTCACATCACGTCATATAACAGCAAACTCCCAGCCTATCGATCAGGCCCGTGGTTTTCATGAAGCGGAGCAGTGCCTGAGGCCTTGACCGCCGACGATCGCCGCGGCCAGTGACCTATAATCTTGACTTCAGTCAGTGGGCGTCCATCTAGACGCTCCAGCGCACGGCAGAGACACTGTCTTTCCGCACTGTATATGGGGCACTCACAAAGAGTCTCGTCACACCCGCACGTTGCACATGCACGGCTATTTGCCATACATATCACAAAAGAATAAGAGTTTGTGAACGCTACACCAACCCACTGGTGGCACAGCAAAGTTTCTTCACGTCGGGGTAGGCCGAGTGGAAGAAAGCGATGGTATATATCTATACCGGCACGGTATTATAGGCGCCCACTTTCGCTAACCTTAGTTTCTTGAATTCCCAAGCCGCTAATGACCGCGAAACGCGTAGTGTAATTCCTAAACGGTTAGCATTACGTAAGCCAGCATACATGTCTAGATCACATCACCGATACGTACAGTCTATGTTAGGCCACTAACGAGCGCTTTTTTACCGAACAGCGGTTCTCAGACGTACGTATATACGTTCGTCAACAGCGCGTTGCTCCACCGCTTCCATGTTCCTGAATTCATTTCACGCTTGTTAGGCTGAGCGCCATCTCATTAAAGGCGCTCTCCAAGCAAC
The DNA here is from genome assembly GCF_055883805.1 of Amblyomma maculatum. NCBI lineage: Eukaryota > Metazoa > Arthropoda > Arachnida > Ixodida > Ixodidae > Amblyomma > Amblyomma maculatum. The sequence continues at coordinate 29,650,402 of NC_139349.1, read as the reverse complement.
GAAGTGTTGACTTAGTTTGCCGCGTCGCCATCTGGATACACTTGCTACCACCTCGTCTGTGAAAAGTCAGGCTATTTAGGAAGCTGCAGTTTAAGGTAGCTGTTTTAGGTATTAATCCTGATATTTAACACCCGAAAGTTAGGTGCTGGTTGTCTGGTTGAATTCGTACTCTCTCAGTAGCCCATAATTTTATTTTCTGGTTCTGATTCTAAATACACGAATCAATATCCAGCGGGCAATTCTTACATTGGGCACAACTGCACAAGATGTTCAAGAAGTCAGGCTTTAAGAGACAATGCTTGCGTAGTTTTTGTCGGTGCCGAGCCCATAAAGACAGCTCCACTTAGGCGTGGCGAATGAGCAGAACAATATGGGCACACAAACTAATTACACGAGCTAGACAAAGATGGCACCGACGATATAACGTTACAAGAAAGTTAAAGGCCAAAATGGCCAGTTAAGCATCTTTCACTTCCGGTGGCCAGCTCCTTTCTATCACGTACCCCCCGTAAAGGAACATAACCGCGATTCCAGCACGATAAATGGATCCAGGACATTGCACACATACGTGTGTAAATAAGTTATTCCATCGGAGAAGCTTGACCATAGCCTTTTCGTCTTAAATATATAAAGTTGTCTAAAGCTACGAAAACTGAACTTTGGATCGCTCTCCCTGTCTCGCTGGCACCAACCCGCTTCTCATAGTAGGAGCCTTCTACACTAAGCGCCCGGCATGGGGATATACAACGTATGGGGCGGAGAGTGAATGGATGCAAACTGCGGATTGAGGCCAAGCAACATGGACTGATGCTAATCACGACTCGCAGATCCCCTCAACCGGTGACAGCACAACGAAAGACACCTCTCCCGCTGTGACATTCGTCAAAAACGTAGGCGACTCGACCTGGATTATTAGCCAGGCTAATCTAGGCAGCGATAACTTTATTTTAGAGACAGTCGTGCACGCAGGCCCTAAAGGAAGAAGACGCGAACGACCTCAGTTATCGAACGGGGGGAAAAAAAAATCAGCGGAGAGAGCTGAACGCGACACTACCGTTACATAGACCTTCGGCATAGCCCAATTGGCGAGCGAGATCCGCCAAAAATGTCAAACTGGCCAACAAACCTCTGGAAGGGGCGGAGTTTCTGGAAATATCCAAGTAGCAAACTTCTCTACATGTAGGAAGCTAAGAAAAGGATAAAAAAAGTGGCTCAGAAAGCAGAAATAAAATCGAAACGTAGAAGACTGCTCGCCATGCTCAACAAGGAAATTGAGGTGTGCTCAGCGCGACTAGATAAGTAAAACCGAAAGTCCACATGCGGCTAACTGGAAGGTAATATAGTGCTTCCATGAACCTGGGATGTTATTCGATGTTTATTAGGCCCGTAAAGTATAGCCATGCCATCAAAAGATTCTGCGCACATACATAGATACGATGGTTGATTTACTAACGTATCTCTTCCAGAGTACAAAGGTAAAGATAATCTTCAACTCGACGCATTCATAAGTGAATGGAGGTTCGTGAAGACATAGCCGAACTAAACAACTTAAGGCCCGGAAGACATCAAACACAAAATTCCCCGTAATCTGGACGAGGAAGCTCCCGCAGTACTAACCAATTGCAGGCAGTCCTCAGCAATGGAAGATGGCTGCGATAGGGATGATTCCTAACCCGGACAAAGGGCTTAAGCTGGGGAAGCTACACCCCATCTTCCTGACCTCGTGCGTAGGCAAGCTGATGGAGCGCGTAATCCAAACCCGTCTGAATAAAGATGAATGAGCTCTTCCCGCACTCAGAGCTAGGATTCCGACTCATAAGCTTTCCATGCAGGATGCCATGTTGCAGGTTAAACACCCACTGCTCGACACGAACACACAGGTCAAGCCACTGATCGGAAGAGGTATTCGACAACCTCCAACATGAGGCTATTTAGCAAATATTCAGGATCTTGGAATCAAAACAGCGGAATAGAAACATACAGCTATATTAGGCACATACCTTCTTACTGGTAGGACAGGTAAACTTCGCATTAGAAAGCATGGATTCGGAGTAAGCCGACTCGGAAGTAGGGGCGCGCCGCAATACACGGGGTTGCGAATCTTGGCTCTAAAGAGAATGCGATTAGTATAACAGGCGTTTTTTTTTTTAGAAAGTACAAAATGTTTAGACAAAGATAACTGGCTTTAGAACTATTGTAGCCCTGGAACTATATTGGAGGCTGCGACGGACACCAGGCAAGAAGCAAACATATTCAAATAGTTTGATAATTAACTAAAATCGTTAATCAACTATTTAATTTTAATTTTAGAGTATATGTTGCATTTGCAAAACTGGAGTTCGTCCTGAAAACAATATAGCGGCGAGAAACGAGTTTCTTAAAGAAACATAATGTAGCGGGCGTTATTAGGCCCTCAAATGTCACCCTGATTGGCATTTTCACACGGTAGCAAAGAACATTTAACGTATAGATCGCTCCACCCGGAGATTTCGTCACTCTTTTGGCATCACCTGAGAACCAGAGGGGCACACGGTGGTTAGTTGTCAATTTCGTTTCGACCGCGGCCTCGCTGATAGCCCCCCCCCCCCCCCCCCCCCCCCTTCGGTACCCTGTTGTCAATTGCGCTTGCAGTCCGGCCTCAAAGCGTGCATTGGTAGAGATATCTACGCTGGACGCTGCGTTGCAGGGAGTAATCGGCTATCAGAGACACATTTGTGGGCGTTGTAACGGCCGCTGCATTTTTTTTTTTAAAGCAGATCTTCTTTCGCGGTTATACTGCGTGCTCGGCTGGGGATCGAAGGAGTAGTTGTTTCATTCCAGCCGCAGGTGGCAGGTCTTTTTATTAAGTAGAAGTGCGATGGACGTTTTCTGATCACACTTTCTGTACACGGCGCGCATGACCCAAGGAAAGCTTTCGCCTTAATAGCTGGCTGTGTTGCTGCTAGCTGAAGGGCTCGAATCTACCACATTTCGCATACGACAGAAGCGCGTCGCGTGTGCTCGGTCTTCTGAATTTAAATAGTTATTCCTCGCTTGCTCAATTAAGTTAATCTAAACGCACGTGGCTTAGTGAGCTTGGGTCGCTCATTTTACAGCTTTCTTGCGTTTTGATTTCTCAGTGCTTACGATGCTATTGATATCCTTAAAAAACAAACAAACTATGATCTTATTTCGTTACTTAAAGCGATCACATATGTTTGCTTATACTCAATTTCATTCTAGGCTACCACCATGACATATCTGGTCCGTAGCAGTGGTATGCTGCTATAGCTGTACTCTTATTTTTTCTGTCATTATTTCATAATCTCAATGCAATCTTCTTATTATGTCACCTCTTTCTGCATGCTATATATCGTAATAATATGCACGCACACATACTCTTGAACGAAGGGTGCAAAATGAGCTTCGATTTAATTTAATTTTATTTCAATGTTTCATTCTTGATAGTGTAGCTACGTCTTACTATTATTTCTCTTTCCTCTCGCTTCTGCAAAAAAAGATATGACCGTGCAACCTTTCACTGCTTGACGGAGATTTCTGCTGAATGTCGTAGTATTGTCTGTATTCTTTCGGCCGATATTGGAACGATGGATGGCGCAGAGGCAGTTTTTGAGAGGAAGAGAAAAGAGAGTGAAACGAAACATGACAGAAAACAGAACTTGTTTTTTTTTTTTTTTTTTTTTTGTTTAGAGCGGCAGCTTGGGAAAAATGAGTTTAAACGCATTTTTGATAGTGCCAGTGAGCGCATTTTAATGTGTGCCGAGAAGAGTGATTCCATGGCAATGGATAAAAAAGGGGAGTGATTGATTTAGCTCTAAGCACCATCGGTTTTCTTGGCAGTGAATGGCATGAGACAAAAGATTAGGGTTTTTACTACGTATCTGGTTCTCCTTTATAATAGTCAAACGTTATCAGTAAATGTATTGATTACATCTTAAGCAGGCGCAGCTGTCGCAGCTTGGACGCGCCGCTTACCCACTGATCCTAAAGTCGATATCTTTGAGAAGTATGCGCAGAAGATTGCGACAGAGTATTCAGTACCGGAGTTTAATTAATAGCGCAATTTTTTGTTTAAGGCATGAATTCACCTGCTTTATGCCTAAGCAGCAGCTTGAGCTGGTTGTTTTTTCATTCCGAGGTTAAGGAACCAGAATTTGGACAGAAACATGAGAGCGAGACACATGCGACTCAGTGCGTACGACAGGGCAGATTACAGCGGCAATTCTTTTCAAGCAAACTACATCTTCCTGATTCTGAACCCCTCTTTGTCAGAGACTCTTAAGATTCTCTCTGATTGTTCATGATCCGTCACCTACATTTTCATGGCACCATTTGTTTTAATCTCTTGTAAATCACTAGATCCTTGCGTATCAAACGACGAACGCTATAGGAGCAGGTGGGCCGAATAATGGTCCTCTTCGACGAGCTTCAGGAGGGAATACATTTCAGTTTATGCATATGTACGATTTGACGCTCAAGCACTTGCTCAGCGCTGTTAATAACAGGATTTTGGCTAGAGGTAGGTTACGTTGCATAATCTACCCAGCTCAAGACAATATTGAAGCGTTTGAGCATAACATGATAAAGATAATGGACATGAGTGGTTTCTGTCACCGAACATGCCTTGCCTGAAACTTCTAATGAATTTTGGTTGATAGATGCCCTAGGGGCTTCCCTTCTGCCGGATTCAGTGGCGCACAGTTCAGTCAGTTAGGATATTGAGACAGTCCAGTGGAGATATAGGATAGCCTTTTTATGGAGACCGGAAACTAAATGTACGGCTGAGGGAATTAAGTAGACGAGCTAATGTGATTCGGGGGCGCTGCGATGCTTGTTAACCACCTAGCTGATGTGATGCTGGTGGAGCGTCTTAACACCCCCAGGACTACAGGACGTTGTGTGAGAGAAAGTTGCGGGAAACGCTACTGGGTAGTTCATAGATAGAGCCAATATCAAGGCAGAATGTATTTGAAGGTGGTCGCTTTAAGCTCCACCAAGCTGCTTAAGTTAATGTGCTTAAGTTAAAGTGATTTAAATACTGAAGGCCGAATGAAGCACGTTTCATGATTAGCCCCCTTGGCTTCTCCATCTTACTCTGCCATTTTTATTGTGAATCAGGTGATTGTCACTCCAGGAAAATATTATTATTAGAAGCGTTCGATGGGATCAAAACTGATCATCTGGTCGTGACTGGTCGTGACGGGGCTTGCGTTGCCATTTTAGGCGCAGAATACGTACAGCAGCTACGGCCTAAAAAAAAAAAAAAAAGTCAGCTCAAATAAAAAGTGGCTTTTCTCTTCAAATCAACCCCTGCTGCCAATGGCGGTTACCGAATATCCCGACTTCGTGGATAATCCCACACTGACCTGTTATCGGAACAATGCCGAGTGTTTCAAATGTAAGGGGGTGCACCACGCCTTAATTGATTTAACCGAGCTGCCATTGAATTCGGTCGACAACATTCGATGGAGGCCTGCATTGCCGCTTTTAATGCGACAATGTTAACGGGTTCGTTCTACACGAAATCGAGCGTCGGCGTTGTCGGCATAAGCGCTGTGAGCAGAAAGTCAAGCACATAGTTCTGGCACTAGCTAGTTAAAAGGTCCGTGCAGTGATTGGTCGGCGGGTTGCATGACGTCACTAGACCGCATGACAGCGCCTGCCAACTCGGGCATTGCGTTTGAGATGGGAAGTTGAGATCGGCATCCAGCCTTGCCCGTCCCTTGGATTTCGAGTTGGATACGCTGCCGCTATAGACCACGCAGGCACATTCGTATGGCTGGGTATAGAAGCGGGGTTTTTATATTTATGCCAGGGGATCTTTCGCATATTGTGGTGCCTTACAACTGTATACTAATGCATATATAGTATAGATGCACATATTAAATATAACTTACAAGCTTTTAGCAAAGGGAAGGGATGGTAATGTGAAACTGCGAGTGGAGACGGCAAACTGTAATCCTTAACGCTGCCGCATCATACACTCAGAGGCGGAGGTTACGTGCTCCCCCAATTGTATTGCTCTTGCCACTTGTTCAAGTAGAGTTAGTGTATTTGAGGCGTGAAGGAACTGCAGTGAGCGGAACCACTTTGAACAGCCAGCCCTTTGGATATGGAACCGATGAGACCTCTTGTCTTGACTTCTCGTACGTGAGTAATATTAAGAAATACCTAGCCAATATATTGTGCCTTGTTAAAATAGAAGTTTCAATCGCATGCTCCCATCGCTTTTTCTCTGATTAAAGACAGCGTTTGGTTATGTAAATATTTCGTTAAAAAAGAAAGATGCACGACATTCATGTACAGTCACATGCCACTATGGGTTTCTTGCTTTAAGAATGCTAAAACTCAGTAGTGTATAAAGTGAGCCTGCCTCCTTGTTAGGAGTCTCTGTGGTGTGAAGTAACCGTGATTCTGAATAAGAATACCCGTAACGGGCAGCGGTGATATGTGAAAACCAAACGGCGGCTTTGAGGTAGGAGCCTGCACGTGAAGCGGCGCGATTACCAGCGTTTGTTTCGTGCCTTGTTTGCTGCTGAGCTACTCTGTGCTTCAGTCCCACTGCCCGGTCAAGTCATACGCGGCAGGTGAGCGCCCCTGGAACAGCATAGGAATTAGAGTTTACTTTTATATGCGGCAATTCAACACTAGTTCTATCACGAAAGTCGACTCCATGTATTCGGACGTATGATTGGTTTATGGAGCGACTCAGAATATGAGAGACACCTATTCGGACGTATATATTAAACTTGAGTACTGAGGCACTCAAATACTTGTGTTGTTTACAGTTGTGTTCGCTGGTATGCAGCAAGGAGCCCGAGCACATTAAAGTCACCCACGTTGTCTTATATTTGCATAATAAGGAATTTAGTTTAGAGGGGGCGTCTTTACAAAGTCCTGTTCCTTCTTCTAATGAGGAGACGCGATCGATAATGTTTCCAGCCTGGGAAACTCTTTTCCTACAAAAGCTATATTCATCACTATAGGTTCCTGCGCTCCTCTATTCAAAAGAAGCCGTCATTATTTTGTCGAGCACTCTTCTTATCATCGGTCAATGGAACGTTGTGAATGGAGCCCATCGGCCGAACAGTCGCACCGCTTCCTGTCAGAGCGGCTTCTATGTGAACGGATAATAGCGGGAAGGACCGCCCGCACTGTGTGGAAGTCATATTTTTGCCTGAAGTACAGTGTCGGGATGCGGAGGCGAAAGTGATGGCGTAATCATGCGTGAACAGGTAACGAGCGAATCTTCGCATAGACAATGGCTCCTGTGAGCTGTTCTGGCAAGCGGGGTAGATTTGCGGCCGACGCACTGATTCGGGTAAGGATGGCACAATGCATGGTTCGCTGGAGGACTTGAGCTTCCGCGATGGCGCTCGCAGTATTCAGCGGCAACTTATTTTATCGTCACTTGAGAGTGGAACCCAGGCCGAGTGAGGTAGTAGAGCTGCGAGGCCATATGCAGAGTTGCCCCTTTCCCGTGAGTTCCACGTGTGGAACTCAAGAGAAATTTGTCACGCATTTAGCGCAGTGATTTCGCTTATAATGTGTATTTGTTTTAAAATAGTTTCCTTTATCTCTAAAGTAGCCTTGAAAAAAGCTAACTTTGAAAAATGGCGCAATAAGCCCAAAACAAGGACAAATCGCGTTTTCAGAAAAAAAAAAAAAAAAAAAATATATATATATATATATATATATTGTTACGTGCTTTGTACGCACGGGGGGTTTATTTACACGGATCGCCCCTCTGCCCTCTGCCCAAACGTCCCTCTGCCCTTGTTCTTTCTTCTTCACTGATCTACCCGACCGTTCTTCTTCATCTTCAGTCGACGTTCTACGAAGGCGCGTGACAATATATATATATATATATATATATATATATATATATATATATATATATATATATATATATATATCGGAAGTAGATGAAGAGGAAATGCATTTTATTTACCCTCATGTGCCGTCTTTGCCAAATGTTACAAGGCTGGACGTTTATGTTCTCGGTCATGCAGTAGAGCTTTTACGGGACCTATCAGAACTTCAGTAAATTCTTCGGCAAGGAGAGCACTGCTATTTACAGTTTAAGACTTTCTACTCCTTTAAACATGCTCTGTTACATCGCTAACCATCAAACCGCGAGGCCTGGTTAATTTTGGCAAAGATGGCACGCTTGTATAGAGGCACATATTCCAATACTTTTGAATGATATGCATAAGTCCGTCAGAGTGGAGCAGCCTCCAAGACGCGTCTCGCGCATTTATAACAAGTTTTTTTTTTTTTTTCCAGCGGCCTCTAGATATACCTGAATTGTCTTTTTCAAGCTTGTCATGAAAACATTTAGAGGAACAGAACAATGAAATAGTAGCGCAAGTTCTATTCAATGTCAGATAGTTCACAATAATAGTATACACTCCATGATTTAAGCACATACTCACAGGCCTTATGTCGCACCATATGTCCTCGAAAGAAAACCTGGCGCCGTGCATTAGATGAGTACACTGCGGAACCAAACGTGCAACCATGGAGGCAAAATCAAATCAAATCAAATCAAACCAATTTATTTGCCCCCTAATACGAACAGTAGTATAGGAGTAGTAAAAAGTGTATGAACTTCCGCGCCAACTCAAAAATGATGTCGCAGTGAGACGACCTCCCATCTTCTTTCTTCCTCTTATGCCTTTCTTTTATTTGCTCATGCCTGTTCCTACTTCTTTGTGAAGGGTTGTCGTTTGTTTTTTTCATTTCCCGCAGCGCTGTTCTCATTTGAACCATTCTTTTTTTTTCCTCGAAGTTGTGGCATGAAAGCTGAGAACTGGCTGAATACCGGCCGGCTGCTTGACCAGCAATCACTCGGTCGAAATTCCAGCCAGTATTTGTTGGCGTGCACACGCGGATAGCTTGACCACCATACGCCACCGGAGTGCTATGTATGCGAAAATCGACCCTGGAACGCCGGTCGAGAGAACTTCCGGCTGTCTCCTGCAATGAACATCGATCCGCCGAAGAGATTCCTTTTCAATCTCGGTCTCGTAGAGTCCCTGCAGCATCTAACGCGCTCCTCGGCCGCAATTCCAACGCTTCCGTGCACACCTAATGGGATTTCACGGATCGCGACAGCAGGGTTGTTGCGGAAGGTGATGTGATTTCGCGTGAAGTAACTAACGCCGTACTAAAGCCGGAGCTTAGCTAACGTGTTATAGATAGTAGCCAACATATCGGAAATAAATTTATTTGTCATTGTTTTAACGCTGCTGATGCTTTGATTCCGTGTGAGAAAATTATTTCTTTTTGCTGTCTCTTTTTTTTCCACAACCGCGAGTTGCACTGCTGCAGATTTCCCTTAGTCCGCCTTAACCTCTGTATAGGTTCTAACCAGCATCCTTCCACCGCGTTGTAACTTTTGGTAACGGTACTTCTCTGCTGTATGCCCTTTAGTACGCCATAGATGGTACTATTCATGTGCAGTCATTCTACGGTGAGAACATTATTGTTGAAATAAAAGAAACCAAGACGCTATTGGGATTGTGTAATTGAAGTTCTGACAAGCTCGAAATCATGTATATATATTCATTCTTCATCACACGCACTAAAAACAAACAAAAGAAAAAATAATTTCAGGCGAATGTCACGCTGCTAAGGCAGGTGTGTGCCCTTGGCCAAGGATTTCGTTACATATTACTGCCACCGTGGCGGTTAACTGGATAGAGCGCTCGGCTGCTGTGCCGACAGCGGTGGCCGCTTTTCGATGGAGACAAAAAGCAAGGCTTCCATGCGTAAGAGGTCAGTGCACGGCAAAGGACCTCAGGTGTCGAAATTTCGGAACCCTCCACTAAGGCGCTTCTCAGAGCCTGAGTCGTTTTTGGACGCTAAACCCTGTAAACAAACAAAAATTACCTCTTGCACAAAACACAACTACTGTTTGTAGCATGAAGGGGAATTTACGAGCTGCAGAACGAAGAATGAGTGTAAGGTTTGCTTATGCGTGCGAAAGCGCTTATGTTGATGCCACAGCCGAGCAACGAACATTGTTGTGCCTGTCTACTGACGTCACTGTTCATGAGTCTTGGTGTTGGTAGTTCAAGCAGTACAACATAACAGGTAGACTGACCAAAGTTTATCCAACAACCTTTGATTTCACCATTAGTTTCAGAGTTCTCCGTTTGGAGGCGGCGGGCGCAATTTGCGTTTACAACCGCAGCCGTGTCGCACCTAGCCTCAGTTACACCCAGGACGTAACCATTGACAGGAACGTAGGGGCTAGCAGATGAAGAAGTGGCGGTTAAACGTCGTCTTTCCGAGGCAACGGATGCCGCTAAACGTGTTTATAGTGCGAAAAAACGGCTTCACAAGGTCAAAATCGATCAAGAATGGGGCTTGCATCCGCTGAGCAACCCAGGAATTTCTCGTGGGAAGCTTGTGTAGAACGTCGCAGCTGACGCCACAGCCGTTCGCTCTGTTTACATCATGTTACAGTCTTTGCGCAAAAGCTTTCGCACGCCGTACTCGGTCTAAGTACATCGGGGCATTTTTTTTTTGGACGAATGATCAGAACGCGAGCAGAAGCATTGTGCGAAGAAACAAAAGCACACACTTTTCGTGCAGCCCCTTCACATTATTAATATCTTCTCTTTGTGTGCTATATTTTCAGCTCATTAGTATTACAATGGCTCGTAGCTCAATTTCCCACCGTCTCCGATGGGCACTCGTGAGCGTGTCCTTTGTGTACGCGTGCTAGCAGGGTGACTAGAAAAAGCGAGAAAGCGTTTTCGATGAGATAAAGGGTGGGAAGGCAGGGATAAAGCTCATGTTTACCCTTTAAATGCCGAACGAGCGAAAATGAAGAAAACAAAAATGTGGCTCCAATTCATGCTGTGAAGGTGATTCGACAGCGAAGCAGTTAAACGACACCCAATTACCCATTGCGACGTCGCCTGAAAGCTCACACAAGTGGCTCTTTACTTTCTATGGTCTAACCATGGTAGCCTGGAATAAATTGAGTTTCTAGACAGGTCTCCCTGTTCTATATGAAAGCGTGGTAACGTCACTATGTGATATCTATGCGGTTGGGTCTTTTCCGCTCGGAGTAACTTACGAAACCGTAATCTTTTCTGGGAAACACGCGCTGGGAGAAGGAGAGTGCTTCGAATTGTTTGCGGACGCCGTTCTCATACATTACGCGGTTTGCACTTGGCTTCGAACGACGTCAACCCCTTTCGAAGGCCTGCGTTTTTTGCCTGCGGCAATGACACGAAATGTTCCTTGGTCGGTAGAGGTATGCAGCTCAAATTATGCACCGAGAAGAGTGACAGATACCTGCACCTTTCCTTTCCTCCAAACTAATTTAACAATTTATCGCCGCGGCCCTCGGAAGTTACGCCCCCGTTACGGTTTAAATGATCAGAGATCAACGGTACGACTCCGTGCACACATGATAAAGCTCGACTCGACAACAGTTTTGCGTGCATTAACCTAGCAAACCATTTAACACCGATCGGTCTGAACCTCGGGTGACCAGCGATCAGACGCGAAAGCCTTTGTTGTTGTTGTTGTGGCTGTAGGAAGAAGGAAAAGAAAATGCACGGGCCTGCTACTGGCTCAGCTACGGCTGGAGCTGTGAGCAGAGGCTGTCGGCAGAGGGTTTTACACTTTCAAGGGAGATAGTTAAAATAAATAAATAAACGTTGCCTCCACTGGGAATCGAACCTCAATCCCTGAAACGTTCGTCATAATTCCCCTTGTCTACCGTTAGGATAGAGGATTCCGCGAATGACAGATACTGCGTCTGTAATTTCCTGTAAACGAATGATAGAACTCCGGTGAACTTTGATGCGTTCCATGGAATGCTGGTTCTGTTCGACAAGGGGTTGGCCATGTATCGTCACGACTCGTGATGACGTCACCAGACGAATAGAGAGGCGACCGCACGGCGGCGACTGCAAGCTGGAAATTTCGTTAACCCAGTATTGACCTTTCACATACTACCAGGGGAACAGGAAAATGATATTGTAAAGCATGTGGGGAGAGGTGTACTCTGGACCAATTATATGGGAATGCGTCGACTCCCCTGGAGTCGAGGAAAATATCTATAGCAGAGAGAGCTAGGAAGCCCTGCTGTGGAGCGAGGACCCAGCTCGGCAGCAACAAGCCGTCCGCCTGGGGGCTGAGGCCGCGAAGAGACAAAATCTCTTTGTTAGCCTTTAGTCGCGGAGGCTCCAGCCCCCATCCTCTAGGCCTGCGTGCCGGGGGTGGGGAGTAAAGGGCCTCTATTAAGGTGGACAATAAAAGTTGTCACCCATCCATCCATGCATAGACGGAGCTGACCCCGCCGGGCGTCCGACCGAGGCGTCCGCGCCTTTCATTTGGTGTTTCCTTGAACCCCGCACCACACAGCAGACAGAAGCAGACGCAAATGTCTAAGAGGCATTAGCATAGCAGGGATTAGCGGTATTTGAAATTGATTTACAGAATAGAAAAGGTGCTGTACCTGTCCCAATTATCCGCGGACTGATTTATTTATTTATAGGAAGGGAAAGGCGCGGTAACTGTCTCACTTGTTTTTCTGTGGACACCGCAACCGCGCCGTAAGGGAAGGGAGGAAGGTGGGAGTGAAAGTGGAAAGAGAGAAAGAGGAGCCGTAGTGGAGGGCTACGGAGTAATTTCGACCACCTGGGGATCCTTAACGTGCACTGACACCGCGGACACATGTAACATGCCGTAAAGGAAGGGAGGAAGGTGGGAGTGAATTAAGAGAGGGGGATAGAGGTGCAGTAGTGGAGGGCTACGATCGACCGCGCTTTTATGACTTTCGCCTAATCGCACTTGAGTGGTCCAAAGTGCCCTCCAGAAGTTTTTAACCAAAGGGTCACCCCCCTCGCCCCTCCGGAAGTCCTGTCGTTTTTTGCTTACGGCAACGACACGAAACATTACTTGGACGGTAGAAGTATACAGCTTCGCTGTAAAAATGCTATGATCGTCCAATATTTGCCGCTGTTATTAGTGCCCGAATATAAAACTGGCGGTAGCTATAGTAAGAAACGTATGATTATGAAAGTGTGGTTAGTAAATTATTATGATTTCAGGACACCTAAGAGCTGTGTAATTGACGCACACGCACTCGCGTGCGCACGAAAGATTAACAGCTCAACTCAAAAAACCTCCCCCATCTGCCAGTGTAGAAATACGCCGTTGAAAATAAAGGTTGCTTTGTAAATCTTATTATTATAATTTATATTATACTAGGGGCGTCCTGCGTCGTTGGAAGCTTACTGCTTGCTTTTTAGATAGATCTGATTGTGGGGCTTAATGAAATGTTAGAATAATCTTGTGCCCCAGGTTGGTCTGTGCGACTTTGCAGTTGGGTGCCTACATGAGGCACCCTATCCCAGGTACACAGGACGCGACAGTGTCAAGAAATGACTCCCTGATGATCCCAACGCGGTGATTCACCAGACTAGCCTATGCGTCAGGGTTCCGGGTGATCATGACAGGTTGCGGTAGGGAGAGTACCTTGCGTCCCTAGTTGGGCAGTGCCAACTAGGTGATAAGGTGGACACCTGGGCCACCCTGTGGCTGCCCACAGGTTACGGCGACGGGCGACACTGCTCAAACTATAGGAACGGGTGCCCGAAATCTACGTTCTGAAAAACCACCACAATGGCAAAAAAGAAATAAATGAAATGTAGACTGGCGACTGGATAAAGGAATCGCGCCTGTCCGCGCTTCATTTGCCAGTCGTACATACAGAGGAGTTTTGTTGTCTCAAGATGTGCGTTAGTGCCAATTCATAGTTCGTCGTTGTTGTCTGGACTGGCTTGCCAGGCTGCTTGCTAGTATACTTCGCCGTGCGTTCCCAGAGTATTTTATTCGCGGACTGCAGTGAAAAGGAACATGGACGGAAAGAGAGCGTCAGGACACATGCGGTCATTCTTCTCTCGTCCATGTATCTTAGCGCTGTTATACAGATATGAAGATGCACCAACTACCCAATGACTAGCTTCATTCTCTAGCATATGTCCATGGTGTGCATTGAGGGGTCGTTGGCGATGGCACACATAAGCGGAGAGTCAATGCATTTTGTTCAAAACTGCCAGTCACTATGTGTGAAGCAGTTTATTGCCATTTTAAATGTGGAAGAATTTCTAGCACCGTTACGAGAAAAGTCGTCGGCGCGAACAGAAATGGTAGAAACCTCACGGCCGAGCCCCTGACAGCTGGTATCTTGCAGGTGGCATGTCCTGATACTGATTGGTCAGCTGCTTGTGTGATGTCAGTAGATATCATGTCATCGTCGAATTGCCATGAGTTGACAATTCGGGTAGCATATCTGAGATGGGGACTGAGCCCACCGGTACCCTTGTATCCCGAGTCAAACATCCATGTCTAGACCCTGCAGGTACGTTCGTACGGCTTGGTAAAAGGGAGGCTTTATGTCTTGGTTGGTTGGTTGGTTGGTTCACAGGGAGGGAAAGGGGCAGTATCTGTCACACTTGTTTCTGTGGACACCTGAACCGCGCCGTAAGAGAAGGGAGGAAGGTGGGAGTGAAAGTGGATCGAGAGAAAGAGGAGCCGTAGTGGAGGGCTTCGGAGTAATTTCGACCACCTGAGGATCTTTAACGTGCGCTGACAACGCACAGCACACGGACGCCTCTTCGTTTCGCCTCCATCTTGTCGGCTTTATCAATTCGGGCAGCATACAGAGGGGCCATCCTCATGACCATGCGTCTGGCAGGTGGTTGGCTGGCCACACAGCGAGAGCTGATTAGTGAGCCGGCGGCTGTGGTGTTCGCGGCACGAAACCCGGGTGAGGGGAAATTTGAATGGCCCCGCCGGGGTGACGCAGTGGTAAGACGCCCGACTACTGTGCCGGAGTTCCCGGGCTCGATCCCGACCACGGCGGCTGCGTTTCGATGGAGGCGAAACGAAGTGGCGTCCGCGGTCTATGCGATGTCAACGCACATTAAAGATCCCCAGGTGGTCGAAATTACTCCGTAGCCCTCCACTACAACTCCCCATTCTCTTACCCCCCTTTCACTTCCCCCTTCCTCCCTTCCCTCACCGAGCGGTTCAGGTGTCCACAGAAACAAGCGTGACAGATACTGCGCCTTTCCCTTCCTGTGAACCAATTTATTATTATTATTATTATTATTATTATTATTATTATTATTATTATTATTATTATTATTATTATTATTATTATTATTATTATTATTATATTAAATTTGAATGACGTCACCACGCCAATGTAGGATGCAACAACGCATACTTGAGGGACATGCTTAGTCACGTAGGACGCAATGTAACGTTCTATATAGTCATGTTTCAAACACATTGTGGGGTATTTAACATTTGTCAGTACTTTACTAACAACATACTATAAAGTTTAGAACGTGCACAAACATTGCGCATATTCATTACTTATATTCATGAAAATTCTTTCTATGTAGTTCTCACACGTAAGCACTCTTAAGTGTCTCTTCCGAATTTTCTTTTTTTTTTTTATCTAATGAGCGTTAGCACTGTAAGAACGCATATGCATGAAATAAATCTCTCCAAAGCACTGCTCTAATTTATTTATGAAATAAGAGAACACAGTATAAAATAACTTTTTTTTTTTTTGGCGTTTACAGACACTTACTTTGAATGCAGTGATAAATGCGTAATGTGGTCGTTGTACTGTTATCAGATAGAAATGTCTACATTATGCGCCCGATTAGACGAATAAATGGGTAAAATTCACTAAAAATGCTTCATTTACTTTTGGAAATGAGCTTACATTCAGGAATAAAAGGCGAGCATAGTTTTCACATAATCCTAATCGGCAATGCGATTAAAAATCTTAAAAACACTTTTAATTGAATTTTCATCGGTGCGCAATATAATATGGCGTCACCCGATTTTGGCGGCTGCAAGTATGGACACCTACTGTGTACTTTATAGAGGCAGTTCACGTGAAACCTCTTACCTTTGTGCTTGTAGCCTCAAACGACCATATCACGCCCGCAATCGTTCACTGCAACCGATCTCTGCAAAAGTAAAAACTTTTGTCTAAGGCTATATCCGTTGGCGATTTCTGATCACTGTTCCAATCCAGAAAGCATGGTCAATCCCTCATACTTTGCCAGTGAACTACAAACAGTGAACAGTAAAGTGCCCGGCTCACATTCCACACTTGCAAATTTTACTTCTGTATGGTTCACAGATGCTATGGTGGGTATATCAAGAATATATCAATATCAAGGTGGGTATATCAATGTGCACATCCCGATTTGGTTGACTGTACGATCCATTAATTTCTCGTGGGTTTACACTGTTTCTTTAATTAATGACGTATTGGTTATTCGTTGCATTGGGTAGATTTGCTTTTCGTCCGTTATATTTAATTAAGCCACTCATCAGTAAGGCTTGAGCACTGGTCTGCAGTTTATTGAAATAATGAACGTTCCCAACTTTCGGATTTTTTTTTTTTTAGTTTTGGTAACCTCACAGATTGATTAAACTTCTGGATCAAAACTCCATCCTTTGTGTTAGTCCTTTAAAGTTCTTTTTAAATTAGACAGTGCTTAAAAAAATTAGCGTGGCTCCTGCGGACATCAACGATTGTTTTAGTTTCATGCATACACGTAGGAAGATAAAGTTAAGGCTCTCACCAAAGTAATCAGCGACAGGAAACACTCACCTCATTACTAAAGCACCTCATCAGAGTTTTGCGTGCTGCGAGCACAGTAAAATACTGTATACCCTAATCTCTGGCCATACGCCGGAATGCAAAGTACGTGGTGACATGTGCTTGCGCAAAACCGACCAACGTATTGTCGGGGTCGCACGCTGCTCGTGTAATTTAGCTATTCCCATCGTGTGGCTCTCATTTACCGTCTTCACAGTGGCTTTGATTTTTTGAAGCAAACCTTCTCTCTGTACACGACAAACTTTCGTTAACATTTCGTCGTTTTCTGGTCCGAACATAAGCAGAATTCACAAGCTTGTTAATTTTGATTGTTTAATCGTTTACTACACTTCATCCCCTGAAGGAAATAAAAACACTGTTGTCACCCTCGTTAATTTCATCTTTTGATAAGCTTAGAGTTCACTTAGGTTAAGCTTTATCCTACGCTTTCTGGAAGAGCGCCGGCATAGAAAAATACTGCTGCAATAAAATATCGGCGTCTCTCATAGCCTGAGTCACTTTGGGACGTTAAACCCCACAAACCAAACCAATGCAATAAAATATCGATCTTTCCGTACGTACCAGTGCTTTAACTCAGTGTGTCATCTCCTCTCCGTGCGAAGTTAGTGCCAGGGAGAGTTAACGTCGACAATCTTTCGGCCTTGCGGAGCCCCCAGGCATGTCATTAGAGAGAAATTTGCGTTTTTACGTTTAGTCCAGTCTTCAAGATGAGAATAACGCTAGAGGTTGTTATTGGTTCGACGGTACCACCGGCAAAGCGATACCTTCTGACTTTGTATAAAAGTATGGCAATTCATCCCATTTGGCTGTTATGGGCTTCCCAATATATCACTGCGCAGTTATTTGCTTCATGCCGCAATTCATATGCACTCTTAACGAAAAATACATGCATGTACAATTGCGCAGCTATTGCATCTTAGCAAATTGGAAACTCCGAAATAATTAGAGAGCGCATAGAGTGATTTGGCGCTTTAGTGGTTGTCTGTATTTCATTCGATATCGAATACTACCTCGGTAATAACTCTACCACCTCCTGGTGTATTACTTTGTTCTGTTTCTGTTGGAAAGCTGCCGCTCAACAAGAATCATCATTATATAAAAAAGGAACACAATAGCGACCGCAGATTCAAGAGAAGTTAGGAGTAGAGCAAAATATGAAAGAAATGGACAGCTTAGCATTTGTACTTTCACTACACTACTGCATCCGCCTTTAAGCTACTTACACAATGACATAATTGGTACTGAGACTGGCACAAGTATATGTATCGGCAACCTGCGAGGAGTGACACAGTATCAATCTATTTTCAGAGGCATCACTATTTCGAGTTTCCATCGCTGATTACTAAGCATCACCCGTGGCGGTGACAATGCTGTAGAGATTTGGCCTTTGGTTCTTCGTTATACTTCCTTCTCGCCTTTCGGGGAAGACAGGTAGAAAAGTGCCATGACACAGCTGTGGAAAACAAAGTTTACGAATATGTGTTTATCCACCGGGAGATCAATCAATTAAGTGTACAGTGGGCGGAAACGTGTTTAAGGCACGTGTTCTAGTTAAAAACAAAAGTCACTTGTTCAAGTACCCTAGTGAGGCGGATGGAGAATAGCTAGCGTTTTCTCTTACCTTCGCCAGTTCCACAGTTATACAGCTGTAGCTGCTTTCAAAGCTCGCTGGCAGAAGAGCAACATACGCGCCATTAAGCTCTATTCCAAGAACATCGTTACGTACTTGTGACCGACGGACGAGAATGCCAAGCAGTTACTTGGGCACGCCTCTCTACACCTTAAAAAATCTAGAGATAATTAAAGCATCAAATACAAGATAAGCACTCATTTTTCCACTTCCTAGCATTACGTTGAAGCCCGCGAACGGCCCCGTCCAGGAGGAGCCCGCATTAAAATTCACTGGTTTCGATTCCTTACCATGTTCCGAGATCTTAAAACATGGCCGCTTTGTATTTCGACATGATCGAAGTCAGGCTGGCATATCCGCGTAAACAAGGCGTGCCATTACCCACACAAGCGTGACACCCATGCCTCTCTGCATCACGGTCAATACAAGGAACACTAGACGATTGTTTCGTGTTCAGAATTTACCCAGCGGTCGGTGTAATGAAGTTTCGTAAAACAGCGGGTTGGTAAACACAGCGTGAAGTAAAACGCGCACTTTAACTGCATCGCGCTCGCCGGATCTCGTGTGAGAACGAAAGAGCGATGAAATCTAGCTTGCATGGTGCCAACGACCCTCCGGTTGAGGTGGTTTTAATGGAATGCGATAACGACGTCCTCTGCACGCGTAAACGCCTCCCTCATGCCGCATCGTTTTCACTTTCTTTTTCGTTTTAGCTGCCCTGGTCTGCATGTGCTTCACAGCGGAGCAGCGGTTTTGGCTGAAGAAGTCGTTACCGCTCGAGCCTCCTCCTCTCGGCCACGTCGCGAGCAGCTGTGGCAGCTGCTCATGCGTGAGGCCGTAGGTCAGCGAGGCAGTCGTCCGGTAGCCCCTCGGCTGCGTAGAAGGCTGGGCCTGATTGACGGCGCTCAGCTTGCCGACACGCCCAGATGGTGACAGCGTAAGAAAACAAGCGCCTTTCGGACTCCTTGAGCGAGGGACGGTGGCCTCCTTCTCGACGCCATTTTGTGCCGCGACAGGGAATAAAATAGTCATCTGACATTTGCCCTAGCACACGGCTGGAGTGAAGTTTCAAAGCGAGAACGCTTAGTTAAGGGGATAGTTTCCGTCGCAACTTACAGGAACCGGGTTCCAGTTAGCTCCTCTTAGTGCTTTCCCTCTGTAGCGCAAGTAGAAGGGAAAATAGAAATAAAAGATATGCTAGCGAGTGCTTCAAGACAGGAAAAGTGTGTTTTTGCTTGCTTTTAGTTTTAGGCATGGGAAACATTATGCCAGCACCACGCAACTACAAGTGGTATAGACATTTTGCTCATATCTTGAATGAGGTAAGCTTGAGAGCGGTGAGGTGTCCGCGCTTAAGCAGTGCGCTCCACTTTACATTCGGGATGCCATCGGAGAGACTGTTTTTTTCTCTTTGATAAATGTATTGACGCAGAAATTTTACGAAATGCACGGTAAAAGTGCCCCTTATTTTTTCGCCTCCTGGCCCCTCTTTCACGCTTCCAACATCGGCAACTGCAAGTGTTATCCATGCATCTGTCCATGGCGGGCAGAATCTACAAAGCAGACCCGCACAGTGTGAGGTGGTACGAACTTTCTGTGTCCGCGTCGTAGGTCTCCATGCTTGAAAGGTTTTGTTCTGCTATGAAACGACATTGACCGCACACCGAAATGCGTCAAATGAGGTGACCTCAGCGTTCAGAGGTTGACAATATTCATTTTCCCTGGAAAATATATCTGGTGGCAGTGGTGCACACGAAGTTAGCTGAGCGCCACCGGTATGAGAGCGGCGCTACACCACATTGTATGGTCTCTTCGCGCTATTAAAAAAATATGGCATATTGAGCCAGATGGCAATAATGCGCATTTCTGCTTAACCGTGATATGTGACTGTCGAAAGATACGCAGATATAAAGACTCGGAGATACTTTCCCGATGAAATCAGACAAAGAAGGGGCGGTCCTAAGGTAACCTTTAATTTTGCTCACCATGCTAAAATGAATGCTTTAAGATAAAATGTAGCCGGAGAAAGCTTCTGGTACAAGAAAACTAGGAAAATATATGTATTTTATACAAGCGAGACACTGGCGTGACTATATGTACACAGGTCTTTATTGCTGTCACCCTAATTCGAGAGCCTAATAAAATTAATAAAACAAACTTTCAGCTGCTGGTTTCAGCACCAGTAGCATGCGTTGTGTATCTCTAAGTTCCGGCTATGTTTCTTTAATAGTATGCAGACGAAAGAAAACGAAGAGAACAGACCAGTTTGGAACAGCGATATTCCATGGGGGCAGCGGTCTTATTTGCACGCGTCAGCCTAGACTGCCCGAAGGACGAAGCAGGCCCCAAAAGGAGATAACGGCACTCACTCTGAATCACGGCTGCACTGGCACTCAATGTAAGGAAAAGCCTACATATGAGCGATTTATTGTTTCTAGGCAACGCAATGAGGCGCATTCAGTTATGTCCCACTGGCGGACCAGCTGGTTGTTGACTAACTCTGTAACAATATTTGGAAGACGCCTCTTGCTACATTGCCTCCCGCTACATTAATAATTTCCGCGTTTACTACTGTTAGTTTAGGGACAGAGCTGCTTTTGGCATTGTTGATCAAATAACAAAATAGTGCATAACAGTAATGGTGTTTTGCCATTGCTGATCAAATAACACAACAGATATAGTGAATAATGCTACAGTGCTGGCTGTCAACTATGTAATGAAGTGCTGCTGCAGCAGAAAATTTATCGGCATCGCGAACGGGATGGCATTTCATTTACTTGAACGCTTTTTTTTTTTCAGAAGCCTTCTCCACCTTTCTTCGTCAACTTCTATGTTTTATGGCCGCACAGACCAGCAGGGCACGCTCTCTTCGAAAATTTCGGGAGGGCGCCTTTTTCTGACAAGACTAACTTTGCATGGAATACGGCGGGTGCGCGCCACCTCTGCGCGGTGCGGTCTGTCTGCATTTGTCCCGGAGTCACGCCCGAGTTATGCCGAGGCCCTACGCCATCAACGAAAAGATGCGTGCTGGAATTACCCTCGCAGATGTCCATCGAGCGACCCGCAAAGAAATCGTGTCGGCGTGAGCCTCCTCTTCCTCGGCAGCCATTGATCCTCAAAACAACGACAAACCGCCTTTGGCGCATGCATCTCGCTCTGCAACCTTGTTGGATCCTACAAGAGCCACCGCCTTTTCCTCCAGCTCCCGTCCTGAACGCTTTTGCGATGACCGCCGCAGCGAGATTTTTTGTCGCTGCTTTATTCACCAATCCTCTCATCAAAGGTGGCTATGTCATCATGCATAATTTATGTGTTTGGAGCCCCGATGCGTGCTTGGCATCGCTATGCTATCACAGGAAAGAGGGAGCGGGGAACTTGCGAACCAAGGTCGCGGGTAAGGCGAAAACGAAGCTCGGACAACTTTTCTTACACAAAATACATTCGCTTGTGCTACCACTCTTGCGAAGGACGGAGACAGAGCTCTGAATGCTGTGCTTTAGTCAAGGCATCAGCACTTTTTGCAGGGTGCAACGCATGACATCGACTCAAGATACGCAAATAGATGCCAGGTATATATACGAGGTCAGTCGTGCAGTGGTTGTCAACAATGACCGGTATTCCACCGGAAATTATTCTAGCTCTTTGCGAAACGCGGCCTTAGAGGCGTCGGGCAGAAAGTCGCTCCGTTCGTCAAACTTGAGTATCTAGGGGAAGCTGCTGGGGCCTTCAGAAGGATGTCGGAGTGGTCCGCCGGATGACAGTTCGTTGGATCGAGTCGGTGAGGAGATGATGATGATGATGTTGAAGGACATGCACTGTTTAAGATTTGAGTCCTGTCATCTAGGAATACGTCGACCCTCGGGCTAGGCCGCTGCGCTTGAAACTGCAGAGCAAGTTGAGCCTTCCCTTTCCGTTCTTTGCTATCGAAAGTGTAGAGAAATGGCCACAGAAATCTAGCCAAGTGGGGATAAATTCCGCTTTAGTTTGGTTCCAAAATCACAATATTGACGTTTAGATATACCTTCATAAGCTTACGGTGTTCGTTCAAGGTTGCCCCGCCATTCCCCACTGTCTTCAAATTCGTCGCCATGAAGCTACGTAGGTACACTAGGTGCATGGAGAACCAGCGGCCGCTACCTCACATATACATAGCTGGACGGTGTAGCTTGCCTCTATGGCCGTCATAATACGAGGTTATGCGGATAAGGGATCGCCACAGGAAATAAGCCCATGAAAAGGTGGCGCTGGAGGCTCCTGGGAATTCTTCGCACATAAAGAAAAAAAAAAAAAAAACAGGAGCTCCACAAAAATATCACCAAAATCCAGTCAAGCGTCGGGTGGAGCTTTGCTACGCTTAGGAGCATTAGCCTAGAGGACACGGCTAAATCGGCTGACGAACGACCAACGAAGAGACGGGGAACACAAGCGGCCGCCAATAAACAGAACCCAACTCGTGGCGGCACCATTAATTGGTAATAACTGCTGTAATGTAGCGCAAACCTTTATCCGGCCCAAGCTGCAAAGCAGTTAGCTTGCTGCTGATCGAATTACTTGAGATAATGACCTGCGGGGTTAGAGCTCGAAAGAGTCTGTTAGGAAGTACAAAACTGTTCTTATCTTTGCGACTTAGCACTAAAATCGATGCAGCCTTGTGGTAAACAATATTCATGACCCGGTTGGAAGTAACTCCTTTATAGAACTGATGCTTGGGCCTGTTGGCATGCTATTTAAAGAACTGCACGGAGCTGATCTGGCCCCACTTTTTCTCTCGCCTTCAATATTTCATCCAAGACTTGATTCAGGCTTCCACCAAAAGTGAGTTTCATTACTTAAAACTACTTTTTTCCCTGATGTTTACTTCGAGCTTGGTCGAAGAACGACACTGGTCACTGGCAGTGTTATCACAAGAATTGTGCAGCAATCACATTGAAAAATAATTTACAATTGTCCATACTCTCCCGACCATTTTAAACACCCCTGAATTATAATGACATAACTGCACAAAATATCGACGCGAACTATTCGGCCGCGGTCACCTCGTCCAACGGTATTGGCAAGGACGTTCGCGCGTATGTCAGGAACGTAGAAACCAGGTCCGCGTTGGCTCATTTAGCCCCCATGATGCCCACTCGCGTCTGCAAGCCGCGTAACCATCGATGCGAGAAGTAAGAGACCGGTCAGGAGTAAGGCACAGCTTACTTTCGACAGGTTTTGGAGTAGCGGGTTTACATTTCGGGCGGTCAATTCCAAGCCCGACTGACACCCTCCAAAGATCACTTTCAAGCGGGGATTGCCTTCAGGATTACAAAAAAGCACTTCCGAGATGCTAAAAGCACCGCTCACAAAAAAGAGGCTCGACAGCGCCTGCTCTAGCGCCTTCTCTGGCGCCTGCGTGTTTAGGCAGCCGTCTTCATTACCGGCGCACCGCTTCGGCCTGTAGCGATAACCTTCTTCTCTGCTCGGAGAAACTATGGAAGGGGCAGCACGAGTGCGAGGGAAACGCTTTGCACCACTATCCCTTTCCCTTATTCGGCTCGAGAACAGCGCTGCAGCAACACTCCGTCAACGTCAGGTGGAAAAAGGCCACTTCTCATTGTTTTGGGCCGATTGTAAATCTTACCTTCCCGTCCGTTCGGTTGCGCGGCTCGGGCCGAAGATCGCGCGCAGCGGACGCTTTCTCGCCAGCACTGCTCGTTCGATTCACCGTGTGCGGTGATTCACGTCACCTCGTGCGTTGTTTTGGTTGATCACGGGACTGTCGGGATGGTTGGAATGACTTTTCACAACTGGTGGTGCCGTGGTGCGAGCGAATGGTGATTGCAACCCCTCCTCCCACCTTGACTGTTAGTGCAAGAGCATATCTGCATACCTCTGGCATGGCCCCCGTTCGCTCCAAGTTTATGCGGCTTAGTTAGGTGCACTCTAGGATAGAAGGGCTAAAAACAAAAATTAGTCCTTAACTGACCACTAACCACCGCAACACTAACCACCGCATTCGCTGAGGGGTTAGTGCTCTCGAAATCTGATCCCGAGGATACGGTTCGATTCGAAAAATTGTAAACTACTCGCTTCGATGCTATGTTCACAGCGGCAATCAGCCAATACTTGGGGCCCCGCGGACTAAACACTTGAACCTCGTACTAAATGCTGAAGTTGGCCACAGCGCACGCATTTTTGTGATCTCGTTTTCGGTTGTATGAGCCAACAGAACGCAGTTTCGCCATCTAGTTCTGCTGCTGTCCGGATCGTCGGAAAGTCATGGATGCATGCTGGCCTGAACGTGGCACTGAAGCGGTAACACACATGGGCTGAATGTGCCACTTGAATGTTGCAAGATGGTACGTCAGGGTTCCTCGATCACGGATCATCTACGGGCTCTCCAGGTGTAATGCAGTTTTTAGAGCGTTTAGAGTTGTGAGGAGCAAATCATGATCACTACACAAAGAGTCCACGAAGGTCAAGACATTATTTTAAGTTAAAGGCCATCAACGTACTCCAATTAGTCTTTCACAATTTTTAGAGTCTACAGTAGGGAGGCACTGTCCTACTGTATAGGTGCACTCAAAGAGTCGGCTTTTAGACGCGAACCCGACTAGGACGGACATGCCCATATGTTCTTGGGACGGCGGATTATGCACTGTCTAGAGACTGCACTGATGTGAAAGCATTTCGGCAAAAAAAAAGAAAAAAGCAGGAAGAGAAAGCAACGTTATTCGCTGCCGAGTGAGAGAGTGTTGTAGCAGGCGCACGCTGTCAGCAAGCACAGCTCTATGATTGTACCGATGCTATCGCTAGTCATGTGCGTGCCACTCAGAACTTCTCTATATTCACTCAGCTTATCTCTGATGTATTCTTCACTCGACTTGGATGAAATATGATAAGCAACCTCCCTTTTTGGCTGTCCCTTTCTTGCACACAAGGAAAATAGATGAATTTGAACCACAAGCCTAACAAGCTGCGAGACGGATTGGAGCCACTTTTATCCTTCGTTCAAAGATCAGCCAAGTCATCCCTCCCGACGCCAAGATGGCCTACCTCGTTTTTACTGCCGTTGATAGCCAGGTATGCAAGTAAACTTTTACACACGTCTGTTCGTGACGTTTTACAATTTTGTATGGGTTGGGTTATGGGTTTAACGTCCCAGAGCAACTCAGGCTATGGGAGACGACGTAGTCGATGGCTCCGGAAATTTCTACCACCTTAGATTCTTTAACGTGCACTGACATATCGCACAGCACACGGGCACCTAGCTTTCCGCTGCCATCGAAAGGCGTCCGCCTCAGCCGGGATTCGATCCCGCATCCTTGGGCACAGTAGCCGAGCGCCCTAACCGCTGCCCCACCACAAGTACGGAAGGGGGGGGGGGGGGGGGGTTACTATTTCACTGCATTTCAATAATGTTCATGAATTTGCCTGTTCTTTTCCCATTTCTGATAGCATCCAATATATCAGTTTCCCTACTGCCATTATCATTTCATATCTTAGCACTATTATGCTTTGGAACCATACTAACTGTAAAGATACATTTTATTTTTCACGCATGTGCGCGGTTAGCTGCTCTGTCATCACACACTGCCAAATTCACCATCACCTTTAGCCCGATACTTCTGAGATACGTAGCGCCGCATGCCAGACACTCAGAGCTCCAAGGCATGCGACTGAATGGGGGTTCCTCAGCTTATGCATCGGCATGCCTGTGCACCGCTCAATGGGCGGCTATGCGCTGCTGCGCTCCACGGCCCCTGGGCGGCGCTACGTCCCGCGCCTTGGACCGCTGCGTGGCGGCCGCTCGGCGCCTGCGCCCGGGGCCACTGCGACGGCGGCGGCGGCGGAGGGAGGGCGGCATGCCTGCAGAGCGGCGGACCGCAGCGCTGCCGGACGGCACCGGTGAGTCGCGCGCGCAACTGTTGCCTGCTCCACGTGGTGCTGCTGGTGCGGGCCACACGCTTAGCTCGATGTCACGCGACGACTCTTTCCGGCCGTCTCCTTCCGCGCGCATGACGACGTCTTGCTTCCAAACGCCGGTGCGCGAAGACGGTTGAGCATGTACTTTTCGGCGTCTCCGTGTTGGTCGGCGCGGGCCCGTTTTCTCCTTCCCTGCTCTAACCGGCGGGAGTAAATTTAGGGAACTGCGGAACAGAGCCTCCGCCTTTGTTCTTCAGAGGCGTTGTAGTGTCGGGCCCCTTTTCTTCTCTCCCCACACCTCCGCTTCCCCCAGCAGCGGTCGCGTGCCGCACACTTGTGGCTCACCAGATTTGCGCGCGGGATGAATCGGGTGCCTAGCACGTCATGCATTGTTTGTCTTTGCGAGGGAGCTGTATCCATTGCCCCACTTTCATCATAAATGGTTAGCCGGGAGTACCGAATAGAATTTCCACTCTATCGGATCTATTCCATTATAAATAAATAAATAAATATATATATATATATATATATATATATATATATATATATATATATATATATATATATATATATATATATATATATATATATATATATATATATATATATATATATATATATATATATATATATATATATATATAACTGCTTAGATTATTCTAAGCTGGGCACCATGTCATACGCTCGCGTTCCCTTCTTTGAGGAGCTAGGCAGCAGAGGGTATCGTGCGATTTTTTCCCGTGCGGTGAGTGTCGTCCATGTCAAGTTTAAGGTTGTTCGCAGAAGGTCGGCGCACAGCAGGCCCTCAAATGGCATCGCGCTTGTCAACGGGCATCCTGCACGTGACACCTGAGCCACAAAGCAGTAGCGGAGAGGACAATGCGATGCTTATTTTGCGGTAATAGTTTTCGCAGTAACGTATGCCGTCTGAAAAGTCGTAGCGGGTCACGATTAAGCCCTTCAGCAATACCGGGTGCGCGGAAGGCGTTGTGTCATTGGCCACTTTGTCAACTGGAAACCGTAAAGGTGGGACTGTTTTATTATGCGCTGTCGTCCATTAGCTCTAAACCAAACTATCGTGCATGCACGGGAACGCCAAGTAGACATTCACCCTTGCGACCCAGTATTTTTGGGGACTTCCTTCACGTGCTTACAAGCACTAGAAATGCTCCCTATCAGATATTCATTCACGTTAGATGGCCCTTTGCACGCACTTAGAACAGCCAACCATTCGCGTTACTCTGGAATCAAATGGAACATCGCACGCCGCTTTCGGACCCATCGGCGCAAGGTCCTCAAGGTCTGTCCTGTTGTGCTTGCACGAACTGGTGGTTCTCAGACACGACATGTGGCGTGAAAGGTACTGCCAGCAGACTGCGACATAGTAGTGGCACTCATCCTCAGAATATTCGCGGCTCCAATGAAAGCGACAATTTTGGCGTTTAGTCATCATTGGGATGAACTGGCAGCTTTCATACCGTTCCAAAGTCAGGGTGTTCCATTGAGCGTCGCAGGAGTCATCTTGCTACAGCGTTTCATAGTGTAAATCCCTCGTACCACAACAGCAAAGCCACCCGTTTCTTTCGCTCTAGTTATAGAGTGAAAAACGGCGTCATTTAAACATCGGTCGGTGCCACGGATGCAGAAAGGCTTTTCGTCCGCTTGTGGCAGCGCAAGTTTCTGACGATGATGGATCAGGGGGAATAAGCTGCGTGTGGGCCTACCAGCTGTAAACTGTATAAACGCCGCAGAACCGATTGTACCGGTTTTGGGCTTTCAGTGTGTCAAACGCAATGTGACAGGGATAGTGGCGTGACGGGCAATGTAGTGAAGACAGGAGTGTTATGCGCCTACAGCGAGGTACGGGAGACCGAGTGATGCTTGTAAACACTCGTTGAAGACTATGCTAACCGGTGAACAGACGAACACATACACGCTGCGTGTCTGCTTATTTTGCGTGAACCCTTGCTATCTCCTGTGAGCATTTGAAGAAGCACTGCTGGTATCTCAGCGGGGGCATGTTTCCAACGTACTTACCCAAAACATGTTGATGAGAAAATCAAATGACTGATCATCGAGGAATCGGCTCCTCTCAATTGCACTCGGAGACACCAGCATTAATTGGTGCCATTTCGTACACCAGACTTAGTACTATACCCTAACACCAGCAGAGAGTAATGTCGCTTGCCGTAGATACTGCAGTGCTGTGGTTAGGGACTCTCTTTTTTAAGCCCTACAGGCCCTGTCAAGCCTGCGAGCTTCGCCTGCCGAGTTAGATGAACGACATCCTTGGATTGCGAAGCTCGAAGCCCGCGCAGCGAAGGGCTCGGGCACCATAAAAAGCCTTTGTAGTAAAAACACTCTGAAGGTTGATTTGAAGGCAACAAGCAGAAAGATTTCGTGTTTTTACTTTATCCGCTCCGCGGGCTTCTCAGGAGAGGTGCCCGTTGCAAAAGTCCGCCAGAAGGTTGCACTGATCCACTTCTTGGCCATAGGCGCTGCTTACAGGCTCCATGGGTGCTGGCGCAAGTTGATTGCTAAGCACTACCCCACCCTCTTCGTCCTTCATCAGCCCCGCAAATTGCATCACACGCTGCGGTAACGTCTCTGGCGCGCATTTCTGCGCATCGATATAAAAGCAAAGAAGGGCCCCGGTACGTTCACAACGTACGGCATGGAGGAAGCCAGGGACGACAGGAACGACGTGAACGGCATTGATTTGTTCGGACTTGGTGCCCTGTCGAGAAGCTGCGGATGCCTTGTGGCCGCAGCCCTTGCCGCCGCCCTGAATGGAGCGGACATCGCGCGGGCAGGAACGGGGGAAGGCATCGACAGTGATGTATTCGGGATCGGAAGTTTCCCTCCAGCATTGCTTCTCGCTGGCGGAAGAAATCCATGTCTCCTCTCTGCTGGTGGCACCTGTGGAAATCCGGTGATTTGCTACGATAAGGCAGATCAATACAAAAGAAAAGAAAGTCTCTGGATGCTTCGACCCTCGCGAAAGACGTCTGGCGTGTGTCGCCGTCAACGGCTGTCCCGTACGCCTGTGCTTTCGCGTGACCGATATGTTCTAGTGTTGCTTAAATTCCACACGCCTGCTGAATCTACGCCAGTATTTGTTACATAGCAGTGGTGTCCTACATGCATGTGGCGTTTTTGTGAGTGCTTTGATGTGGTCGTGTGCCTGAATTTTGTTCAAAATTAACACCTTATGTACCAGTCAGCGCACATTTTGAGGCTATATGCCTACGAAAGCCACTAAAGGCTTTGTGTTTCATGAGCGAGTCGCAATATGAGGAATATAGCTGGAAAAATCTTTATTTGGGAAGTCGGCATTATGTATGCAGTAAATCGCAACTCAATCAGTAGTAAAGCTTGAACCGCCTGCAGAACTTCCTGCGTGCTGTGCGGCATATCGATTGAAGCGCTTCAAGCTGTGAATAAAGACCTCTTCAGAAGGTACAGGAAGCTTTTTTAGGTGGCAAGTATAATAGTTGTCATGTTGTATAAGCCTCTTAACTAGCGTCACGGGATAACGCCACATGCACGATTAAAAGAGTGGTGAAAACTGTAGCTACGGTGCACCATCAGCGGCATCCACTTGTTGGCGCTGCAGTTTTTCAAGAGCTTATCGATTCTTTACATCACCTATTTCCGATGTCATAGGTGATATCCCATTTCGTTCCTTTAGGGTCTTGCACTTTCTCCAGTCTCATAATTGTTTAGTAATTTAGTTGCGCTACTCGCACGCATTTCTGCTGCTTTTATTGGGTTAGCAAATACTGCGCCAGGTTTCAGCCCGTCGGGTAGCCCCGGCAAGGGTCACGTTTGACCTTGAGCCGCAGCCGAGCCGAATACGGTTTCAACCAAGCCACATGAACGTGCCTTAGTGGCCTATGGGGGTAACGTGAATGCCAGGGTCCTGGCAGGCTGACTCTGACATAACCGTCCCATGTGAAACGAGATACCCAATTTGGCACCTCCTGCCAGCTCACATATAAAGCGAGAAGCGAGCGAGTTCGTACCTCAAGCTACACCATGAGGTACACCACATGGTGAACCATAAGCGCAGCCATGGAGGTATTGCTAACGTAATTCAACCCGGTCTAACCAGAGATAAACCATAGTCAATTGTTTTTGATAACACAACAATATCAGGATCTGTGACCACGGCCTTTAGCGACAGTTCCTCCACTTTGTGTGCTGATATGAAATCTTTCTGAACTAATCAGGGCTACCATTCAGGGTATTATCGCTCTGTTGTCTAGAATAAAGAGTCGGCGTCGCTGTTCGAGACTGAGTGAAACGCGCGACCTACGAGCGCCGCACCAGGGACCGTTCGAGCACACTGGGCAATTTTTGGACAGCAGCCTATATTGCGTGATTGTCAGGACTCTGGCATTGTCGGCGCGGTGTCGTGACCCGGGCATGTTAATCAACTGTTCAATGTCCCGACGCATACAAGCGCAGGCTGGCATAATATAAATCTCTCTTTATGAGTCACCTTAATTACTGCTGTCTTGTCTGGGGTACCACGTCTACCACAAATGTAGGTCGATTATTTGTCCTTCAGAAAAAATTTCTGCGCGCGATATACAATGTGAACTGAGATTTCCCAAGTGAACCTTTGTTCCAAGAGCTTAACATATTGAAAGTGCATAATTTATATAACTACATGTTAGTACACGCATACATTAAGGAATGCAAATTGAATAAGTTTGCCATCCGTTCAACAGACAATCTTAAACAAAATCTACCTCACTACCAAACGCGATGTCCGGAATACTGGTATGTAACACACACGCGAACTAATTACGGTAAGCAAATGATTGCTCACACCCTACCTGCCTTACTCAATGCACTAATCTCGGAAAATATTGATGTTTTACATGTTTCATTATCTACTCTACACAATTATTTTTGCCACTAATATTGAGTGTGTATTTATATTGTCAACCTTTGGGTTAGTCATTGTAAATCAGCACTATATATGTTCCTTGCCAATTGTACTTCTTTTGTGACTGAGTGAGATTATTTTCATGCTGCTGTATTTTTTTTATTTTTCTATTTATTTTTTTTTTACTAACCTATGTAGCTTTGCAGATTCACCTTTTTTGTTTATTTTTGTTTCGTTCTTCATGCTTGTGCTTTATTGTATTGAAAGCATTGCCATTCCGCACGGCTGCTGCTGCCAACGAACGGGTTTTAGGACCTGTCAAGCTGTTTCCGCAGCTTTTTTCCTCGAACCTGTCCGTTTACAACTGTACTTTGCAAACGGAAAATAAAGCACTTACTTACTTACTTAATATCGTATCCCACGTGCCGTGGTGGTTGTCGACCGCGTTTCTTTTCTTCTCTGTGCCGACGTACACTTGATGACGGTGCTGGTCCGCGCGACCTCTAGGCTCGCTTCACCTACGCGGCGTAAATATGACTTATACGACTCTATAAATCGGACGCACTTTACGGTCTCCACAATGTGAGAAGATATAGTCATCTGTGAAAACAGCCGTGAACGGCGATAAAATGCGTAATCACTGTACGCTGTCATCGGCAGCAAAGAGCTTGTTGAGAATGTAGTTGCGACTTTGCGACGCACCATAATTATTCCTGCCCAATCATATTCTGTCATACATATCATACCCAATTATTATCCTATTGTACTGTAAAATGTCAAACTCTCTTATTCTATCCTGTCACATACTGTCCTCCCCTCCCCCCTCCCAATTTTTTTTTTTTGCTTCAGTCCTCAATCCTGCTTTGGCACGTCTTCCTGCCGAATACGAAACCATTGAAGAAATATCCCTTGGAAACTAAGGCAATGCAGCTGATATTGAGTTGTTGCTAAGCTGTACCCCTTGCACGCCTTCCTGATACACACTTATGGACTTTTAGTTTCCCATTCAACTCTTCTCGTGTGGTTGCTAAGCAGAAGCCTGCCCAAACAAATTTATTCCGACTGTACAGCTTTTATTCCCCTGGTAGCACCGGTGGTTGTGTTTAAGCCGAAGGACATCCTCAGCTCAGTTTCGGTTTCGTGCGAAAAAAGCGCCGCATTTCATCGCCCAGTAGACCTTCGGAAAATGTTTTTTTTTTGTCGTTCTAAAAACTGGTATGACGTCATCTTCTCCGCGCCTTCAACCTGCGCAAATGGGACTAACAACTAGACTACGTTGATTAAAAAGTTAATTGAAGAGCTTTGGTGAATTATGTAGTTGTATAATGATAGTGTGTTTGCAGAATATGGGAGCTAAACGTTTTTTGTTTTAAATGTGTACGTATTGTGACCACCTCATTGTCCGCAGTTTAGCCACGTGCCTTGGTATGCTTACCAATTCGGTGAATGGTGATGCACTTTTCCGCCCGCGTAGGCTCCGTAGGATTCTCGATAATGTCGCGCCACCACGTGTTGTTATTTTTCAACCCGTTGTAATCTGCATCATGACGCATGTGTGACTGTAGGCGTGTTACCTATATTAGTTTTGGTTTATTATTAGATGGTCACCGTCATCAGTACTGATACTGATTGACCTAGCGTATAAATAGAGAACACTGCCTGTAACCTAGTTTCTTCCGACGAAGGCAGGTCCCGCGGCGCGGCCGAAACGTCAATGCATTCTTTTGTTCACCACGTCTGACTTTTTTTATATATATATATAAAGATATATATATATATATATATATATATATATATATATATATATATATATATATATATATATATATATATATATATATGCACATAACATACGCCTCACACTGTTCACGCCAATGCGTGTCTGCAGCCAATCTGCGCTGCAAGCTTCGTAACTGCCCTTGGGCGTCGTAATTTTCTCCGTTCTTTAATGTTTGCTCTTTTTTGTAAATTTCTAAATTGTGCTTTCTTTGTCGTGCTTCGTGTATTTTTATTGTGATTGTTGAACGTCGCCACTTAATTTACGCTCGCCAGCGGAGACAGCTCCGTCGTAAACAACGACGTAACTCGACGTCATGGCACGCCACTTTGACGACAGCGCTAAAACGAACTCCGCTCCACGAGCTCGGCGATTCCGAAAACGTGACTTTAGAGCCGATAGGAGATTTAACGCGGCGGCTAATGGCTGCTGTGAGGTCACCGTATATCGTTGCTATGGCGCCGCGGAACTCGTTTTCAGAGCTGCCCTATAGGTTGTTTCGAGAATGATAATCAAAAGAGGGAGAATAGTGCAGAAAGAAATTGACAAAGATAACGGCAAATCGCGAGATTTATGACGCGATATAGACTGCGCAATTAGCAAGGAAAGAGTCAAGGACACAGAAATGAAGCAGCGGTTCTGGTCGTTCGCCCTCATTGGCTGTTGTATATCAGTGCGATTAATTACACGTCCTTCATGTCCGCTTGTTGTGTTTTCTTCACTGCTATTATTCTTTCGAGACGAGAGAGGTAGCTGAAGCGACACCTAATTGTAGGTGAAGGGCGGCAGCTAAGCATAGACGGTATTAAAAAAAGTAAGAAAGCAATAAGCTGAGACTCCTGGTGTTTCACGCAACTCGTCTGTACGCTTGTCGCGATAGCCTAGTGCTTTCTTGGCTTTCTTGGTGGACGTTTCTTCCTCGCGCAGTGAAGAAATGAAAGGAAAATATTTTTCCACCGGAATGGCTTCGGCGGTTGACGTTATTGGGGCTGCGAAGTTTCGCTCGCTGGCCTCTTTCTGAGCACTTGTCTTGATATAATCGATTTCTCTCCAGTCGATGTTTCTCTCGATCGTTGCGAATGATCGAGGTTGCGGGTGAAGGAATGAGACGTGTACCGCGTCAAAGCGCCTAAGGTGCTGTCACTCGGTCATCCGGAAATACATAGCTTGCACCTTTTTTTCTTTGGACATTAAATACACCTCTCAGGATGTTTAGGAACATTCACGTTTGTCACTTTCGTTTTATAGAAAGTTTAATATTATTATTACCATGATATTCTTTAATATTTCGGTATGTTGACTGAGCCATCCGAAAATGCGTTGCTCGATTTCTTTTTTTCGATGCCTTCCATATGCATTGCAACAATGCCCCAAACTTTTTTTCTGAAATAACTTACCCTCTAGCTCAGCTATGGCTTTCTATACGCAGTAAGGTGGACTGCGTCATCTTCCGTGTTTTCGTTCCAGATGCTGAGTTTGACTCATGGTAGCGACAGAAATGTGCTTTGCATGTTTTGAGTTTGTTTCTGGTGGAATCGCTATTATTTGAAGCCCGACATTAAAGCAAGCTTCCATTCAGCAATGACGAAATGTTTGCCATGCCAGTGTAGATGGAACCGCAATACAAGCTAAATACAAAGATTTGAGATTGAGCTGTTGCGGAGGAAAACGGGCTCTTCATGCCTAGTTGCACCGACCTCGATCAGCACAAGTACACTTTCGTAAAATTCCCAGACAAAGCCGCGAAATAAATAAATTACCGAGGCAGCGGGGCATAGTGCGTGGAATAGCGGCAGTGCTCCTGCATAACAACGACCATTCTACGGAGTCCAGATTTCAGACATGAACACGAGGCGCCCGCGTGCTGTGCGATGTGAGTGCCCGTTATAGAACCCCAGGTGGTAGAAATTAAAGCGAAGTCCTCCACGCGCCTACCCTCACAGTACATGTCATTTCAGTACTTTAAACCGTATGTATATGGGTATCATACAATGTCCCATATCATTTGTCCTCACATTGTCCGAATATAATGTGATATAGGTCCGCAGATTGAGACAGTGCACAGCATCTTCGTAAGGAGAAGTGAATATTTGATGCTACTTAATGTTGTTAGCTATAATTGACCTACATAATTTTCACATTGAACAAATGGCATTAATATCTGGTTGTCGTGAAATAAGAGCAGTAACCATCTCACATCTCGGTGAAGGCCTCGACTTTGCCCTAGGTTGTAAATGAACGATGACAGAAAGTGGTGCTGTTGTGGAGGGCCCTGTAATAGTTTTGACCTCCTTCTGCCGACATTGCAAAACGCGTGGATATCTTTCGCGTTTCGCCGTCATTAAAACGCGGCCAGTGCGACCGACAACGGACACTCTCCGTAGACCACAGCGGTCTGACGCTCTAACCACACTGAGCCATTCCGATGATGATAAAAAAAAAAAAAAAGATTTTCTGAAGAATCTAAATCGACCCGGAGTTAGCGAAACATTTTTCCACCTACTAAACAAAGCAAATGTCGCCTCGCTAGACGACCACTGAAAGCCACAGAATACTGTGGTCAGCTCGCCAAATTAGAACCTTTTTTTCTTTCTGCGAATATTCCCTCTCTTCCTTCACCGCCAATACCGCGGGCAGCGGCTTCACGAGGGGAAGTGCAGCATTCCGGAAGAGGGTGCAGAGAGCATAGCGTATACGCGGCCCATCGCCGGCGCAGCATGCATTGCGGAGGCCCGCCTGAAGCGTCAAGTGCTACAGTGAAAGACAATCGTGAGCGGGCCTAAAAATTATCCTTGCTACCATAGTCTCTGACATATTGCATTATAGTTTCATATTTTAATTCATTCTACCCTGTCCTTCATCCACGTCACTAGCCTCTTTATTTTTCTCTCCTTTTCTCTTAGATTTCTCTTTATTTCAGCCGCCCCAGCTCAGGTGCTTCATGAATTGAGACAGTAGATACGAGCAGGCAAAATTCATTTTACTTCATTTTTTAATTATTTTAATAAATAACCGCTTACTACTAGTAGTGCTTCTGCGAACGCTCATTAGGTGCATTGTCTCCCTTTTTGTCTTCATGTCCGAGTGGATTAACGACTGCGCTTTTGATGCGTTTCCCTGCACGTTAAGCTGCTCAAGAGTCCCTGGATATGTACACCCGTGTGGAAGAAAAAAAGTGCGCCGAAGCTGCCATCTGCGTTTGACAGGAATGACGCCACACTTGACGCCTGGTGACGGGAGTTCCTTTCAAACATTGTGTGCGTGTGTCTGTGGAGAACGTAGTTCAACGTTGTTCTTGCTTTATTTACAAGTGCAATACAAATTTTACCGCTTCGATTATGACCTGCCATATCTATAACAACATTTTGGAGCGGCGTCTAGAGTGTGTGACACCACAGCAGCAAGCTAAGCTTTTGAATCGTATTAAGTAATGATTCGATAAGCATTTGTGTGCGTCTATACTACCGACCTATTTCAGACATCCCTTGCACCTATTGGTTAAGCCCGAAGCCCAGTTTCTGCATCAATGGTGCCTTGCGCAGTGATTCAGCTTAATGTCTCTTGATTGGTTGCCTGGATTGGTTGTGAGGTTTAACCATAGAGTTTCTTACTCTTACCTAGAGGGAAAGCTGTGCTGCCTTCTATGGGAGTTTACATGGAGTTTCCAGACGGCCAGTTCAGCCACCATGGGCGCTCAAAGCATCATGGGCCGGAGAGCTACCGAGTGCAGAACTAGAACTTTTGGCCAAAGCTAATGCAAATATAAACGTTGTTCTACCGTAAATAATGTCCTAAGATTGAATATTGTGACTATAAATCGCAAAACGAGAGAAAAACAGCATGTCAGTGTGAAATTTATCCAATATAAGCGATGGCTCTTTCTCCTATTGGCCTAG
Source organism: Amblyomma maculatum (assembly GCF_055883805.1). Classification (NCBI taxonomy): domain Eukaryota; kingdom Metazoa; phylum Arthropoda; class Arachnida; order Ixodida; family Ixodidae; genus Amblyomma; species Amblyomma maculatum. The sequence continues at coordinate 29,613,613 of NC_139349.1, read as the reverse complement.
TTTTGAGCAGCACAAATACTAATATTTCGCACTTAATAGGCAAACTTTGAAATAAAAAAAACGTTATGAAAATATTTATGGTCGTTCAATCACTTAAGGAAGTTTTTAGTGGCATTTCGGGAAACAGAAACCATTTATTGGCGACGTCTGCTTTTGCGCCTTCGCTACTATGGCTTTCGCGGTCTATGTATGCACTTTCAGATGATGATGATGACGAAACAGAAACATCGCAGTAACGTCACTCTATGTACCCGAGAAAAACCGACTGTCCCGCAACAAGGAGTACACCGGCCCATGATTCTTAGCGCGCCCATGGAAGGATGGATGGATGGAATATAGGAGCGTCCCCTTTGAAACGGGGTGGTAGCAGTAGCTATCATGCTCATTTTTCTCCATATATCTTAATTATTGATTTAGAATGGTTAACTAAACCATCATTCTATTTATTAGATTTTGCTCCTACATTACTAACATTACGTCACTTCTCTGCTTTTAAGCCACCAATCTTCCACTCGTAATTTGCTAGTTTCCACCGCCGGTTTATTCACCCGGCCACTGTTATCTCTAAACCCCAGAGCTTCAGGAACAGTGATTGCGCCTGCCAGTGATTGCGCCATGGTGGCTGAAGTGCAGCGCCCTCAGCTTTCCCTCTAGTTAGTGTAAGGAACTCTATGGGTTTAACGTCCCAAAGCGAATCAGGCTATGAGAGACGCCGCAGTGGAGAACTCCGGAAATTTCGACCAGCTGGTGTTCTTTAATGTGCACACACACATCGCACAGCACACGGGCGCCTTGCTTCGTATTCCCGAAAGCAACGTACAACGATATACAGAGTGCAGAGTCAAATGCTCGCTGCAGCATTTTTCATCGCGCACATCTCCGTTTGAACCGGGATTTTCTCTTGACACATTCTACGCTGGAGCTAAACTCATGTGAAGAAGCAAACTATGCGCGAAGTTTTAACTTCCCGTGTTTCCTCGCTGTATACCACTGGAAGCACTTTTACTTGTGACAAAGATCGCCCAAATGGGCAAGCACTCACGTGTACAGCGCGCCGCACCAGATCTAGGTCGAAACAGAGAAACGAGAGTTGAGGCGGCATCGTAGCAATCACTTCCAGTTGTTGTTCGTACAAGTTTAATGAGTGGAGCTCAATTTTTGCCAATTGCGACACGCATACGGCGAAATGGCTGTTTCAAAACAGATTGTTTCGGCAAAGCGGTGCTCCCTAGCCACGGGGAGTGCTGCTAAAATTATGCATGGACCGGAAAACTTGTCCCAAGGGTCTCGCGTAAAGCTGACACTGCGAAACTGCCGGGCTGATTAATATTTAAATCTTCCAAATATAGAGATGGCGCCACTGACGTAAAAGGAGAAGGGAATGAGGGGAGTTAACGTTCTAGACTTCGTTTGCATGACAAAGGGGCCAGAAGCGTGGTGATCTCGCCCACATTTCCTTTGATTCCTCATATTGCTTGCGTCATGAGATAAAAATATGCTCACGCGAACCAAGATTCTGTTCGCGTATTAGTTTATTCTATATGGCTTAGAGTTTAGCTTGCTGCGGTTTCAAGAGTTATCTCAGAGGCTGCACTTACAGCGCCAGTAGTCTAGTTAAAATGCGCTAAACCTAAATACAGCGTAATATTAGATCGATAGATTGCCTGTCAAGGATGTCATGCAAGAATATCTCGCAAAGCTAACACAGCCTTTTAAACTGGACGAACTGTACGAAGGTCAAGGGCTTGTGGCGACTTAGCTCATCACTTGCCCCTCTACGACTTCGCAACAGGTTGACCGCGTGCACTATTTTTATATCAGATATTTGTTTCAAAGAAGGCTGCGCCCGCTGAGGCACAATCGTGCCGGTTTTAACGGACGTCAAAAAGGAGGTGAGCAGTGGTAACTATTAATCTGGCTAAATAATTTCTGATAATTGCTTTGAAACTATTACAGTTAGGAGTCAGGTCACAATTAGGTTTACGCTAAGACTTAACTGAGGTTTAACGCCCTATAGTGAGTCAACTAGGCTATGAGTATGCGGCTGTATCGGATGGCTCCGGACAATTTCGACCACCTGAGGTTCTTCAACTCGTGCTGATACCGCACAGTACGCGCGTAGCCTGCTTTTTTCTTTCTAAAAAAAAAAAAAAATGGCCGCCATGCTGGGATAGAATCACAGATTTGCAGCTGACTATTAGCAATAGCCAAATCAGTTTTTATAACTTCGGAAACATGACTATACTCTCTGCGATGTAGCTCAAGGAATTTAGTCATTTCGCGCCAAAAGAAGCGCGTATTAAGTGCCACGTCACCTCTGTTCCACCTGCGCTGCTCTGCTCGTCGGGGCTGCTCGCCGCTCCACCAGGCGGGAAAGACAAGGCCTGGTAACATTTGCGCCATGAAGTCAGAGGACATTGCTTCGAGTGCGGGGTTTCTGAAAGCGTGCCTCTTTTGACGCGGATAACCAAACCTGCTCTGACGCTAAAAGAAATTAACTATATAAAATATTCAGATGGGGATTAACTCCGCTTAAAACGTTTAAGACGCGTCGAAACAGTGACATTGTTTGGCTTTTTGTTTTTTTGCTTGGCAGTTTAGCATTGACAGAATGGCACAGATTGTGGCATAGCGTTAACCGTCTTTATCGCACTGCGTAGAAGTGGAGGTGCATATTATCGTCGCTCCGAATTATTATCGCATTCTACTTCACAGATTAACTAGCAGATGGATACTAAACGGAGAGTGAAATGATATGACAAACTGCGTGACAGTTTTGATAGGAAAGTGCAGAAATATGGAGTCACGCGGAGGTCGGTTAGTGATGCCCTACGTGTAAATGGCGCCCCAGTTGCGACATAGGAGGGGCGGGTCCAGCCACAGAGACAACTGCCGTGTATGACGTCGTCCCACTCGCCGTTTCACTGACTACTCAACGGCTGGCGCCATAGCTGCAATGGCAGCCAGCGAGACACGGGGAAGATTTTTGCTCGCAGTTTAACTGATATGGCTACTTCTAATAACCGGCTACAAACCTATAATTGCGACCAGACTTCTATCTGCAATAGCTAAAGTAGTTATCAAAAATTAGTTAACCAGCTAAATAGTCAACATCTGTTTTTTGATGTCCACCAACACACTTCTGCTCACAATTGTGAAGCAGAAGCCGTATTCTTACCGCTAAATGCATACGTTCTTCTCTGCAACACTTGGTATATTGTCGTGTATGCTCAAGTTAGGGCTGCACCCATGGGTTTACAGCAGCCGTTCTATTTCAGTGATAAAAATGTAAAAAACAAAAACATCTACTCGCAGTGCTGTCAGCAGATATACATTTCAAATGCTACACTCTGTGCGCAGCACGCTCGCCAAATGGGCAGTTCTTTGGCTGTTATCATTATTATTATATTTGAACATGCACCGCTCGGATTCTGTGTGCCCTTTAGAACAGGATTCAGACGCTTGTGGCAGCGGTCGGCCACTCAGGGAAGTCGACAGGACGGCTGAGAAGAGAATCATTTGAAGTTGTTTGCTCAAGCATTTTTAACGGGGGGATCTGCCGCCCCCAGTTGTAGCAAGGTTTCGAATTTGGAAGGATATTTACCATGTGAGTGTTGCAATTGAATACGACCACAGTTACACGAGTGGTGAAGAGCGCAGTCCGATCTGTGGCGACAGCGACAGTTAAGAAGAACCGAAGGCATATTAAAATAGGCACTAAAGATAGAGTTACGCCACATGGAGTGCATAATAACATATAGTAGCTTTGTCAAAATAGCCTTCAAAACGGGAGAAAAAATAACTTTTTTTCATAAAGGCCGCAATCAACCAAGGTCGTCGAAAATAGGAAATTTCCGCACTTAGTCAGGTGGCGGAAATGGCTGGCTGATGGGGGTTTATGAGTTACTGACTGTAAAAAAAGAATAAATAAATAATGCAAGTTTCAGTGGAAGTACGCCGTGGGATGACGTTTCAAAAGTGAGCTGGTCCTTTCATGGGACATAGATTCCTAATGTTTCAAATGCAAAGGCTTGTCGCTGAAAATACTTACGCCCACCTTCCTCTTCCTCAACAGTTTTCGTTACGCACTGGAAGCGGATGTAATAATGATCAGCCTAATTATTTCCATGTGCGAACGAAATGTAACGCTGTGAAGTTTTGTTTGGATTTTGCTCGTGCTATAAAATATTTCTTATGAATAATGCCTGATCACCAGGACGTCTAAGCTTCGCCACAAATATTTGGCAATGAAAGGCTTGCACAAAATGTGGCAAAGTGTTAAACCAACTAAAGAGTTGGCTGGAATTTCTGGGAAAGGAAGGCGCAGTATCCTTCCGACTTTTTTCTGGCGACACCTGCACTTGCAATGAGCGGCATGCACTGGGAGTTATATATGTCGCCGGTCGGAATCCTTCTCGCATACTGACCTCCAATTTGGCAAGTGCGTGGATGCTAAATCGGCAACGAAATAGCACGACACTACCCTGAATGGTGCACAATATGGTTGCACTGCAATTATGATACCAAGTCACGTGCATATTCATTCAGACATGTTTTTCTGAATCCTTGGGTATGGCGACGGCGACGGTTTCTTTCTTTCTTTTTTTTTTTCTTTTCATAGCAACATCATTTCGCAACATATTAGGTCATCGCATAAAATGTTACAAAATGTTGTTGCTATGGAATTTGCTTATGTAAGTCAGCATGATTATGAGGAAATGGTTCATAGACGGATTGCCTAAATAGGTTAAATACGTATAGCTACTCCTATTTCGCAGGTCGTGGGTTAGGACAGAACCGGCGGCAGATAGTTATTTTTTATTCCACTTTCTAACGAACTACTTGCACGATAAATTATTACTTCACATTGATGAATGCAAAAAAAAAAAAAATCCCCTATGCTTTCTTCGGTGTCAGAGGATGTTTCCTTTTTTCCTATGCATTCAGACACAAAAACATTTTAGGAATACATCATAAATTAGCATGTAAATAGCGAGTGACCTGTTCCGCGCGTAGAAGTTGGAACTGACTGTTTACATTTGCGCTCTACACTTTCATGCAAATTCCTTTGATGGTTTTCACACTCTTTTACACTCTCTGGTGTATACGACCTTGAATGCAGAGTATATTTTTCTTACTATTTTGCCTTAAGTTTAAGCTGCGTAGCTTGCTTAATTCGGCGAGATTTTTCCACATGGTTTCAGCAGTTTCATTATCATCAGTTATTGTCAAATCCTTCTTTCGTGCGCGACATGAACGTTGATCCACAGAAAGAAAAGGAGAAGAAAAGGTGCATCTTTCGTGAAAGGTTTCATCCTTAAACATTTACTAAGTCTAACTTAGGTCAGAGAGCCAGTTCAGTTCAGTGCGTTAGGAACATTTAGAAGAGGGTCAAAATATCCTCCTCTCGCTAAGATTTCTATTGTGAGCCTGGAGCAAGTGCATCGGGACGCGAACATATTATCGACCGACTTTTCACATTTTGGCGCACAGTATGTTTTTTTTTTTTCAGCCATCTCCAATTGAAACTTCGATATGCCCACCGTGGCAGCATTTCCGCGGTCACGCGTGTCGTTACAAGAAAGCTGGCTTGAATATTTTAGCCCTCTGCGTGGTTCTATCGATAAAAAAAGGGTGGCAACAACAACGAGGCTGCGAGAGGACTGTGAAGAGGAGAGGATGAGGACTGTCGATGCGAAGACAGGGCAGAAGTGCCATCTCATATTCTATCGTGAAGAAGAAAAAAAAAAGACGAATTGAAAGAGCCATCCGTAATAGGGTCTGACGTTTTGACATAGCGCGGCCGTGACAGCAAACAGGACTCTACAAAACAGAACGCAGTTCATAAGATGCACGGCTGAGAGCTTTTCCGAAATCAGTTTACAGCATAGCTGCTTCAAGCTCTCCAGAAGGACACTCCTTTCCGCTTGCCCACCCTCTTTTGTAACTTCGAGAGTCAATTCTAGTTCTTCTCGTCACAATAGAAAGTGTTGCACTCTCCTCTCTGCTGGTACTCCAAGCGTTCTTTCCCAATCTCTTGCAGGTGCCTTCTTTTCGTGCTTAAGGAAAGCACAAGTTTTCAACTGGCCGAGGTGAAGTCCTTTTTTCCTGTTGATTACATAAAAAAAAAATCGTCTATTTAATGACAGCGCCGGCCTCAACCTGCGCATGAAATACTTGAAGAAAATTTTCGGCCCTGTAGATATGATTCAGACTCGATTCTCTTTTCTTGAGTGATGGGCGATCGTATAGCGCGTGGACCGGGACGTTTTATAACATTATTGACTACCTCCACCAAACGGTATGACGCGTGGCGCAAGTGTCGTTTCTCGGGCTTCAAAAGCCATTTGTTATACATTTAGTGCCCCGCGGCGCGTGAGGAATGGTGCTCATCTCGTTATTAAGCTGGTCCTGGACATCATTAGAGCACGGCAGATAGAAGCAAGGACCAGCTGTTTATATTTTTACTTAACGCAAACACATGTAAGATGACAGCAGAAAACTGCACAAAAGAAAGATGCCGGCTAATGTCCCTTTAGTCGCAGGACTGCATTCAGACTCGGTGGCAGGTTGAAGCATTCCATCCGAAACAAAACACAACATGTAGGAAAGCGTCGTTTCGAAAACGACGACGTTCTTGCTCGGGATGGGGGTCATAATTAAAAGGGCTGCTTGATGAATACCAGATCTTGGCTGTGCTAATGGACGCTTTTCGCCGGACAGAAAGCAGCAGCGAATTAAACGCAGTTTGTGGATCTGGTGCATATCATTTGCGAGTTAATAACGCGCCAACCTAAAGACCTTCTACTCTCCCAGATTCTTCCTCCTTTCCATACCCGAGTATGGGAGTCTGTAACGGGCTATCATTTCTGAAGTCCTTTAACCCTCTATGCGTTGCACTGTCTCATAATGTAAAATTGGCTGACAATCGCGTTAAACTGCTCAACGAAGCGGCTCCACCGAAAGTGATTTTTTATTTAAGAGACCGAAAAATTTTCTATCACACTTGTGCCATTAACTTATTCTATACCCATCAAGGTATGCTATAGTGAGAAGCAAGGGACGTCCCCACAGGGACACTGTTTTGGTCTAGTCCGGATCACGCGAAATCGGTCATCTCGATATTGGCTCTCACTGTACGTGAGAATATTCGGACGAAAGAAAAGCTTCGACTTCTATGGCACCCCCTTTTTCTACTCAGTCTCTCCGCAGGGAAACCTGTCCTGGGCGAGCACATCACGGATCAAAGCATTGGAGCACTTTGTTTCCGAAAAGAAACCGCAGCGCCCCTACAGAGACATTTCTTTCAATTCTGGTATGAAAGTAGGTAACATTATAATTTGGTGTTCAAATGAGGGGCATAGTATTGCGAGCGGTTTCCATCGCTCTGAAGTCTCAAGTGTGCTCGATGTGTTCGTAGTAAACAGTTGCTTGGCTGGAGCAGTTTTTGCTTGATATGTACTAGCTGTCCGTTGGACTTATTGTCCGGCAATCTGCAGCACTGCATATATTTATTCTCATTCTTGAGTGTTATTTTTTTTTTCACATTTTTCTTTTCATCTCCCTTTCCCTTAAAATCCCCCCCCCCCCCCCCCTTCTCCAGCAGGGCTAGAATAAAATATCATCTCTCTTTCATCGCCAGCTACGTTTTCTCGCTTTTATTATGGTACTTAACAACCATCTGGCACGGTAAGGCATGTCAGATTTACCGCCGAAAGCTGCACATGAGCGGTGAAAGCCGTCGTAGTGAAGAGCCTATGATTAATATAGACCGCGTAGGTTTGCTTAACGCGCACTGGCTAAACGGCCGTCTAATTAACTGAAACGTACTCGTTTCAACCGACGGACTTTGACGTTCCTCTCTCATCTGAAGCTGGTAGCTCTCAGTTCGCGAAATTAGGTTAATTAGCCCTACACGTAAAAGAACAGGGTTCGGTGGGATTCATTGACCGCATGCAAATTCCATCTGACCTTAAGCTCGAGATGTCCCGTGGGCGTGGTCTCAAAGCTGCACTCCTTGCTTCCTCATTTAATAGAATAGCGCTCGGTCGCTTGTAACACTGGCACTCTCGGATGCGACAGCAGCGATTGGTGGACTGATGCCGGACTACGATGGTCACGCCCCGTTAGCTGCAGCCGGGCTGAGCATCTCCTTCGGACCGTGACAGTGACGCTCATGACTGATTGCAGTTACAAATTACGGGGCCCCGCCTAACTGCTCCGCTTGATGAGTTAAACGGTTCGTTTCGGTCGAGTAGTCGACTAATTAGTACATCGAGGCATTCTCGGAGCAGAGAGTATTTTTTTTTTAGTTTTTTCTTCAAAAGCAAGGTTAGTTTGTCCCAATTTTAAAACGTCGCAGTGGCGCTTATGATGATTCAGATATCAAATCTATAGAATATCGCTTATGGTCTGTTAAGTAAAAATTATCTCATAACAAGTCATTTGTATGTGACATCCAAACAGGCTTTAATCAGTAACAATAACGAGACAGCGTTAAAGGCTCCGTTCCGCATAAATTCCAGCTTCGATGTTTTCGTGTCTTCGCCGTTAGCGTTGTGAGCGAAAACTGTATTCTGATAAGAATGTGCGAAGTTTCAGAAGAAAAAGATAAGGGACTGGTAATTAAGCGAGCAGAAACCACATATCCGCGAACGATGAACCGCGAGGGGATCCGGTAGACGGAATCTCTTAGCGTTGTCTTTTCATACCCTTACAAGCAAAGCTTAATTGTCCCCCATAAATTTTGCGGTCATGTTATTCGCACATACTAATTAACGTGCATTTGTGGTAAGATAGCATGTTATATGAAACACTACCCGAGATAAATATAAATCCCCGCTTTGACCAAGCCGTACATGTGCGCCTGCGTGACTATAGGGACTATCTGTGTATAGGAGCTGCATGTGTAAGTCGGAATGCAATAGTTTTGGAAGGCTGTATTTTATTCTCTTTCAAACGTTTCAAAGGCGGACCTCAAGTTGGCGGCTCCTGCCAACACGATCCTGTCATATGGTCTTATGACGTCACATGACCCGACAATCACTCTGTGCACGGCGATTGCACCTACCACCTAGCCAGAGACATGCCCGTGAGTTTGGCTGATAACAATAACACTTAATTTTAATGCTAATGTGTCAAATTTAGCGGATTATTAATGCGAAAGCCTTACTTCGCTATTTTCACAGATTTCGGTTCGCAGACCGTGTCCGCAGGCCGCATCCGCAGTTCGCGTCACCAAAATCGTGTAAGCAGCAGCTGTGATTAATTGAGAAGAGGTAGAGGATAATGAGTGGTGTCAATCGATAGAGGGTGACATAATGTTGTTGCCGAAAAAATAATTAGGTCAATAAGTTAATTAGGTAAGGAATTAGAGGCCGAAAATTTAAAAGTAAAGGCGAAAATGGTCTCATTAGCCAATGGCTTGACGCCACATCTGAATATGTCGAATACTAAAATAGTATTTAATGCAGTCAATTAAGGTAACGTCAAGGATGTGACGTCACGAAACCTAAAGTCGAGCCAAAAAAGGGCATAGAAAGGGATTGGCGCGCAATTTGAAAGCACTAAAGACTAAAATAGGTAATTAAGGCAGTAAATTTGGGTGACGTCAAAGATGTCAGGCAACCGGAAGTAGAGCCGAAAAAGGGCATAGGAAGGGATTGGCGCGCAATTTGAAAGTACCGAGGACTAAAATGGGTAAACAAAAAGTCACGCAACCAGAAGTAGAGCCGAAAAGTGGAATAATAAGGCATTGGCGCGCAATTTGAAACTACTAAAGAATAAAATGGGTAAACAAGAAGTGAAATAAGCAACTACAAGCAACCAGAAGCAACCAACAGCAGCATCCGTGCTTTCGCATTACTCCAATGCAGATTCTGCAGTGCTTTTTAGTTTTGATTAAGCGATTAACGAAAGTGAACGAGGACACGCATGGTACGCAGCATAAGGGAGTCGTTAAGTTTTTCGCGCCATACTCTTGATGGCGGAGATTAAGTGTTCGTTAAATTCTTGAATTGGGTTCCCATTCTCGTGATCGAATGGCCGACGTTGTATAAGAAAAATGTTGCGGCTTCACGTGGCAAGGGATGAAATGATTAATTTTTAATACAGCTGAATGGAAGCATTTACAGCATTCCGGCCCATATAGCGACGAGCGAGCTTATTAGGACATTGATGCGATCCGAACATTCGCACCAGAGGCGTAGCATAGCTCCGCTACACAACGACGTAACGGTTTCGCTATCTACTTTGAACGCAGTTTCGCATGATGTCGCCACCGGCTATTGCTTCGGTAGAGAGGAGCGGTACGGCAAGGGTATGTTACGTATACTCTGTACTAAAGCTTCGAAATATTTTAACTCGAAATTCTTGTTACAGAGGCCTGCAATAAAGCATTCAGGTGGCGCTCTTTAAAGGACCCCGAAATCCTCGTGAGCGATCATTTTTTCCACTGTACTTTCATCATCGTAACGTGTCGGCTGGGCCTGGGACTGGAACCTGACTCGTGAGGTCAGTACACCCGGCATCAGGACGCTTTAGTCATTTAGCTACCCTGGCAGATTTCGTCAGACTGGTAATGCCGCAGGGCGAGTACTGGTGGCGTCGATGACATTTCTGATAATTCCCACAGTGTTCATTACTTGCCGAAGTCTAAAGAAGCCAGTGCATTCTATAGTGCGAGGTCAGCTCCGTCGCCTAATGAGTCCAGTACCTTCGCTAGCTACGCTAATGAATCTCAGAGAGGGCACGAGTATTCGTTGCACCTCGTTACCAACAGCGCCTGCGATTACACGGGTAGTCATCATGTTCTTTAATTTGCATGACAAAGAAACGTACCAGTTCCTGTTGGCTGCCCAACGAACATGGGTATCGATTAGCAGGTGACTTACGCGTTAAACCAACACTACGCGCTGCGTGGAATACCACTTAGATAAGTTTTCAAAATTTAGTCTCGCCTGAATTATTTACGTAAATAACAATACAGAAAAAGCGCACGAAATAATACTTTCTTTAGGGCGTTCTGGTTCTCTACGAAGCCTTAAAGTTTTCTCCAGAGCGAATACGATACACATAGCCAAACCATATTTTGGGCAAACAAAAAAATGCCCCTGGGGCACATGCTACGAGCAGTCGCGATGCCTTCCGACGTCGTGTAGAAGCTAAGAAGGCTGGGTCTGCTGATTAATTACTGAAAGTCAAGTGCGCGTGGGACAATTTAATGGCTTCTGGTTCCGTGCGGGTCGGAGACAAGCGCGTCTCCCGCCCCATTTCCACTATTGTGCTTTGTGGGGGGAGACGGAGAGTTCGAGCGAGCTCCGCCAGCAACGTCTTCAAAGGACTGGTGCGGCAGGCTATCGGTCGGAGACATGTCGCCGACGGCGAGGAGATAGCGCTGTACTCCGCCCGAGCATAAAACCGTGCAGCAGTGCGTGTTCTGGTCTTCCTCAATCAGGGATCGAGTTCACGAAGCTCCAGGGCCCGGATAGACTGCTATATCGCTGGCTATATATAAGGTAGCTGGCATGTGCCTTCTGTAGCTGCCCAATCATGAAGAGCTCACAAATAAGGTGAATTCGGTGACGGTTCAGTTCGCGTTTCACGCCGCATGGTTTTGTGCCAGAGGAACCGAACTGCTGAGGGTGCAGCGGCTTTTAGCCCCGAACAACACGTTTGTTTAGCGTTTCTTGCGGTGGTAAAGACGCCGTGTAAACACGTGTCTTTTGTAGTTCAAGCTACCTCGGATGTGGGTGGAGTCTGTTGTGGTCATGGGCCATGCATTGTCAACATTTTTATTTCTTATTCAGAATTTAGCCTATGTTTGGTCACTTCAGCCTGGGACATCATGGCCGAAATCTATCAGCAGCACAATCGTAGTGATCCAGCATGAAAAACTTAACGTTTAATCAGAAGTAAGATCACAGATTTGAAGAAACGATTTTACCGAAGAACGGTTTCTGAGAGCGGCCGCTGCTTGCAGGTGTCACGAAGCGCGGAGCCAGTGATCCCCCCCCCCCCCCCCCCCCCCGCATTTTGTTGGAAGTTTCTGTTGAGTCTTGGCAAGCGCAGTTGTGATACTTGTAGACTCGCGTGTATATGATGACTGTTTTGATTGAGCTACTAATTGTACGTCGCTGTGATGTATTTCACAATTATTAAGCAGCCGATATCATTTCGTTTAAGGTGAAGTGTTATCTTTTATTCGGATGCATTTTACCTTTCTCTTATGTCGATCCTTCTGAACATGGTGTAGCATTTTGGTGCAGTTGTCACAAAAAACAAAAATAAAATTCGGCCCCTGCTGTTTTATCATAGGGCAGAACCAAAAGACAGAGAAAATATATTGGCTGCATTGATTTCGGGAGGGGCTTATTTAAGGCTGCATTATGAATGAAACGTTAACGACCTTCTGTAAAAGGTGTTACAGGATGCAGACGCTTCTGAAGAACTGTGGATGCTTTCATCAAATGAGTGTTCGGCTTGGTGTACGATGACCGTTATTGTTTTTGTGTTGTGCCAGCATAACCATATTATACATAGCCACCTTCCATTTTATAGGTTCTTTTTTACAACTTAAGTTACACTCTCAACATGGTTTCCTGGCGATTCTCCTCTTCGCTGTTGTTTGTAAAGAAAACTGTCCGGTTTAAGGAACGCTGTGCGAAGTAATAGTTAGTATGGGACGCCGAAGCTCTTCGGGCATATACGGTTGGCAAGAAACTCAACCGTTTCCTCGGCTATCTTTGGGCAGCTTATGCGACTGCTGCATGAACTGTCAAATGATTACGAAAAGCAACAGCTGCCACCTGTCCGTTAAGCTGTTTACGAAGTTGGTGAAATAGTTCCGTGGGAAGCGTCTTCAGAGACCGTACATTGTAAGCGACCATTAATCAAAACGTCAGTCATAGCCAGAAAAAAATTGGAGAAATTGTTAAAAGAATTCTCGATCATCTTTTTTTTTTCACACATTAGATAACTGCATTAAAAAGTAAGTATTTACTCAGAACTTCTCTCTGTAGCTTTGTGAATTTTTTGTCACCAATTATTTCTATAAATGCACCCCATTGATATTGTATGAAAAATTTTAATTGCTTCTTGTGAGCGAGGAACAAATTTCAGGAGTAGGCTTTTTATGTGCGTCGAAACTTAGTCATTTCTGTCAATAGGATTTCAAATCTATCACACAGTACTCTGCATTTGCGTCTTAATTATTTCCGGAAATGGAGGTCACTGTTCACCTTTTTTTTCGGGGGAAAAGGGGAGGGGTAGTTGTAACCACTCGGAGATAGCGCAGAGAAACCTTTAAAGCATCGGAAGCTTAATTAGACGACTCTCATGAACATGTACATACCATTATTGCACAGCATCGCACAGGTACAGCTCAATTACAAGGTGTTCAGTTCAGTTTAGTTTAATACTGTAATGTTCCCTCGTAAATGGGCATCACATAGGGGTGGGATTGTGCACAAAATACAAATATCTTGTGGTAAGCAATTATTGAACGAACCTTTGAGCGAAAAGTGCTAAAAATAGCCATAGGCACATGGCAGCAGTGATGTCAAAGGGAGGACGTTGCCTGTCTATAGCGGCCCAGAATAAACAAATGGAGGCAGCCAAATTGGTGGTTCAACTTACGGCATCCGAGAGAGCTGAACGTGACTCTCCAAAGTATTACGGTTTCGCATTACAAATCACAAGTTCAGTATGCGTTAAACGTCACCATTTTATAATTTCTGTGTGGGTAATTACTATAGACGCAAAGGTAGTGAAAAATAAAAAAAAGGCAACTTTCATCTTTAGATACACCGTTTTTCGCTTGTATACTTCTCAAAGGCTGCGTTCCAGTATTCCAGTATTGGCAACCCTTTTTTTCCCCACCTGTCTTTTTGTTTTAGCTGACCGGTGCGGAATTCGTTCAGTGGGTATTTATTCTCTCTTTTTTTTTTTTCTTTTGTCGATAAGAGAACAAAGGGAAAATGGCGAACAAAGAGCAGGAGGATGCTGGCGCAATAGTTGGGTGCGACTGCGTGGCAAGTTTACGATGAAAAATGACCCGCGACTTGCTTGCGCTGTTTTAGTTTTGCGCGGCAACTGGAACTAGAAGCAGCGGCGGTCGTGCCGCAACCGTTTGGCGCGAAACCATTGACCCCTTCACTCTCAACGGCCGTGTGGGCACCGGGGAACAGCGCCGTCGATTTTGACGGACGGCAAGAATGTACGGGGCAGTTCACTCGACCGTCGTCTCTTGGTGCCTGCTTGTTACCGATTGTGCAAAGCGAGAACCACCTCTCCATCTCACGCTGGCTGCTCTCTAAACTTCTGCCGCCGTCTTATTGGGAGCGAACAGAACGATATACATCTCCCAAAATGCAATTTAAACGACGTTCTTAGACTTTTTCATTTTTTGTTTTTCTTGAATGTCCAGCATAGACCCCTTCAGTTGCCTAAACTCTTTTCATGATTCTTTTTTTTTTCTTTTTTTTTCGCGTAGTGACGCTTTGCTAGTTGCTCTTTCTCACTTCTGATAAATCGCGCCCGTGTTCCGACTGGCTTTATATCATGTGGTAAAAATAGGAAATTGGCTTTGAGACAGTAGGGACCAATAGCGACTTGCGACGGCACTTCAAATGGCAAGCTGCTTCTTACTTCAGGTGTCCCTCGCTCTGTGTACAAGTCAGGTTGTGTTTTGTAATGTAGGCTGTTGACATTAATCCACCGCTCTCCACTGCAGCGCCTCTCACAGCATTAGTGTAGCTTAGAGATTTTGAGCTCCGGATAACAAATATCATAGTAATTTGTGCGACTCTTGAGTGGACAGGAAGGAGAGAGAGAGAAAAAGAAAGCTCCTGTGAAGGAAGCAATGCCAAAAGTAAAACCTTCGCGCGCCTGGCGGTGAGCGCATCCACACAAAACAGAAATTTGAACTAACTTATATTACTAGCTCACAAGTTGCAGCCATGCTGTCATTGCCATTTCCCGCTCCCCGGTAACGAGTGCACGAAAAGATTCACTGCGGGCGAAAATCAGCAATGAGATTTGGTTGGGGAAAACCTGGTTTTCTTCACTTCAATTTATTTGTGGCAGTGATGGATGGCTAAGCATGCGAAGTATATCGGATACTTTTGGTTTTCCTTTCGGGTCCGTTAAAGAGGAAGCGGTTCATTAACGCCCCAGCACTTAGTTTCAGCTCGCGTCACAGAAATTCAATTAGCAGTAAAATATTCTTAAAATGCGACCTTTTTGCGCTCTGACTAGCAGTCGAGTTTATTGATTGATCGCAAGATAGCCTGAGTAAATTATTCTGCCTGATCCAGATCACTAAAGCCAAAGGTTTCCAGATTCGAGACAGGAGTGTTATAAATATAATTGACTGAACGGGACCTATGTATAATATACACCTGAGTTTTACAAAACTACTTTTATTATCATATATTTTTGAAATGAAACATAATCCGCCATTTGTAATGCCTATTTTCTCGGTGCTTTGTCCTATGCACCTAAGGGAATAAGAAACAAAAAGAAAATACTTATTGCTCTTTGAACTTTCATACAAACGCAGATCCCTCTGTAGACACAGGTGGTAGTAAGAAATAGCGTTTGCACGCTGTCAGTGTGCGACAATTGGCGCAAAAAGAAGAAAAGGTCGAGGAAAGCGATTTTTGACGTAGCAGTCGTGCCAAATGTAAAGGAGCCGGCTACGTTGTTTGCTATACTAGCGTGACACCTCTCACGACGATTCGTCAATGTCACAGGCGCTGTTCGTGCAGGTCGCCTATGTGGCCTCCTTTCCTCTGCCGTTCTACTCGTTGACACGGTGACAGCACCACTCTTCAATGTAAACCGAACACATCACAAGATACAAGATACTTCGGGCACCAGCGTGTGTGCAGTTTGATCCGTTAACGTTTCCCTGGATAAAGACTGTAAACACTTAACATTGACTATACGTTATGTGCCGGCAGCTGGCATTGGACGGGGTCAATCTGAAATCAATCTGAAAGCACTCAAAGTGGCTTTCGTACTGTGGTGGAAGTAAATGAAAAGAACATGATGTGGATAATAGGGAAGAAGACACCGAATTTTAACTAAAGGGATGGTATATTCATATTTTATGCATAGGTAAGGATAAAATCATTCGTGCAGTCTC
Source organism: Amblyomma maculatum (assembly GCF_055883805.1). Taxonomy (NCBI): domain Eukaryota; kingdom Metazoa; phylum Arthropoda; class Arachnida; order Ixodida; family Ixodidae; genus Amblyomma; species Amblyomma maculatum. Next base: position 29,597,466 of record NC_139349.1, on the reverse strand, counting down.
TGAGAGCTACACGTCCTGTGCGAAAATGCATCTGTCTCTCCGCTGTACTTTTTATTTCAGCATAACTGCTTCGGAAACCACGAAGCAGCAGTTTTAGTTCACGCACTGTAAATGGAAGGAATTATGGCGAATATTTCTCCTTGGACCATAATTCTAATTATCATCATCAGCCTGATTAAACCCGCTCCAAGGCAACAGCTCCTAAATTCCTTCAATTGCCCGTGCCTTTAACCAGCCGCTTCCACATAATCCCCGCAAACGTCATAATCTCACCCGGCCTCTTAATTTTCTACCGCCTCCCGCTACTCTCGACTTCCTTGCAATCCAGTCCGTTAATCTTATCGACCATCGGCTGTCTTGCCTTCGCATTACATGTCCTGCGCAAGCCAATTTATTCTTTTTGACTTCAATAAGAATATTATTAACTCCCATTTGTTCCCTGACCCACTCTGCAGGTTTCCTCTCTCCTAAGGTTACACCCTCCGGGGTGACGCAGTGGCTACAGCGGTCGACTACTGCTCCCAGGGTTGCGCGATCGAAGCCCGGCCTCGGCGGCCGCTTTTCGACGAAGGCGAAAAGCAAGGCGCCCGTGTGCTGTGCGACGTCAGTGCACGTTAAAGAACCCCAGGTGGTCGAAATTTCCGGAGTCCTCCACTACGGCGTCTCTCGGACGAAGTCGGTTTGGGACGTTAAACCCCAGAAAAACAAACAAAAAAAAAAATCTTAAGTTTACACCTACTAATCTCCATTCCACAGCTCTCTGTGTTGTCCTCAATTCAAGTAGACCATTTTCCGCTAGCCTCCATGTTTCTGCGTCATAGATGAGTACCGGTAAGGTGCAGCTATTTACTTTCCTGTTGATGGTTTGGTTTGTGGGGTTTAACGTCCCAAAGCGACTTAGGCTATGAGAGACGCCGTAGGGGAGAACTACGGAAATTTCGACCACCTGGGGTTCTTTAACGTGCACTGACATCGCACAGCACACGGGCACCTTGCTTTTCGCCTCCATCGAAAAGCGGCCGCCGAGGCCGCGATTCTATCCCGCGTTCTATAGGTACAGTAGTCGAGCGCCGTAACCACTGCACCACCCCGGCGGGGCACTTTCCTGTTGAGGAATACCGGTGACTGCCATTCATAATATGTGAGCACTTACCAAATGTGCTCTATCCCAATATTATTCTCCTAGTTAGTTCCCTTCCGTGGTCCGGATCTGCGCTAACTAGCTGTCATAAGTGGACGTATTTCCTTAACACCTGTAGCGTCTCGCTACCGATCGCAAACTGCTGTTCCTTTCCTAGGCGCTTGAACATAAGTCGAACGGCGTTTTACGAAACTATCTCATCATCGTTCTGTCCGTAATAATATATCCTACACTACAAACTTAAGCCAGCTGTTCTTTCATTAACCTTGAGTTCTTAATTTCACGACAGAGTGTACAGCTATAAATTAGGCGCCACAGCGGATTGTTAAAGCAATGAATACTGCAACAGAAGTTTTGTTGTTGATCAGCAGCTGCCTACCTATCTAAACAATGGTGCCATCATTGCCGATCCCGCATTGTCGGTCGATCATAGTGCTCAGTTACCGACGTATCCTGTTATCGACCAGTATTACCACATAGACGGGCTTGCAAACTTTCTCATGCGTGGTAATTGTTCGCATATACATCGAATAGCGCGCCACCTTCATGTTTACGTCTAAGCAAAACACTAGGTTCTGGTCGCCAGCCCGTAGCAACGAGGTGTGGGGGTCTGTCCAGCCGCTGCCTTGGGCAGGTACAAAAGAGCTGGCCACCGACATTGATGGAATGGCCTTTCTTGACCGCGACCGGAGGGTTGGCTTTATCCACTCCTTCGGCATTCCAAGGTGCTAACGGGGCGTGCCGTCATAAGGCCGAGCGGCCGGCGCAGCTGACACCCTGGAGCCGGGCACTGGCTGCAGATCTCTATAGACCCATCTCTACAGCTACGGCACGAACGACCTTGGCCGGGCTATATAGGACGCATTCTTGCCTGGAAATGAGAACGGAAGAAAGAAAGAATAAAATATAGGCGAGGTGTCGCAAGGTGGCGGCAAACACGGAGTGGAAGGAAGATATGATCATTGGTTTTTTTCCGCCACCTTTTCTGGGCAGGCGCGTCGGTGGGGCTGTACCAACGCACCTTTGCAATATTGCAATAAGGACTTCACCTTTGAAAAGTGCTCGACCGGTAGCATTCACGGGGATCTTTCTGTCGCTTAGCTGGCAATTATAAGGGGGCACTTAATAAGGGTGTAAGTAGTGATATTTTTATATGATTATGATGATGGTTGTGTTGGCAATTCTTTAGAACAGGTGGTCACGTTGTTGTAGCCAAGGGCTAAGGGGGCGAGGGGGGGGGGGGGGGGTGTAATGGACGCTATCAACGACGGGGCTGGAACTGGTAAGTCCACGCCGTTCGTGGCGTGGACCACACTGTTGTAGGCCGTCGTCTACCACCGCTTCGGTGGTGGACGACGGCAGTTTCGACGAGCGTCTTTCTCTCTCCCTCTTTTCTTTACTTCTCTATTTTCTCCTCTGTCCGCATGACGCAGCGGAGGTGGCTCAGCTACAGAGCCTGTAACAGGCCCGTGCGCTTTCTTTACCTTCTTCCCGCAGTCGCAACAACAACAGGCGGCTGTATCGCAACGTTTGACATATATACATACATGCAGAGAAGGAGGGTCTAGCAGCTGTTAAACGGCAATATGGACTAGAGAAGATTAACTCTTCCGAACCTGAGGTTATCAGTCGACGGAGGGGTCCCAGATTGGGTAAGACTGGGTAATTTCAACAGAAATCTCTCAGTGTATGAAAGAAAGTTCGTAAAGAAGAGACGTGATGGGAGTGAAAGTGGAAAGAGAGAAAGAGGAGCCCTAGTGGAGGGCTACGGAGTAATTTCGACCACCTGGGAATCCTTAACGTACGCTGACACCTCACACCTGACAGCACACAGATGCCTCTTCGTTTCGCCTCCATCGAAGCGCAGCCGCCGATGTCGGGTTCGAATCCGGGTGCTCCGGCACAGTAGTCGGGCGTCTTACCACTGCACGAACCCGAACCCCGCCGGGGTGGTGCCCGCTGCTGTACGCGCACCACACCGGCGGGTGGTGTGCGCGCTACTGATACAAATGGATCGTAACCAACTAGCTCGGTAGATGGCGTTATTCAACTAATTATATAGCAGGTCTTCGTGTGACACTAAATTTGCCACCCCGCCGGGGTGGCGCAGTGGTTACGACGCTCGACTACTGTTCCCAAGGACGCGGGATCGAATCCCGGCCTCGGCGGCAGCTTTTCGGTGGAGGCGAAAAGCAAGGCGTCCGTGTGCTGTGCGATGTCAGTGCACGTTAAAGAACCCCAGGTGGTCGAAATTTCCGGAGTCCTCCACTACGGCGTCTCTCATAGCCTGAGTTGCTTTGGGACGTTAAACCCCACAAACCAAACCAAACCAAACTAAATTTGCCCTTCAGGTATGGTGGCTTCAAGTAAACTTGGCCTGATTAGTGTTGGTGCCGACGATTTCTTGGGAGCCGTCTGCGTCACGGAGATTTTTACCTTCGAGCGACCTTGACAGATACAAAGCCTTCCGTTCTTATAAACAAATTTACAATGCAAGCGAAAGCTTGTTGTGGCTGCAAGAAGAAGGAAAAGAAAATGCACGGGCCTGCTACTGGCTCTGTAGCTGAGCCAACTCCGCTGCCTGATTTTATTTATTTATAGGAAGGGAAAGGCGCGGTAACTGTCTCACTTGTTTTCTGTGGATACCGCAACCGCGCCGTAAGGAAAGGGAGGAAGATGGGAGTCAAAGTGGAAAGAGAGAAAGAGGAGCCGTAGTGGAGGGCTTCGGAGTAATTTCGACCACCTAGGGATCTTTAACGTGCGCTGACATCGCACAGCACACGGACGCCTCTTCGTTTCGCCTCTCGAAACGCAGCCGCCGAGGTCGGGTTCGAACCCGGGTACTCCGGCACAGTAGTCGGGCGTCTTACCACTGCACCACCCCGGCGGGGCCAACTCCGCTGCCTCGTGGGAACAGAAGAGAAAATAGAGAAGAAAGAAAAGGAAGAGGGAGAGAAAGACGGGCGCCGCAACAACAGCCGTCGTCCACCACCGAAGCGGTGGCGGGTGCAATGACGGCCTACAACAGATAAAATTCGGTTGCTGGCTAGCCCCCGCCGCAAGCGGCGTTGACCTACCGTCCCAGCCCCGTGTAGGGCAGGAAAATCCACTCCGCTCCCCTGGAAAGCCTCACTATGGTATGTATAGCACGACACTGAATTCGACCTTCAAGTGACCTTGACCTAATTAAGCATGTGTGTCCACGATGTCGTGGTGTCCACCCAAATGCATACTGCGCCTTCCTTTCACCAAAATCTAACTGCCCTCCACTACGGCCCCCCTTTCTCTCTATCCACTTTCATTCCCACCTTCATCCTTTCCCTTACGGCGCGGTTCAGGTGTCCACAGAGCAAGTGTGACAGATACTGCGCCTTTCCCTTCCTATGAACCAACCAACCAACGGAGATGCCCGCTGAGGTGGGGCAGTGTTTAAGATGCCCGACTTCTGTGCTGGAATACCCAGGCTCGATGCCGACCGCCGGCAGCTGCCTTTCGATGGAGGCGAAAGAAAGAGCCGTCCGTGTGCTGTGGGATGTCTTCTACAACGAACAATTAGAAAAGACCTCCCGCGGATGCATTCGAAATTCGATTTTTAACTATTGAAGATGATGATGGGCTACCGCTGGACACGATCATGTTATTGAGCCTGCACAGTATCTGGCTATCCAGTTAGGCATGCAGACGTTTATGCGAGGAAAATACGGCGGTATTTTCGCGCAATCGTTGCGATTGTTATTGAAGTTTTCAAGACACAAGACAAAGTGCCTGAGTGGTTTCCGAGAATGGAAGTGTTGCTGCAAATGCCTGATTTGTAATTGATCACGCAGCCCAAATCACGTGGTTTTAACACATGTGTGTTTATAGAGTAATGTTCTTTATGTGTAATCGGATAATAAATTTAGCAATACAGAAAAAAAAGTCAGTGCACGTTAAAGATCCTCGGGTGGGTGGTCGAAATTACTCCGGAGACATCCACTACGGCACCACTTTCTCTCATTCCACTTTCACTCCCGCCTTCCTTTTTTTTGCGGCGCGGTTCAGGTGTCCACAGTTCAAATGTTACAGATACTGCACCTCTCCTTCCCTGTGCACCAATTATTTATTATTTATAAGAGAGAGGCTGCACTGAGATGCAATGTCCGCGCGCGCTGGCAGATAGTGCGCCTTTGCTTTATTATAAACCAATGTATATTATAAAATAAAACATATGAAAACATGATCTTGACGTGGTAGGTGTAGGTGTACACAATTACGTGGCATTTACTCAAAAGTATGAGGTCGCTTCCTTTGTTGTTGTTGCTGCGACTGTCGGAAAAAGAAAAAGAAAATGCACAGACCTGCTACTGGCTCTGTAGCTGACCCACATACGCTGATTGATTGATTTATAGGAAGGAAAAGGCGCGGTAACTACTATCACCTGTTTGCTGTGGACACCGCAACCGCGCCGTAAGAGAAGGGAGGAAGGTGGGAGTGAAAGTGGAAATAGAGAAAGAGGAGCCGTAGTGGAGGGCTATGGAGTAATTTTGACCGCCTAGGGATCTTTAATGACCCATGTACGCTGATTGATTTATAGGAAACGAAAGGCGCGGTAACTGTATCACTTGTTTTCTATGGACACCTCAACCGCACCGTAAGAGAAGGGAGGAAGGTGGGAATGAAAGGGGAAAGAAAGAGGAGCCGTAGTGGAGGGCTACGGAGTAATTTCGACCACCTGGGGAATGAATGAATGAATGAAAACTTTATTTCCACCGAAAAGGAGCCCTTCATCTCCCGCCCCCGGCACGCAGGCCGGGTAGCGGGTCAGGAGGGCCCCGCAGGCTGAGGTCAGGTGAGGTTACAAGCACTCTTCACGGCCTCAGCCGCCAGGCGGGTCGCGTGCCGCTGAACGGTGGGATCTCCGCTCCGCAGCCAAACCTCCCAGGCTTCTCTACTATCAATGTTAATGCCGGCGCCTGGGGAATCGGCGCATTGCCATATTATATGATCTAGCGTGCCTTTTTGTCCGCAATTTTTACATTTAGAATCTTCTTCCTCCCCGGTCTGTGTTAAGAAAACCCAGACAGGGCAGATGTAGTTATCGGCTTGTAGTCGCCTCCAGATGCGTGCTTCATTGTTAGTGAGAGACCGATCTGGGGGAGGGTATACTTTTCGATCTAATTTGTAAGATTCTGTGATCTCATTGTATGTGATAGCGCAATCTTTAATTCCCTTGCATTCGGGCTGTTCTACCGCTGCCCGGTGGTAGAGATCTCGGGCCAGCAGGTGCGCAGCTTCGTTGCCAGGGACAGATTCGTGTGCTGGTATCCATATGATGGATATGGTTCTAGTAATGGGATTTGTGAGAACAATCTTTTTGGCCTCCTCTGAGATCCGTCCTTTTGCAAAATTCCAGACAGCCGTTTTGCTGTCGCTGATTATAGTTTTGGCCTGTGTACCAGTGCATGCGAGCGCTATTGCGACCTCTTCAGCTGTACTAATGTCACGGGTGCGTGTTGAGGCCGCAATTTTAGGTGCACCTTCTCCATTTACTACTGCCGAGACAGCTGCTCCATGTCGTCCGCATGATGCGTCTACATAAGCAAAGAGAAAAAAGGAGAGAGAGAGAAAGATGCGCATCGCAACAGCCTTCGTCCGCCACCGATGTGATGGTGGGTGCAAAGACGCCCAACAACAGGTACAACCTCTAGTGGCAGGCTATCCCACCCCTCCGCAAACGGCAGGGCCCTACCATTCCCAGCCCCGTAGGGTCAGGAGCAGCCACCCCTCCTCCCTCAAGCACCTCGCACATAAGAACTAAGCAAGTAATCTGGTTCGCAGCGTCTGCTTTCTGCACATATCAGAAAGTATATATATTTTTTTTACATCAGCGGCGTTTTTAAACGCCTAAACGCAACATAAAAGTAAGGCTTCAAAGAAAATCTGTGACATTTAACATAACACGTTCATATTTACAATGTATCTCTCTGAATACGCTCGAAGCGGATATATCGTCCTTGCTTTCACTTATCGATCGGGTTCAGTGTCTCTCTTTAATGGAAAAGGCATCGTGGCAAGCTTGTGCTCCTCGGACAAGACGCGTTGAATACGGGACAGACAGGAGGTTCCTGCCTACATTCACACTAGCGTGTTTCACAATCGCTGCATATCCCCTAGCATTGTCGAGGTTATCACAATAAACCGAACGCTGCTAGCGCCTTCTCGTTGATCTTATTTCTTTTCGTCCTCTGCCTCGAATATTCCTTTTTCAAAGCGGGTGCATCCAAGCAGCCCGGGGCAGTAATCGATGGGCGTGCGCGGCGACAGATAAGGCAGTCTGCCCTCCTATCTCGGCATGCACTTTTGCAGCGGGCTGGAGCAACACAATGAGATTTGGTCTGCCATATGTCGCAGCACACAAGGCTGAATGCAGGAGGGGATGGGGAGTAGAGGGAGGTCCCTACATAGAGTAATATCGAGGCTGGAGTAGGGATCCAGTAGGCGCCGTCCTCCGGAGGCTTGTCGCTGCTTTTGTGGGGCTGGACGTGGCTGGAGCCCTCATCTGCTATGTGGCGCCATTCTGCGTCCCGATTTGTGTAGCGTGATACTGCGAGTGACGTCATATTAACCCGCTGTCATTGCGCAGTTCTTCCTAAACTGACCGGCAGACTGCTTTGAATGAGCCGCGCCGTTTAACACGCTGTGATGTGGATAGCTTCTTTGTCCTTACTGCAAGAGTTTGGAGGCTCTAGGAGCGACGGGAAACGGGAGCCGCTCGTTTATTCTCGTTTTCTTGTTTCATTCATTATTCCTGTTTACATTTTTCAAGACATCTGTCTTCCTCATCCCTGAATAATTGATGTCCCGTCAGCTGTCTGACCGGCGTTCTTAGGAGAGCGGGCTGATAGAACCATTTGAAGCTGGTCCAAACTAATCGCTATGCCTTTCTTACGATGCCGGTGCGCGCCGAGCGAGGCGGGAAGAAAGGAAAAACAGTAAAGAGACATCCGAGCATCGCAAGCAGTCTCGAACGGGCTAATTTATTTACCGGAAAGACGACGAGAAGGCCCTCGCGCTCCCGAAACGACGGCAGAGGCGGCAACGGCTCCGTCGCGGGAGAACACCCCGAGGCGCCTAGGGAAAGTGAATAATGAGCGGGAAAGAAGGAGCGCAAACTGGCACGCACACACCGGGCGTGGCGTCTGCGGCGGGAAACACGCTGCGCTGCTTGCGGCCCACGGAACGCTGACAGGCGTCCACCGGCGAAAAGGCTTTTCCAAAGGGTGCCAGCGGCGCGAAGAAAAAAAAAAATAAAAGCTTTCCTTCCTTTCAGAAACTGAGTGAAGGCAGAGAGTGACAGAAGGTGCGTCGAGGAGTGAGCCTGCTTTATCCTGCCTCGATAGGTACATCCTCCACCTCCTCTTCCGTCCTCTTTTTCTTTCTCAGCAATCCTCCCGAAAGTCAATGTTGACCCTCTTGTCTGATCGTCCTTGCGCCTCCGAACTGAATGGCCCGTCGTAAGCGGGAATGGCCAGCGCCTTGGTGTTGCCGCGACTCTCAAAAGAGCCGGGTCATGGTGTGGGCGTCCGGCCGGCAAAGACACGCTGTCAGGAGACGGCCAGCCAGCGCTTTTGATATAGCTTGCGCCTGTGTTCTCCGTGGGATGTGCTACCATCTCCGCGTAAGTTATTTAGGCGCCGCACCGGTAAAGATGCCTTCTAGGGCCGGCACTACGACTTGTCACGGCCATGCATTGCTCAGATTGGGGCTGATGGTGCTTGCTGAATGGATTGAGCTCAAAGTCAAACTAAACGAGCGTGAACGGAGGGGTGTCAGGTAACTTCACCCTGCAGTCTTTGAATGCATAACCCTAGCCTTTGCCTTGAGTCGGGACAAGTTTTGAAAGCCTCAGCCTGCTTGTGGGATGTTACTTCGTTGAAGAGTAATTGTGGTGACTCGCAGTCATTGTCTGTCTGTTTCTTACCGTCATTAGGAGAGCTGCTAATGTCGCTATGTATGCTAGGTCAGTCGCAGTGTTAGAAACTGTCACAGTGCCTAATGCCCGATTACTACCAGTTGCTGCCAGGAGTGAAATAAAAATAAGGCTACCGAACTTTGCGAGGAACTTGAAGTCTTTATCCAGCGAGCCTGCTTGATCGGACCATGACAGTACTTTAGAGCCCAGCGTCACTCCGACAAGTAGAGCTCGCTGCTCATAAATTGCGCAGTTATTATGCTCTTCTGTTGGGGGAAGTTAGACTACGATCCTTCACCAATATCTTGCTTGCTAAATGTGTTGAAGGGAAGCATCCTGGACCGCAAAACTACACAATGAAGATGATGATCGATTTCCTTTCGTGAACGCCGAGCATCAACGTTGTGCATTAAGGGAAGGTAATACCATTGCGCGCATTGAAGCATTCAAATTTTATAGGAATGAGCGCTGGTACTGTATAACTAGACTAGGCCACTATTCATCATCATCATCTGCTGGACTATACCCACTGCAGGGCGAGGGTCTTTCCCATATTCCTCTAATTAACTCGGTTCTGTGCTAGCTGCATCCACTCGACCCCTGCGAACGTCTTAACAAATTGGATACCAAAGGAAAGAAATCACCCTCTGCTGCGATTTTCTTCCCTTGGTATCCAATTTGTTACCCTAAGCGAGCATCGGTCATCCTTTCTTCGCACCACATGTCCTGCCCATGCCCATATCTTCTTTTTGATTTCCAGCAGAATGTAAGTTGAGTTAATTCTCTGACCCACTCAGCACACTTCCTATTTCCTAACTTTACCCCTACCATTTTTCGTTCTATAGCCCTCTGCGTTGTCCTCAACCTAAGCAGAACATTTTCGTTAGCCCCCACGTTTAAGCCCTATAGTTGAGTACAGGTAAAATGCAACTGTTGTATACTTTCCTCTTGAGCGATACCTGTAAACTGCTAGTCACAATTTGCGAGCACTTGTCAAATGCACTCCATCCCAATCTCATTCTCCTTGTTATTTCGCTTTCATGGTCCGGACCTGCGGTTACTACCTGCCCTTAGTAGACATATTAGCCTACTACTTCCAGTGCTTCTCTACCTAACCATAACTGTTGTTCCTTCCCGAGGCTGCTGAACAGTACCTTAGTCTTCTGCATATTGATTTTCAAGCCTACCTTTCTGCTTTTCCTGTATAGATCATCAGTTATTCTTGGCCGCTGATTCCCTGAGTTATTTAGCAAGGCAATGTTATGAGCGAATCGCAGATTACTGACGTAATCTCCACTACCCTTATACCTAACTGCTCCCATTCCAAGTCTCTCGGTACTTCCTCTAAGCAAGCTGTGAATAGTGCTGGGGAGATCGTGTCTGCTTGCCTGACACCTTTCTTTATAGGAATTTCGATACTTTCTTTTTGCAGAACTATGGTTGCTGTGCAACCACTATATATATCTTCCAGTACTTTCACATATGGCTCGTCTACACCCTGATTTCGTAATGCTTGCATGGCCGCCGAGGTTTATATCGCTTGTTAAACTTAATTAAGATGCCTTCCTCCCTCTCATTAATGCTATAAAATTCCTCTATATTACCAGCTATATCCTTATTGACAAGGAAACCTACTCCTAGTTCTCGCCTCTCCGGTTAACCCCGATAGAACAGTACATGCCCGTCCTTCAGTACAGTATATGCCTCATTCAGCCTCCTAATCTCACTAAGCCCTATGATATCCGATTTAATACCCCATAGTTTCTCTAACAACACTATAAACTAGCCTCACTAGCTCGGGTTCTAGCATTGGTACGCAACATCTTTGTATGCAGCAAAAGGTTCCTCTGATTTTAACGTATACTGGTACTGCCGCACCTCCTTATGCTTGTAAACGGTCCTGTTAAACTGAGGATTTGCAGGTGCTTGAAAAGTGGCTGACTACAAAGAACGCACCACGAATTACTTTCCTGATGATCCTTCTTTTCATCTTTTCGTATTTTCATCTTTACAGAATTTTAATTTTATAACCTCTGATGATAAACTGATGTGGCCTGGGCAGGTTTATCGCACAGGAAGGTGAAATGTATGCACGTACACACTTTGTCAAAAATACACAACTCAAGATGATTTCTTCTCAGCTCGATCTGTTACGGGACTCGGTTGCGCTCAAGTGTAGCCTTCTGGGACATCATTTTATTGTAAGGATAATGTTATCCTGATGTTTAGGGGAATGACAAAAACTTGAGATGTGTGATGCTTTTCCTGGGCTCGCACAGAGTAAACGTTGCGGTGGGAGACCAATGGGCTGTGGTTCTGAAAATTGTGAAGGCAACTGTAGAGCTTTGTAAGATGCTTTCACATATTAATAAAATGGCCAAAGCGTCTGGTGATTGGAAAAATTTCGCTTTTGACGTTGCTGTTCGTTCACAACGAATAATTAAGGCTGACATTAAAACCAAGGGAGTGCTTATATTTAAACAACTGGGAGGAAACAGCGGAATATTGTACAATACTTTTGCGAATGCATCGATAGAATTGGTCTAGGCGTGAGAGGCGAAGCAAAAGTTCGCTTCTCAAATTCGCCCTGAGCTCACAAAATGTAATTAGGACTGCCAAAAAAAAATTTGGTGAAGTACGCATTTCAAAAAAAGAAAAAGAAAAGCTATAAGTCTGGCAAGGAATGATCTGCAAAATATATTGATAGTTATGATGCAGTTTTACAGTAGTACGGATTTCAAAATAAAAGCAAACAGAAAAGCTTTATCCCTGGCAAGGAATGATCTGTAAAATATATTGATAGTTATGGTGCAATGTTGCAGTATGTAAAAAACATTACGTGCCAGAACTCTTTCCTAGAATTTCTCAAAATTTTCCGCGTAAGTCTCCAGTGTTATGGCTATGTCTACGTATGTCCTGGGTGTGTCTCCAGCTATTCCAGGAGTGCTTGAAGAAGCCCCGTTAGAGGACATCTAAGCAAGCCCCTTTATGTGCAGTACAATATATAACAAGAAATATACAAGCACAATGGTGTATAATTTTAAATCATTGTACGTGAGCTTGGTAGTTAAGGCTTCTGAACTGACATTGTGGTTAAAATATTCTTCGCCAAAAATATTATTTCCAAGGCTCGCCTATTTGGATTGTACGCTGGTAAAATGGCGCCTCTCAGATTTCTAATGCACCGAATGCAAACGCAGCTTGACTGTTTTATTTTACAGGAAAACTGAACGCGATTTATTCGACAGTACCACGCGCAATGACGCCATTTTACAAACAGGAAAAGCGGGAAAGCAAACTTAATGAACTTCCAAAAGTTGATCTTTGACCTTCGATATTTCGAACCAAAATGCTGGTCCAGAAAACCTAGGCTGGGCTCGCTTTCTTTCTGATGTAATATTGCGCCCTAAAACCAGCAGTTAGAGGGCTGATTGGTTCTGTTAGGCATTTTTTATTTGAAATCATCGCGGGCACTATGTCCGCCTTGCTGTGTTATACTGCGCACCAATCTAAATCTTGTTGCTTTCAAAGCAAAGATCTCTGCATATACTAGCATACGTACAGATTTTTATAGGTACAGCGACGGGCACAGTGTTGTCTTACCATAGGGAAAGAAAGCCATTCGTCTTTCCACTGACACGCTACGAACCAGCAAGTCTTCATTACGCCAAGAATGATATGCGAGAGCGCTAAAGAAGACGTGTTTCCGTGTCTGGAAAGCGCCACGTTGTCACGGCGAATCGATTTAATTGACATTCGGTGTGACACGTGTAGCAGCACAGTTATTGGAGTACGTGCGCTCGTTGTGGCAATGGACTGTGTTCTCCTATATGTGAATGAGGTCCGAAGTATGAAGGTTGGTTGGTTGGTTGGTTTGTGGGGTTTAACGTCCCAAAGCGACTAATGCTGAGAGACGCCGTAGTGGAGGACTCCGAAAGTTTCTACCACCTGGGGTTCTTTAACGTGCACTGACATCGCCAGAAATATGAAGGAGCATATATAATTTTACATACATCTCGTAACAATGGATATGTATGCATATATTCGTCTTAGAAGAATTTACGCGAACAGAAGATAGCGATAAAAGCGTGGTATTAAAGTGAGAGCTACTTGGTGTGCTGTTGAATGGAAAATGACGGGGATTACGTTAAAAACTAGCAATAGAACGAAGAAGTGTGAAGAAAGAAGCGGTATTTAATGAAATATTAGGTGAAATCAAGGAGGGGAATTTGAGATACACGTAAGGCGGATAAGGAATAATCAATTGTGAGTAAGCTTGATAGAACGCCTTCTGTTCAGTTCAGTTCAGTTCAGTCGTTCAGTCGTGTCCGACTCTTCGTGACCCTATGGACCATGTCACGCCACGCTTTCCGGTCTCTCACTATCTTCCTAACATCACATAACGTCATCTGCAGTGCCTCGAGGATGCCATCTAACCATCGCGTTCGCTGCCTACCCCTTCTCCGGCGACCCTCAACCTTACCCAACATCAAATCTTTCTCCAGCAACTCCTCTCTTCTCATCAGATGACCAAGGTAGCTGAGCTTTAACTTTAGAATTTGACCCTCCAATGAGCAGTCAGAACGCCTTCTAAATGACGCCAAACATGAAGCTAGTGAAAGAGTCAGGTCAGCGAGTGAACCTAGGAAATTCGCGAGGTCTCATTTGGCGAGGGCAGGGTTAAATAAAAGATCGGGGTTAAAATAAATTGGTTTATAGAAAATTAAGGCACAGTATTTGTCGCACTTCTCAGTGGACACCTGAACTACGTCGTAAGGGGAGGGATGAAAGTGGGAGTGGAACAATAAAGAGAAAAAACGATGCTATAGAGGAGAGCTCCGGAATAGTGTCGACCACGTGGGGATCTTTAACGTGCAATTACATCGCACAGTAAAGCCTTTGCGTTTGTACTCCAAAGATCAGGGGGAGAACACATTTTTGAGCAGTGGAGGGCAGTCATAGGCACTTTCCACTTGTCGATCTACTACACTTCACAAAAGCAGCTGCCCTGCAGGGACGTGGCTAGGTTGTTTCTGATTATTCGTCGTAGGAACGGTCCCGACCGTGCGAAACTTCTCTGAAACACTTTCCTGCAGTCTCTAGTTAGAGGCTTCTAACAGCGCCCATGAAGCTCGCTCGCTCGCTTGCTCACTCACTCACTCACTCACTCACTCACTCACTCACTCACTCACTCACTCACTCACTCACTCACTCACTCACTCACTCACTCACTCACTCACTCACTCACTCACTCACTCACTCACTCACTCACTCACTCACTCACTCACTCACTCACTCACTCACTCACTCACTCACTCACTCACTCATTTAATTGCATTGAGCTAAATGTTAGGCCAAGCCACAATGTCGTCGTTGGAGAAAGAATTGACGAACACGAAACAAAAAAACCTCGAAAAGATGCGAGGCTAAAGACGCGTTTTGCGCGCATAGCTCCCAAGTCTGAGGACACTGAATGACGTCCGTGGCATACGTAATGAAGTCGTGATGCCGGCCTGACGCCGCTGCCGACCCTGCATCGAGCGCCATATAATTTGCTCACTTCGCTGTGTCGGTTTCCCACACGGCTGGTCTATTTGCAGCTAAATGATGCAATGCTGTTCGCCAAGTGGACTTATCCCCCAACGCCGTATTCGCATGGCCGGCAAACTAGGTCCATTTCTGCTGACATCTGTCGAATGTTTGTATTTTGAATTTGACAATTCAGCCGGACGCCAAATTTCTCCGGCTAACGCCCGCTTGACAAGTTCCGGTGCTACGCCGTATGCCAGCGGCACACTGAAAGGAAGCATCGGAGAGTGACATCATGTCTCCATTTTTCCGGCGGCAGAACCCTCTCGCGTCTCTACAGATTTGAAGCTGGTGGCTACCGCACTCGCTGATAGTACCTCTCCGGCTGCCGACAAGTGCTGCCGTCGGATTGGACAGTTATAATGGCAACGATTTCCCGGGCTATATAAGCAGTAGAGCATTGCTGCTTGGGGAGAGAGACTGTCACGAGCTTCCACCGAGTGCAGTGCTGATCGCAAGGAGGGGTTGCGACGGAGTCCCGTCGCCCGTCGTGGTGCTAGAACAGTCGCGTGTCGCTGGTAGCTTTGAGTCCCTGGGCCGAACTTGTTATGTGCAATGCCCTGTGAATAGTGTATAAATATGCCCTTTGTTAATCTCACCGACACTGACTCAGAGTCATTGCTACCGTCAATAGAGCTGGCAACCCATTGGCTGTGCTGGTGACGAGCCTATGAGACCAACTTCATTACACAACAACGTTGACGCCGGACAGCATATATGCCTTCTATGATAATAGCCATTTAACTGAAGCCTATTGTTGTTTTCGGAACCACTTCAAGCCAATTGAATCAAGTTCAAGAAAACTCAGGTAGCCAATAGGGAACAAGAAGAATAAGCAAATAAGGAAGCTGAAAATGGAGGGAGGCCGTCGTGGTAAGAGAAGAAGACATGACTAGAGGTCCTGGATACAAACTTTAACCCCTGACTCGGGGCGAGGGGGTACTTCCTTCATGACAAAGCCGCCGTCATTGGCATTTCGCGCCCTAGTGTAGAGCATCGGAATTAAGGGCTTTGGTCACTGCGCCATCGCGGTGGGCGACAGAAAAACTCAGGCTGTGATGTATTAGCGTCAAAAGTTGCACACTATTTAGTGTAAAGGCCTGGACCAGGGCTGTCTCACAGGACAAGGAGTATTATATTAAGGCATTCTTTCAGGACAGGGTTCTCGTCTCTCGAAATTCGTCGTGGGTTAAAAGCTACACACATATATTGCACTTTATTATCGGCCAGTAATGTACCACAGTCTTATGTGATACATAATACTCTGCTCATTTCAAGTTCCCAGGCTTATGTACTCTTCCGTGCCTAGAATACAGCATTTCAAAACCGCCAAAAAACCCCGATAGCCGAAACCGGTTCCGAGATCTAGCTTTACAACGGAGCCAATCTTTCTCTCCTTCCCATCGATTGCTCCTTTTTTCATTGTCTGAGCGAACACCTTCTGCGCCTTCCGTTTACACTCTCGCCACCTTTTTTCGAGCTCGCATGTGCAAACACACGCACTTCGACAAACGGAAGGGAACTCATTTGCTGAAAGTGAAATTCATGGTTGGAACCCGACCCTTGGGTGACAGGGAGGTCCTCACAAAGAAGGACAGACATGCACGGACCCCTGCGATGGTCCACCAGGACGTATATTGTAACCTTTTATAGACTGCAGGCGAAAAGTCATGTGATACGTAGCTAATCGTGGTGACTGTGGCAAGAAGCCAACTGTAGTGGTTTTAAGTCGCAGAGGCGATTAGTTAAAGTGCAATGAATCAACGAGTCCAGGAACCTTAAGAGTCTCCTCAATATCAGTATCATCATAAACATCATTTTCGTCGTCATCAGCAGCAGCTCAACTGCTTCCACTGTAAAACAAATTGCAGAGGTTTAACGTGAAATAATCAAGCATAACGTGCAAAAGAAACCGTTTGAAGTAGCGTTCTTTCTAAATGGCAGATGTAGATTGCGCCTTCACTGTCTTGTCGCCCTCTGTTGTTTCCACTGCTTGGCACGGCACATCTCAGCCTCCGACAGCTGCCGAGAAGGATCAGGCTAGTTATCCCTTTAAAAGCAAACTGAGTGTCTTCAGCTAATCACGCGAGTGTATACGCTTGAACCACGTGGAAAATAAGTAACTGCTGACGTCACAAACTAGGTTAATGCAGGCAAATACAATTGCAAGTAATTTAAGTCACGTGGCGCCGCGCCACAGAAGCCGGGCGGAGGCACCTTCGTGAGGAGGGCCGTGGTGTATACTACCCATGTTGTTGAGTGGCGTATATATAGGTATATGTATACACACACAACAGTTGCTTTATGCTTAGTCTGTCGGTTTCTTGCCTTCACATTGCATGTCCTGCCTATATCCATTTCCTCAGTCAGATTACAAGCAGAATGTAATAATCTCGGTTTTATTGTGTGGCGTGCTCTGCTCTCTTCGGCTGTTTCAACACGCCCGGGTACTGCGTATTGTGAGCGCATGTTAGATGACTCGAGGTGGTTGATATTATCCAGAGCACCAGTACTGCCTCCTACATAGCCTGCACCTGTTTGGGATGTTAAAGCCTTTAAACTAAACCAAACTGCACACTGACAGGATAGCGTTAAAGGCCCCGTTTTCTAGAAAATCTATTATTGGCGCGGTGAGCGAAAGTCGCGAGAATGCCTCTGGCAGGTAGCTGACAGGCGTCATGGCCGGCATGTGGTTGGTTGGCGAGTTATAAGACGTCACGAGACGACGTGACATCGAGTTGTCAAGGTAGCTCGCGGTAACTGTCAGAGAGCAGACAGTCCTATCAGATATCAATCGAACCCACCGGACTCATATGAATCACGAGGGAGGCATGATATCGGAAGTCCACCAAGTCATTTCGTGAGGTTTGGTTGAAGCGAGACTTTATATTTATGTCGGGAGGTCCCGCACATATCGTGGTCGTTTACTACGGTGTGCTAATAAGTGTGCGTGAAATAATAGAGGTACAAATTATAAGATTCATGGTTGAGATGTCATGCCGTGACTTCTCCGTGGTTGGGGCGCTCGACTACTGAGCACTAGGAGTCGGGATCCAAACCCGGAAGTGGGGGCCGCTTTTCGATACAAGAGAAAAGCAACGCGCCCATGTACTGTGCGATGTCAGTGCACGTTAAGGAACCCTAGGTGACCGAAATTTCCTGAGCCCTCCACTACGGCGTGTCTCATAGCCTGATTCGCTTTAGGAAGTTAAACCTTGTAAACCAAACCAAACTAAACTAATCATGGTTAAGAGACTAGCAAATTGCATCTACCCGCACGAAGATCCGTAATGGGGCCCTGATTGGGGTCATTGACGGGAACCATTCCATTAGTTTCTTCTCTCTCAGTGCTGCCGGGATTCGGCTTTACCGATTCCTTTGTAGCGCACTATGCATCAAATATATCTAGTATGATCGCAGTGACGCGCAATTGCTTGCAGATTGTTCCAGATCATTCTAGCTTTTTTTTTGTCGGCTTTATCTCGATGTTTCCTTGCTAGTTTTATATTGAGCTCGAAAGAGCAGCAAATATTGTCTCCTGTGACGGCCGCCGAATGCGTTTGCTGCTGCTATCGCCACCTCCGAGTTAGTTGTTTTTGGGCGCAAGTCAGCCCAATAATATATTAAGCATTGCCTCCTATTAGGATCAGCCCTCACTGCTAGCCCCCGCCTCTCGTGGCATGATAGTGGTACTTCAGCTATTTGCTTCGATAATGATATGCTTCAATGGTCAGTTTACTTTGGCGCTTAACCATATCAGGTATACACCTCGATGCCCACGAAGATACCCGCCTAAGATACTCACTCCAAAGACGCCCACCCGAGAGCAGACCGCAACACTTTAATCTCTGCGTTGAAGAAGGAGCCTTCTCTTGGGATGGCCGGTGCAAGCCGTTGCTTACAGCACCAAGAATCGTTCAGGCTTTCTCTCGTTAAAGGCGCATTCGGCCCTTTTCCTTTTATCTTAAAAGTACACCTTATTGTATAACTCAGCTATTGCATGCTGCGTTAAAATATGTGGTGCATATAAATAGAAATACATTTTCAAGAGAGTCAAGAGTAATGATTCTGTTCCGGCGTCCCTGGAGAGGGAAAGAAGAGAGCCTCGATGGCTCGACTCAGTGGGCTAAGCAAGCAAATGCTTGCTCCAAAGCGCTTCCCGAACCGCTCCTTTTTTTGTGTGTGTCAGCGAGCTGGTTATCTTTCGAAATGAAACGCAATTCCCTGAGCGCCGACGGACATCTCCTCGCCTCGGTTTTCCCTATAGAGCTGTTTTGGGGAAAGGAAGAAAGGAGGGGAGAAGTAGTTTAGAATCCAGCGCTCCTTTTTCAGCATCCATGTCTTTTTCCGTGGAGAGCATGTTTCTTGATACGACTAATGCTTGTTCCGATAAAACGACGCTGAGGGCGCTGTGCGTTGTTTACGTTCTGGCGTCGCTCAGCGGCATTGTTGTTGCGTATCTGGACGAGCTTGAAATTTGAGTGTTTGTATCTTAGTTCGTGCAAGGGTTGCTAAATGTGAGGACGCTTCAACAGCGCCTTCTCCCCCCTCCTTTTTTTTTTTTCCATTTCTTTCCAGCGTACTCAGGGAGAAGGCCGCCGTATCGACGCAGTCCCGCGGGCGAAGTCTGCATAAATGGCTCCTCTCTTATTCGTCAGATAGCACACGGCGCATCCGCTTCGCACGGCATACCGTTAACGAAGGAGTGCCAACGGAAAGGCACTCTCGATGCATGACCTCTTCCCGTACTCCCTCGAAGCTCGTTCAAAGATTACAGATGGCGCTGTCGATGTTAGCGCGTTGTCGTCAACGGGTATCGCTTAGCGGTTATCGCAGCAAGCGCTCTTTGCCCCGGCACGCTCAGCTATTAGGCTTTATCACTGGCCTTTTTGCAGAGCTCTGCTTCTTTTTCGGGGCTCGAGCAGCCAGTGCCCTAATGCGGGCCGGGGCAGATAAGTACCGAATCGTGTTGCGCCGTTTTATTTTGTGTCCGCGGTTCGTAATCTTTTACTCACAAGCATTCCTCGCTGAAGAGCCTTCGATCTACTGCTAATTCATTGCCGATCAGATTACAAATAAGCAGTGAGATGAGTGAGAGGAGTCTCCTTCATATTTTATGTTCACTATAATGTAAACTGCTTCCACTTTGCACTACTTTCAGAAGGGCGGTATACCGTCTGCACAGAACGGCAATTATAGAACGGCATTGTTCTCTGTTTGGCTGCATCGAGATTTTTGCGCATGTTTGTTTGTTGCAAACAGATCAGTTCCATTTTTTGAAGTGTTAGAACTTGGCATCGAGTGGACGGTGCTTGTGTTTTGTTTATTGTGTTCTCGCTTTGTAGTCTGTCATACCCTTATATCACTCCTATCTTGGTCGTAACCGGACTGATAGTATCTCGAATAAATAAATAAATAAATAAATAAATAAATAAATAAATAAATAAATAAATAAATAAATAAATAAATAAATAAATAAATAAATAAATAAATAAATAAATAAATAAATAAATAAATAAATAAATAAATAAATAAATAAATAAATAAATAAATAAATAAATAAATAGTCGAGCAGCCCATAACTACAGCCATGAACATGTCTTGCCAAGATACAGAGCTTTACGCGCCTCAGAAATTCAAAGGTGGGGAAAAGACACTGCTTCAGAATCTTTTGGAGATTGATTATCAGGCCTTGAATATAGGCATGCGTAGAGAAAGTTACCATTCGACCACATTTACGGACACCCAGGTGCCACAATACGGTCCCACTGTGATTACTTAGCGAATTTCACGCAATCTGTAGTAACGTCTCGCTGCTCACATATCCTGCGCCAATACGCTCGGCGCAATACACGCTTCACTTCATCTAACCTAGATAAGTTGATCTATGCGCTCTTCATCTTAAGGCTGTTGTTCAGCGCATGCGCAACATTCTAGGGGAGCCACTGGAATGAAAGGTTGTTTCTCCTTTGGTTTGAACGAGAATTGCAGGCAAATTCGTGTTGGCATGTAACGATGTTATGTCACCGCCCTCACAACGAGATTGCTATGATGCCATTCATCAACAGATAGTGCTTGCCGAATGCGTTCCATCCCACTCCAACTCTTCTAGTTGTGTCGCTTTCGCTATCCCAGTCTTCGATTACCTTTCTTAAGTAGACGTATTTCTTCACTATTTCTTGCGCCATGGTACCGTCTTTGCCAGAGGTAACCAGGCTCCGTGTTCCGCTTCTCAGTCGGGTAGCAGAGAATTCTTACCACTATTGAAGCTGCAAATCTGTGTATAGTAATGAACAGCTCCTGTCCTCCCTTCTTAACAAGTTGTGACCTCCTGTGAATCCACGTGTGCTTTAGAATACAAGCGAGAAGCAAACCATGCAGCCTGGCTACTTTTGGCAAAGGCGGTACCTGTCGCAGACTGCTGTTCCTTTTCTAGGCTTTTGAACATTACTTTAGTATTCTGTATAATAATTTTAGGCCTGTCGTCCTGCTTTGCCTGTCTATGTCATCAATTATCCTTTGCAATTTGTCACCTGATATGATTAGCAAGGCCATGTCATCAGTGGATCTCAGATTACTGAGGTATTCTCCATTAGCCCTTATCCCTAACTTTCCCAATCTGGTTCTATGAATATTTCCTGTAAGCAAGCGGCGAATATTGCTGGAGAGATCGTGCCTCCTTACCTAAAGCCATTCCTTATCTGAGTTTTATAACTTTCTTTATAGAGGACTATGATTGCGGCGCAGCCACTATGGATATCCTCCTGCACTTCCACATTCGACTCATCCGCACCATGATTGCGTAATGCGTTCATGACTGCTGAGGTTCTGATTGATTAAGTCAAATGTTTTATCGTAATCAATAAATGCTATTTTTACAGGCTGGTTATATTTAGAGCATTTGCTATGACCTGGTTGATAGTACGATTATGATCTATGGTAGAGTAGCTTTTACGAAAGCTTGCATGGTCTTTTTGTTGATTAGAATTTAAGGTTGTCCTGATTTCATTTGCAATTAGCTTAGTATTACCGTCTGTGTAACGGATAGCAAGGTGATCGGTCTGAAACTTTTAATGTCCTTCAAGTCCCCTTTCACATGGATACCGATAATGTTATCGCGGTTCCATAATTCTGGTGCCGAGCATCCTTCAACAGATCTGCCGCTACCTGATCCTCCCCAGTTGCATTCCTATTTTCATAGCTTGTAAGGCTTCTTATTAATTCGTTCTTCACTGCTGGTGGAACATCTAATTACCTTGCACAGCTGACACTTCTTCTTCAGATTACTTTGGCTACTCTATAGATCAGTGATCTCGACTGCCGCGATACGTCTTAAAAAGAACAAACCGTTTTGGCCCAAAGGGGATCGGCCTAAGACGTGTCTGCAACATAATCCCAGATACTCCAAGGCGGCTTAGAAATAATTGTTATAGAGAGAGGAAGAGGTTTTGTGACTTGTAATTTTCTCATCCGTGAACATTGTTTTATGCAAACAGGAGTTGATGGGCTTCTTACGATGCGCTCAGGAAGAGGCCAGCAGCCTCTTTGGCCGTGTAAATTTATTTTATTTGGAGTTTTTTTCCTGAAGTAATGAAAATTCATGAATTCTTTTAGATGCGAAATTATTTACGAGAAAGTGCGCAAAAAAGCTGCCACTTGCCGTCGGTGGAATTTAAACCCAGGGCTTCCGCCCATTGGGTGCAGTCCATGGCCTCGGCAGTTGCTCGGCAGTTGCTCGGCAGTGACTGCAAATGGAAAATTTATGAAGGGGTCATTTTCATTTCCGTGCCCGTGTGCACGATGGAAAAGCGCAAAAGTTTCACGAACACCGTTGTTGTTATGAGACGCACCCAGCACAGCCGCCGCGACCAGCAATGACATGACGAAAACGTACGTCGGCGGTGAACGATTTAGGCGATAAATAAAAAGGAACTAACATAAGCTACGCATGCAGCATCCAACCTCTGAGAATATCATGGTCAGTAAAACGCGAGATAGAGCAAAAGTTTTCATAAACGTTTTTGTTTTCTGCACAGTTGAAACCTTCCTAGAATTTCGATGAATTGCGCAGAACTTGCCTCTAATCTCAAGGCAGGCCAATACATAACAGAACTAAAAGCTAACTTGTCTAACTTGTGCAGTCAGCCATTTGACAATATGGTTTCGTGGAAGGCAGCTCTCTTGAAATTGCGAAGCGGACCTACTGCGGTTCCGGCCGTCAAGGACCCCATCCTCATGAGGCAAAACCCGTCTAAGCACTCAGTTTCCAGAACCGTGATGTATTCAAAGCATTTCCAAGGCCATAATACGACTTAGGCTGTTCCGCTTGCGTTCGCTGACTTAGAGGGAAAACCAACCCTTTAGCATACATCCTAGGGGCAATAAAAGTTATACCGGGGCTTTCATATTAGAAAAGGGAGGCTAGTGCGATGGTGCTGCAGCATTGCTTATATTTTTCTTTGCATTTTATTGAGCGCAGAAAGTGACGTGTTTGCTAAACTGCTTGCGCGTCTGCAACGAACAGTCATGACGCTGCCTTCTGATACTTTTTGATAAGGATCCCCAACTCTTCACATGTAGTTCTTTATAGTACCACGCGACCGTCGACTACCTGGTGCAGCGGCTCCGACCTGAAGGGCTGAAGCAAACGAAAATCGGGAGAAGGAACGAGCGTGGCGGCGGAATATCGTTGCTCGAGCGATTTGCCATTTGCTTGGCTACTCTGCTGCCTCCCACCAATCAAGTTTCATGTCCGAGTTGTGCTGTGTGCTTGTGGCTTTGATTGGTAGAAACTTGTAACCTTCGAAGTAAAACACTTCTCCCCGGTTTTATTTGTGGTTACTGTCTCCAGGAAGATTATTTAGAAATTAATTAATGTTCTGATATTTAAATGTCCTTGCCAATTATTTGTTCCGAAAGTAACGAGTGCACATAGTTATTGCACATGCTTGCATGCTGACTTGTCTATTGCAAATATGTCTTCAACAGTACATATATTATATGCACTAATTATGCGGAGGATGAAAACAAGCAGTGGCTACTTCTTAGGGTGCCGATGCGTAACAGCCGATTGTGGCACGGGCTGCTTCGCCCTAATGGGAACAGCCTAGCAGACGAGGCTCACTGCAGCCGCAGGAATTGTGGGTACGCATTTGCCTTCGCTTGCCTTGTTATTTCTTGCGTCTTCCGGCGTAGCAGCGCCGGGCAGTCGACGGTCGCGCAGTACTGAAGAAACGGCCGGGTGTACAGCTGCCCTGATTTTTAACAATATAGAGCGAGCGCAGACCAAACTGCTGGTCAGCGCCTTATAACGGCGATAAGCGTGCAACACGGCTACAGTTTGTGCACGCGTACAAAAGTAGACCGTCGTCTGCTACGCTGTTCCGATTATGAGGACACACGCCCTGCCATATTATCTGTGCGCGAAAACCCGAAGGGCAGTAGAGCACATGCGCACGAATAACATGCGACACTGAACGTGATTTCCTTCCTTTTTCGATTACGAGCGGCCGCACTGGAGAAGAGTTAAGATAAGAAAAAATAAAAGAAAGGAAATAAATACAGCAGCACGTGGAAAACATTGCCTACAATTGGGACCTTCTGATTTGAGCAGCCCTCTGTGAGGTGGAAAGACGGTAAAAAAAGGCACAAGCAAAGCACGTGTGCTCTACTGCACGCCTGTTTCTTTTGTTTTTGTATTTTTTTTTCTGCTTTTTTTTCTTTTGTGAAAAGATATTGTTACAGGGCGTGTGTCGTCGTGATCGGAACAGCTTACTAGATGACGCCGTACCCTCTTGCGCCTGTGCGAACTCTCGCCATGCTGAACGCTTATCGCCGTAGTAAGGCGCTGACCAGCAGTTTGGTCGACGGTCGCGCTATATTGTTAAAAATCAGGGCGGCTGTACCTGCTACAACAGACCGCGCGCCTTTGCTTTACGAAGTGTATGTCAAACCGAGGAGCCTTATTCCGGGAGAAGCTCGCTTAAAGACGCTGAAGCCGACGATACGCTTCCTTTACTTCTTCGCCGGGCTGGGGGGGGGGGGGGGAGTACGACTGTCTGAATCACTGCACCTTCCATTTGTTGCTAAAGAAGGTCTGGAGCTCAGTAACGTTGCTCCTAAATCGCCTGCTACTTAAACGGTCGGTTAAAGCATAATATTTTTCAGTGCCCTAGGCGGCCGAAGAGAGGCTACTGCGCCTTCTGACTCCTTGCGACTAGAGAGATGTCATCGACCGTTTCCACGAAACATGACCACTCGGAAAGTTTCGCAATTACGTTTGATTTTGTTTTCTTTTTTTCGAACCGGGTAGCAGGAATTAGTTCCTGACGTTTTCGTTTTGCGATGTTGATCTGTCGTAAGAGACATGATTAAATTTGATGACACTAAAAGACGTTGTTTTAAGCGAGCGAGTGAGCGAAGAAATTTTCGACGCCACTCGTTTATCATTCCGGACGTGACTTCTCAAAAAAGAAAAGAGAAGAAGAAAAGCGCGGTGCTTCACTCTCCTCCCATAGATTAATTGTTTCTCAAATTCTACATTTAGGAGCGCGGGCTGCCTTTATTTTATTGGAATTAATCCGGCATGCTTTTTCGGTGCTACTGTTCATTGCGGGTACCTTTTCCTTTTGAAGTCAACAGAAGTATGTATTAATAGAAAGAAGATGCCCTTAAGGATCGGATTAATTATTTCATTAACGCAAACAGAGTGGCGTAGCCAGAAATATTATCCGGGGGTGGTGTGCGCCGCAGGTCTTAAAAAACTGACTCAGAAAAGGCCGAAAGAAGGGGGAAGGAGGAGGAGGAGGAGGAGCGCTCGGAAAATTTTGGGATGTGTTCAAACACCGAAACAGACTCGCAGGAGTCCTCGTTCCCAGTACTTTATGTAAAGGGAGTGACAGCTGTGCGAATAGCCTTTAATAGCGCCCCCAACATAAATATCATTGTAAGCAAAAAATGCGAAGAAAAAGAGAAGCAATGCTGCAGCACCATCGCACTCGCCTCCCTTTTCTAATATGAAAGCCCCGGTATATCTTTTATTGCACCTAGGATGGTATGCTAAAGGGTTGGTTTTTCCTCTCAGTCAACGCACGCAAGGGGAACATCGTGAAGTCCTAATATGGCCCTGGAAATGCTTTGAATAGATCGCGGTTCTGGAACCTGAGTGCTTAGACGGGTTTTGCCTCATGAAGATGGGTCCTTGATGGCCGGAACCACAGTATGATTTGTGTGGAGGTCCGCTTCGCAATTTAGAGAGAGCTGCCTTCCACGAAACCATATTGTTAAACGGTTGACTGCACAGGTTAGACAAGTTGTCTTTTAGTTCTGTTATGTATTGGCTTGCCTTGAGATTAGAGGCTAGTTATGCGCAATACATCGAAATTCCAAAAAGGTTTGAACAATGCAAAAAACTCAATGAAAACATTTATGAAAACTTCTGGTCGATCTCGAGTTTAGGGACCATTATAGTCTTAGAGGTTGAATTCTGCATGCGTAGCTTATGTTAGTTCCTTTTTATTTATCATCTGATGATTTATGACGGGCTCTGAGGACAGAGTGTGCGGAAATCTTGAGATTGGAGAAATGCTTCCCGATGACCTGCTTGTTCAGCCCTGTCTGTGCATTTATACTAACAATCAACATACGCTTATCCCATCTGCAGGAACCGGGGACATAGGGAAGGAGGGAATCGAGCGAGGATCAATGCTTTAGTACACTCCCCCCCCCCCCCCCCCCCCCTTCTCTTCCCTTCCCAGAAAGAAAGAAAAATCTAAAATTCTTGACATCTAAAAGGGAACAAGGAATATTAATTGGAAAGAAATGTCGAACAGTCATTTTTTCGCACCCGCAGCCCTCTGGCGGCTGCCGGTGCAAACGTTTGACGGTGTGGGCTATTAGGGAATATTAAATTCGTTCGCAACAATACTGCATACATTCCTTTACATTGACAGGCTGGGCGCATTTGGCGGCGCAGTGCTAATTTTGTCTCGTAACTGCAGGTAGTGATGAGCCGTTTGCGGACAGAGCTACAGTAACTTATAAAAGCCACTTAAAACCGATCTGCACATGCTATATTAAGGTTTGAGGACGACCTGTTGTATTTGCGAATAAACACTTGTGCCTAAGAGCAGAGTTGTTCGGTGCGGTGGAATTGCGACAAAAAAAAAAAATGGAGAAAAAATGGAACAACATAGGCTACGAATAAAGTTAGACGTTTGCTGCTAGAATCAAAGCACCGTCGGTGCCTATGATGTAACGTCCACCGCAGACAATCACAAACTGAAGCTAAGCTTCTGCGCAATACTCCATTACGAAAAGCAAATTATTTCTAACGCGCAGTTCACTTGCATTATCTAAACTATTTTAAAATAATGTATACAGGATGATCTATCCTTAAGGTGAACTATCCACGAGTTTACGGCAGTTATCTTTAGACTGGCAATGTACCGGCCACGTATCCGAAACAAGTGGCTGACAATGAGAAGATAGGCCTTTCAGCTCCTGCGCGCCTTTTAACGCGAAAGCATTAGGCGCTCCGTTCTGCAGATAATTAAGCGTTGACGTAGTAAGCGACTAATCACGCTCTTAGCTGTGGCGAGTGGGAGATAACATGGGGTAGTTGGGAGATAACATGGCCTGACACTGATTAATAGACGGATTGTTGGACGTAATGAGTGATGTTGGCGGGAGCTGCCAGCTCGGGCAGGGCATTTGGTCGGATTGTGGGATATATGAATCAACCTTCCTGACGCTTGGATCTCGAGTCAGACTTGCGTCCCGTGTACGGCGCTGCACACATTCGCGTGGTCACTTTATGTGTGGATCCCCCGAACATTAATATTAGAGCGCAGCTCTTTGTCACCCGTTCCTGCGTTTCGCGTCGTCCCAGAGCCCCCGAGTGGCGACTGACGGCCCAAGTCGCCACTCTGGCGCTGCGAGGGATCGCAATGAGGTTACCAATGCTGGAAGTAAAATCCGAATGAGTTTGCCGAACGCGAACTGTTGTTGACGCCGATCTGGTCTAAGAATTATTCAAGGCGTCTATTCGCAATAATTATGTGCTCACTACAAAGTACAACATTATAATAGAACATAACGGGTACGCTGCTGTACAGCCATACCAGGCAACACAATACAATATATATATATATATATATATATAGGATGGTGAAACGAGGCCGGCGCTAAAGCAACTTTCGTAAAGGCTTCCAGAAAGGAACCTTCCAGACCGATGCAATCACTTTTCGGCCTAAGAAACTTGCCAACTTTGCAAAAGTCAAATAAATTGGCAGTCGGTCTGCTTACAAAACACGATTTTACCACAATGAAGAAAAAATTGAAGTCGAGGCTGTTTCCGTGCCCGAAAGCCCTAATCCGGAGGCTGTACGTTAAGCCGAGCAAAATCTTGTCTCGCTTTGTGGAACAGCAGCGGTCACACAGTTGCATAGCTACACGTTGCTGTGCAAAGCAATGCGTTGCCGAGGAAACGGTAAGTCCTGCAGTATGGACCTGTGGTCGCGCAGCCAATCAACGAAAGGAAATGCTTATTTGGAGACAAATGTCGGTCTTATATTCCTGCCAACTGCACAAAGCAGGGCGGACAGAGGCGCAAGGCATGTACAACAGCGCTTTCGCATCATATTAGAATTTGAACCAAAATTCTCTACACTTTTTATCATCTGTTTCTTACCGAGAGGATGCATCGCCTCTTAAAGTACGGCAAGTCATTACGTTGACTCCAGATTGCGCTGAATAAAAATACCCGAGCCTTGCAATTTAACTTTCGTCCTTCAAAAACGCTTCTCCTTGATAAGTATAGAGCAACAGCTCTCATGAAGTTGGCAGGTGTTGTCATGCTACAACTTCATGACAACACATATTTAACCAAAAAGCGTTTAGACTCACCCTATATAGCGAAAACTCCTTCTATTGGGCACATTTGAGTGCCTTATTAACTACGCTTCATGGCAGGGAATGCACGTGCGATGTACACCACGATTTAGGGCCCGTATAGACAACGTAAATGAAGCTTCGCA
Organism: Amblyomma maculatum; assembly: GCF_055883805.1. Classification (NCBI taxonomy): domain Eukaryota; kingdom Metazoa; phylum Arthropoda; class Arachnida; order Ixodida; family Ixodidae; genus Amblyomma; species Amblyomma maculatum. The sequence goes on along the minus strand of NC_139349.1, from coordinate 29,568,749 downwards.
CCATGTGTGCGAAGCTGTCTTTCATATGTTCATTATAGCAAGAAACAAACAAAAAACAAGAATACTGGATAATGGTCGATGCATGCGCGTAAGGGGGAGGGGGGGTTGTCGGGTTCCTTGCTGGATGGTTGTTTTGTTTATGTTGTTTAACGTCCTAAAGTGACTCAGCCTATAGGAGACGCCTTAGTGGAGGGCTTCGGAAATTTCGACCACCTGGGGTTCTTCAACGTGCACTGACATCGCACAGCACAGGGGCGTCTAGCTTTTCGCCTCCATCGAAAAGCGGCCGCCGCGGCCGGAATTCGATCCTGCATCCTTGGGCACAGCAGTCGAATGCCCTAACCAGTACACCACATCGGCGGGGCGGTTCCCTGCTTTCACGCGACATAAGCTGCTGGTCTTTCTAGCGAGGGACACACTCCTGTCAAGAGCTGTACCCTTATTATTTGACATGCAACGGCCTCTTCTACGTTGAAGAAAATAAGCGAAAAACATCTGGGGCTGGCGGCTCAGTTCTGAACGGAGGTCAGCTATTGATTTGTGTGCGGAAGAAAACTAGAGCTGCAGCGCTTTTTATAATTTCAGTCGCATACCCATTTCGTGGCTTTATAAAGCTTGGCGCTCTGGCAGAGTTTTACTGGATTGGTCATGCTTACTAAATGATAGAAGATTTCAGGTGTTCTGTGTCCGCACAGATATGTAATATGTACCGAAGGTAAAATAATAAACTAAGTGAAATAATTTTAAACCTTCTTTTGGCTTAGTTGGTTATAGTTCGAACCTAGTATTGTAATGCACCTCACAGGAAGACACAAGTTCTATTTCCAGTTCTCTTCTTTTCATATCTCACAATTCTGAGCAATTTGAAGATGTGCGGTTGAACGCCGATTTCGCATTTGATTTTCAGGAGTATGCCTGCCTTATTAGTGTTATTCAGCGTTCTTGTGGAATGCTCTATATAAAACTGATTTGAATTGCCTTGCAGTGAGAGTACACGAGGGCTGCTATGTGGCAGACCTATCATGCGCATGTATTGTTCTTTTCTTTTCGTGGGAAGTACATATTCTTCCACAAGCGCATTAAAGCCCGCTATTTTCGCTCTCTTGCATTCATAACACCGCCACTCTGCCTTGAGCACATGACTGCATTGTTAAACTAAAATGATAAACTACTTTAATTGCTTGAAGGATATATGCAGTTGCTAATAATTTCGTTGTAACTAGGTAAAATGACAGGTATACAATAGTACAGTGACCGTCGCTGATCTGTGCCGTCTTCTGTAATTCTTTTAGGACTTCAGTCAGCTTTGTAAAGTTCTTCTGTTGCTCGAGAAAGCGCGAGAACTTCAAAGAAAGTGTTTGCTATGTTAAAGTTCGAGAAAAACAATTTTAGTCTAATACATAGCCTGTGAACTTTTTGAGGTAGAAATTAATAAACGGAGCCGTACAACACTGCTTGGAGAACTATATAGGGTGTCGACTAGAGCGGTTAAGCAGCGCTGGCGACTGAAGCCGCTGAGGCAGTTTTGGTCACGGCATGCGTGGTCCGTGAATAGAACGAGATGTAGATGTCGAGAGGCGTGTCTGAGAACACCGTGCCGAAGAACCAGAGCTTTGCGGTTTTCTCGTGGTTCTCCGCAGCGCTTCCAGATGGCGCCACTGTCTCGGAGTCGTTGGTTGCGCAGCGCACTCTTTTTGCTTTATCTCTGGCGACGTCCGGCAATCAATCTTCCCCTTTCGCAGTAATGAATCGCTCATGATCGGCGCTGTGGCTGATAGCCTCCATGGCGCGCGCAGAGGAGAACGCGCAAATAGAGCTGATCTCATTGGAGCTTTGACGTAATAATAACAAAGCAGATGGGTTCTTTCCCGTGGAAGTAATAAATAAGGAGGGGGAAAAGGTGAAAAAAAAAAAAAAAGAGATAAAGGGGGAGTAAATATTAGGGTTCTGAAAGGAAGAAAAAGGAAACAAGGAAGGTAAGAAATGTCGTAAAAGAAGGAAGATGGAAGGAGAAAACAAACAATAGTAGAGCCTGACAATTTTGACGTCGTAGTCGTCTTGGCAGACATGATGTAGAACTTGCAAGTAAGGCCTGCTTTCCGCGATTATATTTGTAAATATAATATAGCTGCGAAAATTCGAAATCACGAATATGAATCGATTATGTTTGTTATTCGATTTGTATTCCTATTCCGAAAACTGATATTTAAAACTTGTGCCAATATTCGAAAATTACCGAATACACCCAAAATCTTCGAATTCACCGCAGTTTCTCCGCATTGTGCGCTCCACCGCAGCACTTGACTGCATGTACTGTGCAGTGAAGGATCCTCAAAATGTGACGGCCGGTTTTGTGAAGAGGAACTTTCTCTTTTATGAAGAGAGCCTTCCCGATCGTGTGCGGGAAGCGAAGTACTTTACGAAACCGGGAGAAAAACGCCATTTTCAATTTGGTTTCATCTAAAATGCATATAACTTTCTTTCAGGTGTTAATCCGATATAGTTACTGTGATACAAACGGTTTAAGGGAGTTTGCTCAGGCCCAGGCGGCAACTCGAACTTTCTGCTAATTTGGATATTATTTTAGACCTTTTAAGGTCGAATTAACATAAATATACTGTATTTAGCAGCAATATCACACCTCCACCCGGTTCCAGTCAGGTCCTTCCTGTACAAAAACCTGTATACGGGAAACTGTATAACACTTATGCTGAATTTTTCATTAAGGTCCGCACAATACTAGTTTAATTATTTTTGCAAATGCCATCTGAATTCTGGAAAAAAAAAAACACAAGTCGACGCATATTTGCTATTTTTATTTTTCGTTTCATTTTTCTCACTCATGAGATATACGATTTTGGATTCGATATCAGAGGCATTTCTTTTCCAATATTCGTGTTCGATTCGGATTTGAAAATTTCAGTATTCACACACGCCTATAGTAAATGTAATTGCCACGAAGCGAAACAAAATATTTGTCCTGCCAAAAACTCTCTTCCAGGCACTATTCTGACCTACTTTTCCCGTAATTTATATATTATCTTAGGGTTTTCTGTGGAGTGCATTTAAATATGAGAAGACCTAATTTCATTTGAAATTTTGTGGAAAAAACACGAGTTTTGTGTGGAAAAAAAAATAGAGCAGTGTCTACTATCCGCGTCCTCTGTTTTTATCCGAAATATTTTATTTGCTGTGGGCTTGACCAGAAAAGTTTCCATTCCTCGGATTACGTAGTGCTGTCGAAGAACAGCAACATAGGCATCATATAGAAAAGCCCACATTTAAGTCGTTGCCCATGCCTTATACCTTGGCCTTTTGCAGCTTGATTCGACCTTGCAGTAACAACCGGGTGGTCAGCGCTCTTCTATGCAGGATCGTATACGTGAAGCAGATGAACTCATATTCTTAATTTTAACCCGCCGGGGTGGCGCAGCGGTTACGGCGCTCGACTACTGTTCCCAAAGGTGCGGTATCGAATCCCGGCCACGGCGTCCGCTTTTCGATGGGGGCGAAAAGCAAGGCGTCCGTGTACTGTGCGATGTCAGTGCACGTTAAAGAACCCCAGGTGGTCGAAATTTCCGGAGCCCTCCACTACGGGGTCTCTCATAGCCTGAGCCGCTTTGGGACGTTAAAGGGCCACTGTCCAGGGAAGGCCCTTTTAAGCAAAGGCGCCCAGTGTTTCGATCAGGTACCGGAGATAGTCTGTGCAAAATGCTACAGTCACACGCGCGCCGCAAAGCATCGAAAATACAATTCAAAGCTCTCTCATGTTCTCCTCTGGGAAGCCAGCTTCCCCGTTTCCTGCGCTGGCCCGACGGGCCACGATAATGACGTACGTACCGGGAACGATGTCCATTGGTCCGTCTCGCTGACTGACGGGAGAAGGATGGGTGTCTACCGCTCGCAGCGCGCTTTTCCCTCGCCACGACCAGACAATCCAGCGGCGCGCGCTTCCTCGACCGTTTTTTTTTTTTTTTTTTTTTTTTTCGCGCTCGCGGAGAGCCACGCCCCACCTCCCGCCAAACGCGGAGGAGGAAGGGGAATTTGTATTGCGGAGGCTAGACGACCTTGGGCAGGAGAGTGAAAAACCTTTGCGAGGGAACGGAAGGAGAGAGGCATGATAGAATCGGGTGATTGCGGTGGCTGTAACTGCGTTATTAGTTACTCTTTTCAAAAACATTTTGCGGCCTTGCGTTCTAGGGGCGAAGTCTCACAGTCACCGGTCACCGGGGAAGAAAATATTTTCGACCGGAGGGTGGACAGTGGGCCTTTAAACCCCACAAACCATTACATTCTTAATTTTGTTTGATCTCCAAGTAATGGTCGTCTTTTCTTCTTGTGCAGTTATACATCTCTCTCCCCCCCCCCCCCCCCCCCCCCCCCCCCCCCCCCCCCACACACACACACACACACATATTTCGATAATTCGTTCCAAGGACCGTCTGCATCTGTTTTAACTATTCTCACGTTCTTACTCAAATGCGCATATTTACAAGCTCAAGGACAAATATTTTACAGCATCCTTTTTTTATACATATAAACAGAGAACGGAACGCACTGCCAGTTGCAGTACTGAGCCGAAGCTTTAACATGGTGACCATTCAGGCTAACATATTGAACCAGCGAAAGACACAGAATCACGAGGAACGAAGTACAAGGGACAGCGCTGTCCCTGTACTTGTTTCTTTGTGCTTCTGTGTCTTTTGCTGGTTCCGTATGCTAGATTCAGGACGAACGTATCTTGTAAAGGCTTGCATGCAATATAGCCGATGTGAGTTTCAATGAAATAAAGATGAAAGGGAGATCTCCGCCTCGCTTTATTGGAATGTGCAGTGCAAGTCAATCGCTTGTGAGGTTTTTATCCTGGACCGTTATGCTAAACTGCTGTAGGCATGCTATGATTCCGATTCAATGATGACTGCATGCGAAAAAACTAATAAGGGCTGCCAGACCTCACCGCAGCGCTGTTTGAAAGTAACAGCTATCAGGCAGATGCTGTTATGCTAAGTCCTGTTTATGCTATGCATATATCATGCTATGATAGAAATTGCAGGAGCCATTCAATTCGTATCAATACCAGCATTTATCGACAAAAATTATAGACAAATATGGTTTTGTTAGCCCTCACTTAGTTACTGCAGCGGAAATAAATTGTAAAAAAGATTTATTTTTATGTGCCAAACACAATGCATTTCGAAATATTGTTTCTAGAAATTAAGATAGCTGACAAGAATCAAGTCATAGTGCTTTTTTCCTGAACGTGGCGATGAGAAAGACAGTGCCAACGATAACTGCATGTTGATGAATGGCAGAAGTGAAATCTTGTCAACTGAAGTTTATTGCTGCCAAAACGACAGCGCGAATTCCAGTGGAATAAATTATGGCGTCATGGGTTATTCCTTAGATAAACAGAATCTCCTACTTCTTTTTGCTGAAGCCAAACTGTGATGTGCAGTTACTAGAGCCTCAGATTATGTTTAAACCAAGTTAGCCAATTATTAGAACGTCAATATCATGGTATCGTTTACTGCACACGGGCGCCTTGCTTTTCGCCTCCATCGAAAAGCTGCCGCTGACGCCGGAATTCTATCCTGCATCCTTGGGCACAGTAGTCGAGCGCTGTAACCACTGCACCAATGCGGAGGGGTCATAATCAAGGAAATTAACTGGATTTCGAGCCTTTATCTCGAGTAGGCGATAATATAAACGACAACAATGTAGAACACTTAATATCTCAACGACTGCAACATAGTGACAAAGTATACAAGTTGCCTCGGACTGCCATTGAAACGGACTTAAGCACCGGTTTACAAGTGGAGTGGACGCCTTGTTCACTAGGATCAAGGCGGTACTTATAAATATCCGCCTAAATGGAATTACGAGTCAAGCAAGAAAGTCGAAACGTTATTTTTTTTTTAATCCAAACGTTTGTTCAGCAAGCGAATTTTTCGTTGAAATGTATACTAGTTAATTTGTTACAGATATCGATAGCAGAAGGCTCGATTCGCAATTCAAAAATTCGAATATTCGCGCACCATTATTTGGCCCAATGGAGTATTGGCACCGAAACATTGGTTGTGTGTTTTTTTCTAAGTAATTTTACGGGAATCGTTAGTATTCATAGATCATTAAATGATATTATCTTGCGATTGCGATGTAATTTGTGATTAGTTCTATTTGCAGCCTGTTCAGTATTTAGGAACATAACAATGGCTGCAAAGCGAAGTTGACGTGAGTCGTGAAAAAACTGCGACCTCGTTATTTTAATTACTACCTCGCTTAAGCCAGCGTGCTGTCGAAACAAACTGGTATACTGTGAAGGAACAGAGAATATTTGCTTGATTTCATCTATCCTAAACTTTGAGGTCACAGCCGTCCATAGGCTTAGGAAACCGAAACTGTAACCTAAGGAGAAATGAAATCCAATTACAAATTATTCGGTAACCATAGGGAAATAACACACAGGGATCAGTGTGTAGTAATTTATTACGCATGATTGCAAAGAAGCGAAAACACAACTGTATCAGGGTGTCGAATCATCTTCAGACAGATGAATTGCCCAATCCCTTTCACCTGAGTACGGCTTGATCGTAGTCCGTCGCTCACTCATCTGCCAGGCTCGGCACAAGCCGCTTTTCTGCCAAGAGCACAGCGCCGCACTGCAGCCCTCGAAGAGGAAAGAGCTACAGGTGTAATCTTCTTACCCCATTCGTGCCGGTGCCGCACCTAGATTACACATAAGGTCGCCTCGCTATTTCAGCGAGCGTGCATGGGAATCATGCCATTTGCCAAGGTATTCCTTTTTTGCGCGTGGGCTGGTGCTTTCGCGATCTTTTGCTTAGGCTCGCGGACGTCCTCCTGACGTCTATTCTCTTACGAGTGCCTTGCAGTGTAAGAGTCACCTGACAAGGGCATCTTGAGCCGCCCCTCCCACCGCCGTAAAAACGCTAAGACATTCCTTCTCATCGCGAAAGTAGTTCTTGGAGGGGCGTGTGGGCTCGCTACTGCAAGCCAGGATAGCGGAATGAAGCCAGAGAGGAGGAACTCAACAGCGGAACGGGGAGTAGCGACGTCAGAGTGGAAGGGAGGAAGGATAGGAGGGCCGGAGGCAAAAGGCGGCCAGAGCGTACATATAGCTCTCGGGCTCGCGCGCCCTTCTTCCTTGGTCGGGCGTCCGGATCATCCGCGGTCGGCGGCGGTAGCTGCTGCTCGAGTGACGAAGGGGGAAATCAATCTCGGCGCGGGAGCGCTCGGGCGGAAACACGTTTGGGAGTAACGGGAGGGCGGGGATGTGGAGGGGACGTACTTCTGCTAGCGGCTGCACAAAAGCCTCCGGCGGAAATTCTCCAGCGCCGCTGCAGTCGGGAGGAAGGGGGCCGAGGGCGAGGGGATCGATCCTCGACTCAAGGTACGTGCCGCACACCGTTCATCCGGGCCGCTGCCGGCCGCCGACGCCCTAGCTGTAGCCCTCACCCCTTGTCTTCTCACGAGGATCGCCCCGCGGCCCTACTCGTCCCGTACGTCCGACCTGAGAGCGGCGCGTCCGCCTTCCCTCTTTCGTTACGGCGGAGAACCCGCGGAAGAGCGGGCGACGAACAACTGACCCGCAAGCACTGTCTCTTATAAGGAGCGTGCAATTTTTTGCGCAGAAAAGCAGAACTGGCGCCACCCAATCATAAGGGCTGTAGCGTCAGTTGCGTGGTTTTCTTTTTACGATGCTTCTTCCCGCTGTTTGTTCATCTTCATGAGGAATAAGTAGCAAATTATTTTATGTCGAAGTTGCAGCAATATTATATTAGCAATTTACAGGGTTCTTAGGTAAACGGCATATCTTAACACCGGTCTCACTGATCGTACCATATGCAATATTACCCTGTTCCCCCTACAAAAAGCGAAATATATATACAAGGTAAACAGTTTTCAGAATACTCATTCAGAGGGCTTACCTTTCGAAAGAGAGCTCCGAACTTGGTTAAGAACTCCGAGGTTAGCTGACTGCCACGCGCTTGCAGCGTTCTGATGGACTGCTTGAGTTAGGGTACTCGAAAGATGGATGGGTTTGACGGGAACGCAAAGTTGCAGGGTGCGCCGAATAGCTGACTATGCGTCTCCTAACCGGCGCCTCCGTGTGCTGACCTTCACCGATTGCCCGCAGTGTGAGCGTCTGGACTTTGAATCGAAGTTTCGCAACCGGATTTAGTGAAGGACTCGGTCCAATGCTACGTAGTCTGCAAGCCATAAAATGAACAGGAGGCGTAGGGGGGGGGGGGGGGGGGTCACTCTGGTCGTTCAGGTTTCTTCGCGTTATCTTGCGACTCCTTTAGTATGGCGTGAGATCACCTTGTGTGGATGTAACTCTCAAGTTTGGGACGTGTTTCTTCGCGCATGGCGTGTTCGTAAAAAAAATACATTATCCGGAAGCTCTGAAAATTTCGACCACGTGGGGTTCTTTAACGTGCACTGACATCGCACAGCACATGGGAGCTTTGCTCGAAATGCTGCCGCCGGGCCAGTGCTCGCTTCCTTCGGTTCAGCAGCCGACTGCCGTAACCACTGAGCCACTGCGGCGGGGCAGAGTGCCGAAGTTTGTTAGACATTATTTCGACCGCGACCGTGCACATCCATTTGCAAGCGAGTGAGGAATTTCAGTTTCTTCTGTTGTTTCTGTGAGGGACTGCCTGAACGGGCGTCGTCCTCTGTGCGATTTGGTGCTCAGCGAAGGAAAACAGGGGTAATTTTCTTCGTTCGCCGCAGAAGCTGCTGGCGGTGGCGGTACTGGGCCCGTATTCCGAGTTAGCGTCGTTATTGAAGGGTCGCTATCTCACGTGACCTCTATTCATGTGATTGGCCGAAACGCCGTAACCTGATGTGGCCACAACTTCTGGATCCGTAGTGGCAACACCCGGTTCCGGCGTTTCGACCAATCAGATGACTCGAGGTCACGTGAAATAGCGACACTTCGATAACGACGCAAACTGGAAATACGGGCCCAGTTGCGGCGGGATGAGCGAAATTTCTGTTGTTCTTGAACTTAGCCGCCGGATGACGTAACTGCGTGACGTGTGCACCCAAGGCGGGAACGAGGCTCACTTCAACACAGATGGCTCACTCGGAGGCATTTGCTCGAAAACTGGATATTGCGCTGCGAAAGCAATACAGGTGACTGTGCTGCTATCGCGAAAAGAGAAAAAGGGGAGGCGAGGGGGTGCAGCATGCTCGGCTGCCCGGAAATAAGAGCCCACGAAAGCGACCCGAGGGAGGGTTATTGCGCATTACGCTTGGCAGATTGTAACTCCGACTCGTAACGTTCCCCGTAATTGATTTTTTGTTTACTTTGTGTCGCATGGATTTTGCTCGTTGAAGTGCTATGATGGCAGAGCTTTCGAGTGCCTATATTTAGATAAAGAAATCGTGTTCCGGGATTGGTGATGACAGCTGCTCTTTCTGTGAGGTTTTATAATTCCGAAATGCAATTTAAGTCACGAGAGATGTTATATTCTTGCTACTGACACGAAGGAGAGCTAACGTGTATTGCAGTGATGCTTAAGTAAGACGGCAACGATTTTAGAAGTAATGTATGCAAGGGCAAAAGAAGAAAGTGCTTTAAGGCTTGCGAGTACAATTTCTTTTATGCCTAGTTACCAACGGGCTCGATAAAAAGAAATAAAAGAATAATTATTATCCAAAACATTGAGAGAGCGAGAGGAGAATGAGTTGAAGAGCGAGAGCTGCGAAAAGGAAATCAAGATTTTGATGATGTCAGATCTGAATAGAATGGCCAAGGTGTTTTTGCTTTGTCCATGGAGAGAAACGTGTAGAATCAAATCTTTTCTGGTTTTCCTTGCGTATGTTGCATGGGTTTCAGTGAAAAAAAAAAAAAAAAACAAAAACAAAAACAAAGAAACTTATGGTCTTATTTTAAAATTTTGCCTATTGCGCACTGAACAATTTTGCGTATTTGAGCTCCCGGCTATTACCTTACTGCTGTAACACGCTACCTCTGCGAAGTATGTGCCTTTAAAGAAAAAAATCGACTACCGTCTTCCTAATGTGCGCATACTCTTTTTGTTCATCCTGCTGTGAGAATTAACAAAATTTCTTTCTTTCTTATAGCCTTAGTTTTCTCTTCCGGATAATTTGACTGATTTGTAAGATGGCGACAGTGTAGCATTAATGGAAGTCGATCGCACTTCCTTGGCAGGAATGCGTGGCCCTCAGCTGCTTCGTTCGTAATTTTCCTCACCGGCAGAACAGTGTCAAAAGAGAGGGTGTGGGGTGCACAATAGCAGGATTCGTGATCAGAAGATGATAATGCCATTTTACAATATGAGTGTAAGCTTAACTAAACGCGAGGACTCGTTTAAAATGATGAAGGCAAAAATACGGGCACCTCATTTTTTACATGCACAGACTTCTCATCAAAGGTCGCAAAGGGATGAGGAAAATGAAGCCTTTACCAATCATTAACGCGCCTGAAGGTTCAAGCTTGTTTTCAACCCGGCGGTACAGAGAGAGATCAAGGTGTAATGCGTGCTTCAAAATTATAGTTGTTAGAGAATTTCGCTCCTATTCTCACTCTGGCGAAAGAGATACAAAACATTGTCGTTAGCTGGTGCGGCAATGCACTACTGAGAATTTTGTGTAACGCATTGAATGATCCTTTGCTTTCGCGCGAGCGCACAGGAATCAACGTGAGTGAAATGACTTAATGTGAAAACGTTGTTTTAGCCACTCTTCGAAAGCAAACTTTTGAGTTCTGCTTTATTCAGATTGTAGTTCAAAAGGAGCAAAAACCATTTGTTCCATTTGCAGCGCAAACTATAACTCTTAACTACTGGAGTGCAAAAAAACAAAATAAACACCGTTACGCGCTTCAAGGGTCCGTGTTGTGAAACTGATCGCAAAATGTTCAATTCTATATTTAAAATTACTCAGATAGTAGAAAGATGTGAGAGAACTGGGCTTAAGTGGCCAATCGCTCCGTAGTACTGTCACGGGACAGATTTAAAGCTATGAATTTTACATGGAAAAAATTGTAATCGTCGGCTTTTTTTTCTTCTAAAAGCCGCGAATACAGGTCGATGCAGTCTGCTCACTGTGAGTGCAGAAGTAGCATGTCATCTTAAGAAACAGCTGTCCTAAATATTTTTCCAGGCTACCGTTTACATAAAGTAGGTTTATTTACCGGATTTAAATGATAGCTCGCGCAATAAAGAGAGTTTTCACGGTACAGCGTTGCCATGTCAGCGTCCCAAGACGCGTCTCGGAGAACAAAATCCATTTTTTTTTCTGGGGAGAATTGTCTCGTTAGATCAGAACACACAGGGCAAATTGACCACCGTCATTTTGAGAGAGCTATAACCTTATCTAAAGGCGTTACAACTGCCAAAAGAAGCTGTTACTGGTATAAACAGCGCTTTCGCTTTTGCGTCTTGGAAGATTTTGCGACTGGCTGTTCGTAAAATCACGGAAAGCAAATTTCTTCTTGACGGCAATACTGTTCTGCACATCTCGTGAAGCCAGGGCAAGCACAGCGTCCGCAAGGGGAGCGAATGATACGGTTTAGTGCATGGTACGCATGTACGCAAAAATACTGCAGCTGTACTCGCAAAACCTTTGCGGTACGCAATATATCTTACCTTCGTGTGGTGTCTGTTTTTTTAAACGCCTAACAATATTTAGTTTGTATACCCCTGAGCCTACACGTATACCATGTATGCATCATGTTTTTATAATTCTGGTCTCTACGGCATATTTGTACACGCTGGCAAATCAGAAATGATTCTAGTTTCGTGTCAGTTCTGCGCTCCCTATCAATGAAGAGTGAATACACGAGCATTGCCTCACTGAAGCGCCGCCAGCGTGACGCGTGCGTCTCGGTGATTCTTCCCGTTATACTTTGCGTCCCTCTAGCCGAAACTCCAGCCTGGGTGGCCGTCCGCCGGCATTGGAGTTATGAGAGAAAAAACACGATCATGGCGCTTGCAGGCGGTAGTTGTCAGCTGACATAGCCGAACACGAACTGGACGTATGACTGTCTGGCATTGTGTTCGGTAGGAGCTGCCAACCCGGGTCACTCCTTTCTCATGGGAGGGTGATATTTGAATAAGGCTGTCAGGATCCCCTTGTATTCACGTTACCTCTAGGTGACGCAGGGACATTCATTCATCATTGTAGCATGCCATCGTGGTCCGGCCGCAGAAGACGACAGCCTCGGCACGTCTGCCAAGCACGCGCAGATAGGATGTGGTTGCTGAACTGAATGCCGGCGGCTCGCTGTCCATTGCCCGCCTGGCTGAGCAGGTCCTGCCAAATGTATTTTGGAGAACCCACGACGTATGTGGTTCATCTCCACAGCATCATAATTTTTGCAAGCCCAGCAAATTACCCTGTTAAAAGATCCATGCGGCTTGGATAAAGTAGGGTTCTTATGTGTGCTGCTAGTGAACGCTGTTTCGCCGTAGCCGTAAAGGTGGAGTTTAAGTGACCTTCATAATTTCTTTTGCGCGATAGCGTTAGAGACCTCGTTGTCGAGAAATTCCGACGTCGGCCTTGGCGTGTGAGCGAGATATTAGGAGTGTGCCTCTGCAGGCGCCAGTTGCCAGGTGATTAATTGGTCGTCGGCTTCCATGACATCACGAGACCCACATGACATGACCGAATTGGCAGACACTGCCAAGTCGTACTGCCCCTATTGTATGAGAGGATGATAGGAATCCAGCCTTACATCCCTAGTTTGACATGCTGCTCCTAAGCCGTCATGCAGACACGTTCGTTAGGCGGGGTAAAAAGGGTGCGTTAGATATATGTCGGGTGGTATTTCACATTATTCCAATGCATATTTATGGGTATAATATAAATATAAATAAAAGCTTGCTGATTAGTTAGCAAGAAGCAAAGTGAATGGACGCAAATGAGGATCCGAAAGAGGAGCCGACCAAAGAGAGCCAATAACACTGTCGTGACATACCCTTGAAGACGGAGCTCTTAATTGCCCCCAGTTTTATTTTTTTTTCTGCCTGTAATTACTATTCTGATATGGCAGAAGGGAATACTATGAGAATATATTTATGTTAATTTTTGTAAATCAGTAATAGCTCCACTATGATTTTTCTGATGTCTGGCTCCACGCCGCATCCTTCAGCATCCTCGTAGCAGGAGCAGATTCCACTCTGACACGCTTGTGTCTTCATTCAAGAAGCAGCATTTCTACTCCGGCCGCTGTTCGTTGCGCCCTGCAATGGTGGCTCAGTGTTTGGACGCTCGATTGCTGTGCCCGAGGAGCAAACCAAACCAAACCAAACCAAACCAAACCAAACCAAACCAAAATAAACCAAAGAGCAGCATAAAAAATAGTAGAAAGTTCCAAAAATGCATGGAAAGTCAGTGAACGCGTCACATCCGTATAAAATTTCTAAAACCTCTTTGAAAAGCGCAGTACTTTTATTTCCGACGTTACGTTAAGGTATAGTTTTCATTACCTGTATACTATAGGAGATCATGTGACGTATTTTTATGCAGAAACTGGGGAAGGTTTCTTTTCTCTGCATTCAGTGTGAACACTTCGGAAATATGTTGGTGCTGCGTCTTCCTTATATCCCCATCAGCACGTGACCGACGGGGTAAGGGTCATCCCAGCCCTTATACTTCCTTGGTATACCTCCTCTAATTTAGTTAAATTATGAAGAAAGGGTGACATGTACGAGGGAATGAGGACATATGTACTTTTTCTTCAAGAGGATTCTAAGATAAGGAGAGCGGAGCAGGCACCAAAATGGAGTCTGGTGGGATCTTCATTAATGATTGAAACTTGGTGTGTAATGGGTAAACTTTTCTCCGCTTAGAGTTCCCAGCGTCGGGTATTTCCCAGTGTATTTGTATGCGTATCTTCGTTTTCCTATCGAGTGCATGATCTCTCAGTTACACATAGTACCTTTGTTGCATTTTTAGGTGCTTTCCGGAGCATGTATAAATATATGTTTCTGTAGACTCGTATGTTATTTTCGACCTCCAGCCAGAGCGTCGCAGATTGCATAAAGCTCCATTACGAGCGTGTCCGGGTGGTGTAAAACGTTACGACAATGTCCGTTAACTTCTTTGCTGGATGTCGGGCGTGTAGTTGCTGCTCTGTCGCCATTTTGTATGGTCAACGCGTCCGTATATGAAACATATGTGCTCCTGGACATACATAGTCCAGCGTAAGAGTTGTCGGCTTCAATTTACGACGAAGTTTAGCCCTGTTGTACGCCTTAGTAGTGGTGAATTTCCATTTGTGGAATTCAACTTGTAGCCATTGTCGATGTTTGCACTGTCCCCGCATTGTACAAGAATGCTATGGGTAAAAAAAAAAAAAAATGCCCTTCAAATTTCTTGTTGCTTCTCGCTTATAATCTATGTTTATTCTAGAAGTTGCAGGTCTTTGGCCAAGGGCCAATGCGCTGTTTCTAGTGACGAACATATTGAAAATGTCGCTGCTATAGAGCAACCTCTCATTTTTTTCTTCTGCAAAGGCCACGCAGGCACATTTGTGTGACTCGGCGAAAGCGAGCCTTTATGTCTGTGTCGTTTACCCTTTCAAATAATTTAATAGCTAGTCCACGACTGTACGCTAATGATTATATGCGAGAATGGAAGGGCATTAACTAAATGCGCTGATATTAGTGAGTAGCAAAGCGTATTTTGGTAAGGGGTGAGTTAGATGTGCGAGGGGAGCCACAGATGGGGCCATCTAAAGTTTTCGCATCGAACCCTTAGAGGCAGAGCTGAAAGTGTCTCTCGAATTTTCAATACAGGAATACGAATCGTACACGTGTCGCGTCTACAAAATGCTGCTACATTTTCTTGTAGATAATAAATGGTATGAGAATTGTTTTTTTTTCTTACGTTAAACTAACATACCTAGTTGTCCCTACTAATTAATGGCCCAATTGAGGAGTACAGGATTCGTGGGTCGCTGAGATAGCTCACTGGTATGATGTCCTGCTTTAAAGTCACGGAATCAAATCATGACAACAATCACCGCATTTTGGGGAGAATTGTTGATTTATTTAATCTTTGTACTCCCTACACAGTTTTGCACGGTCTTAAATAAATGAAGTAGACATCCGCTTAATCGTCCGCATGCACGCACTTCAGTATTTGCAATACCTTAAGTCTCGAAAGAAATACAGAAATCCTTATAGCCTGTTATAGCTTGCGTGCCCAGTGATGTCCGAGCTTCGTTTGCGACTTGGTGGCGGAGAGTGCGAGACCCTAGCCGCACTTGTCAAGTGGGTGTTAATGCAGGAAAGGTTTTTCAGCCATCCCCTGAAATAAACATTGTATACACTGTTCTATAGAACTACACATAGGTTATTTTTGTGCAATGCTTTCAATTATTCATCGGCCAGCTACTAAAGAGCCTTTATCAAAGTTTAACGCCCCTACCGACTCAGGCTATGAGGTATGATGTAGTAAGGCCTTTAGAAAATTTTGAGGCTGTTCCTAGCCTCTATTTACTTTCGTATTTAGTAATACTTACTTACTTTCTTTTTTTTTTTTTTCAAACAAAAGCGAAAAACAACAAAAACTAGTTTTCTATACGATAATATTCTGCCTTTCTTGGATGTTTAAGCATGGAATCCATGTTAATCAAATAAGATGTCGGCTTGGATAAACAATGTTGAATAATTCACCCGACGCCATTAAATTAAAATAGAATACAATACTCTAGCAACCTGATCTTATTCAATACAGCCGAGGGGGTCCCTGAACGAAACAGGACCGCTGCAATTGAGCTGTCCGGTTTTTCATTCGTCACAGGCGTGGTATAGCATGACATTTTTCCTGCGTCTAGTTTTTTAACCGTTATCCTGCGGAACGACACCCCCTTTTCTGTATTGTTTTGAAAGTATTTTCACAGAAATTGGTTGTTCGGCGTCCCGCAACCATTCATCAGAAACCCGCGAACGAAGCGGAAATGATAGGTTGTATCGCTCTTGACGTATCGCAATTTTTGCCGCCGGTCATCGATCAGTGTAGAGTCCCACTTTTCTATCATAAAGCAGCCCAATATAAAAGCCTGCATGTAAAGACTTCTAAATCAATCGACAAAAGAAAAATCAGTGACCATTGCAACAGTCATATTTGTTTATTTTACTGAAATGTGTGTTAGCAGATGATGCCATTTGGAGACGTAATTTGACAGCTTTTTGTTTCAAACTTTTTACATGTATGCAACGTGTTGTGGCGTGTGTAGCAATGCGATGACAGATGTGTAACTGGGACAGGAGGTCATATACGCGACGTCAGGGGAAGGTAACCTTGGCATCAAGATCTAGAACTAAACTAGGTCACACGATGTCTTCCCGAACTGTTTACGGGGTTCAATAACTCGTACGCGTTTGTATAGCGTTCCTAGTTAAATATGAGGTTGACGGGAAGCAAATATTTTGAGAACTGGTTAGCACGTGTAACGACCAATTAACTCATAGAACCTATAGGCTTGGTAATATTGAAACCTTAACAGGTCAGACAATTTTGCACAGTAACTGCAGCTCGTATTTAATTTAGCTCTCCGCAGGGCAAGTGATGACTTAACGCGAGTAGCTCAATCTGGCAACCATTTCGGCACAGTTAGGCAGGGGCAGTAAAGAAACTGCGCTCTGCAATGAACCATGACGGCCGCACCGCAGGGACAGGATTAAGGGAATGGAAAAGTGTTGCCACGCTGCTCGAGATCGCTTGGAGAATTGAACTGGCCGTCTTGTGTGTTGTTTACCTTTGCCCGCCGTTCAGTTTATGAAGAAGCCCAGTTCCCGTACTACCTGTGTATAAACCCCTTTTTATATTTATTTCTCTTCACCATTTCTTAGTGAACCAAACGACGCCATTTCTGTTTTCACTTTTGTCGGTCAGTCACCGGGCCGAGTTATACATACGAAAAAGTAAACCTGAGGTTGAAAACAGTCAATTGTTTCTCTATATACGCACGACTTTCAAGTACTTGCCATTAAGGTTGTTTAGAGACGTTGAGTACAGCTTCACCTATAATCAAACACCGATTATATGACTGGTTACGCGTACGTTGACGATCGTCCAGCTTTAAAAGACGTATATGCTGCCGAGAATGAACCTGAAGCAGAACAAAGTTTCTGCCATTCGATGGAAGCTCGCGAGTCTATAGGTCCAAAAGGACACCATGATAGTTTTGAGCTGAATGCCAATGTAACATAGACTCTGCGATCAGGGTAAAAAAATGGTGTCGAGGTACTGCAGTTTTGAAGGGAATGGTGGCGTAACGTAGCCTCTGAGATCCAGGGTAAAACCTTGGTGCGTACTCATTGCAGTTTTGAAGTGAATGACGGATGAATGCCGGTGCAACGCAGCCTCCGAGATTCAGGGCAGAAAATGGTGTCGATGCATCAAATTTTACTTGCGAAATCGGCCGTTGACGGCGAAAGCGGTTTTTCATTTTTGTTCATTTTTTAGCTTTCAAAGCTACGTTTCAGAGCGAATGCCGTCTTTTTTAGTTTATGTAGCGGTGGTCTATCGATAGAGGTCGACTTCAAGTTTACCATCCGCTTTCTTTTACTGTTTATTAAGAACTGCACAGGAAGCACGAAATCTTCTACGGGCTTAGTCTGTTTCTGGACGCATGTTCTTCTGACATTAGCAGTATACTTAACGCCCCGCTTGTCAAAGAAAGCAAATACGCCCCTCCTTTGTGTGCGCGAGGACTGAGATCCGTTTGTCGCTGCTCCGCTGGGCGCTGAAAAAGCAAATGTTTGACGAGCGTTGTTGCCCATATTCTGCTAGGTAAGCTGAGAGGAAAATAAAAGAAGAGAACGATTGCTCGATTCAGAGGAGTGTTTTACAACGGCGGAGGGTGCTCCAGCAGTGCATTCGTCTTTGCTACTTCTTTCTTGGCGTGTTACGATGCGTTTGCCCTGACACGGGCCAAGGAGCCATCGATTTTCTCGAAGAAAAGCGTGCTTCAGTCGAAATCTAGTGGCCTCTTTCAGAGACCAATTGGATGAGTCGCCTGTTCGCAAAGGACCTGCTTCATGAAATACTTGCGTACAATGTGCGCATCCATAAATGTGTATTCCTTTTGAGTACCCACCAAGAATTGCTTTCATTTCAAAACAAGTAGTCTAATACTTGAGCTTCCTTTGCGAAAACAACGGTCCTGTGAAATATTGAAATATTTGGTGCGATATAGTTATGAATGAACTAAAGCTGTGAATGGGAGAAAAGAAAAACATGTCGTCTGTTGTTTACTACAGTGACAACGGGATAAGGTGCATTCCTACGGTGCAGAGCCGGTGACACAGACTTTACTTTTTCCGGTAAACTGTCAGCCTAGACCTTGCCAGGGATTAGTCCTGGTGTGCACTGCTCGTCTCCTTGTCTTTCCCTTGAAAAATGAGTTACCGATTGGAGTAAAGAAATAGCATCCTTGGATGAAAAGTCTTGCGCACGCATATAGACCGCGTAAGCGCGGAGTTTCAGGCGTTCAACCTAAGCAGCACGTAAGAAGCATCTGCTAGAGGAAGCTTGCGGCCGGTGTCCTCGCTGCTGCACCTTTTCTGAGTGTGCACAGACTTTAAAAGGGCTGGAATGAAGTAGTAAAAAACAACATCGCTTTTTATCATACAGTATGTGTCACGCTCAGACGGAACACTAGAAACCATCAGATGCTCTCTTTACTCGAGGACAGTAAGCTTGCCTGCGAAACCTAAAAACGAAGGGAAGCTGAAGAGCAGGAGCCCGAAGCCGCGCTTGTGCTACGCGGTGAAACGTGGATTTCTGCGCGTTAAGAACCTGTTTAACATTTTCTTGTGTTTCCTCTAAATATCACAAATGCTGGAGCTCGATCTTCTTGGTGAGATTGGTTGCGCTGCTGAATATTCTATATTACTGAGTACCACTGCTTGGGAAACCATAGTGTTACATTTAATTAACATACTGTAATTGAAAAAACGCATCAAGGAATATTCTCGTTTGCATAAACATTGAGAGAAGATAGGCGTAGCTCGCACGGAAGTCCTTATCTTGATACTTTCAGGCTCAACTCTGTCCCTTCCTTAAGCTCCCTTAACTGTTTCTCGGGCGATAAATTCTGTAGTAACCGTTATCAAGCAGCGCTATTACAAAGTAGCTTAGTTATGCGCGATCGAGTTGGATTACTGAGATGCCCTTTTTATTATCAAGTCTGAGTCGAGAGTTTATCTTCCGCGTGCTGCAGTCGGCAGGAGCCACAAGTTCAGGCATAAACGGATATAACAAGCAACCCTGCTGTGAGATAACATGCACTTCTTTTTCGCTCAAACCATGGCTATCGAGTGCATTGTATGCTTCGGAAAATACCACCGGGTGGGCGCGAGTGCCAAGGGGAGAAACCTTACGGACAGCGAGTTTTGCAAGAGGTGCTTGTTCAAGCATTAGAGACGCGTGGTAATAATGATAAGGGCATCCTTGGTCGCCACTTAAGTTCTTTCCCAGAAAACCACATTTTCTCCCATACTTGATATCGACTGACGATTCGGGAATACAGTCGTTAAAGGGGCGTAACATTATCTCTACTTGGAGAATTACGCTCCGTGAAATTAATCTGAACTGCTTTATTCTGATTGTGAAACTAGTCACGTGTCGTCACGCTTTTCTGTTCATGAAGATCTGCCTGACGTATTTCAGACGATCTCACAGCATGGGGACAACAGCCATATATTTGGTTCTTCAAGTTAGTGTCTACACACAGTTACGAGCACAAACTGTCCCCTATAGTATAGAATAAGTAATAACGTTCACTCAGTCACCGTTATCCCTTACAGCTCCTTCACTCTCTCCACTCTCCTTACGCATTTGACTTAAGATGTCTCAACTTATTTTTCTCTCTTAGCATCATGTGATAGCGTAAAACAAAGACCACTATCACTGAAGCTCTTACAAAGCTGATAATTGTATAGGCGCGGGCTAAAGTAAAAACAGGGCAAGCACTGATAAGATCAACAGGAAAGGGGTAGCGACGACACTAACGCCCCTGAAGGTGATGGCGGGACAGAGTAGAGCTGATGAAGACTGTGGCTGTGCTGCTCTCTATGATTATTCTGCTGCGACTGCCTGTATGTGTGTTGATTTTAAAATTTTCGTACATACGCGACCGTCTAATCGGATATCCGTTTGAGATGTTAATAAGATTACGAATTTGTGCAGTCTACATTGCAAAAGACAGTAAGCAAATTCTGTCACTTAGCTAACTCGAAGCTGACGTGTTTATCGCGCTCTTATACGGGGGCCAGGAAAGGGAAGGCTAACTTTATTTTTCTCACTTCAAGGAGTCTTCAGAGCGGGGTGCGCGAAGCCCACTTCGGCGCCGACAGAGAAGTGAGCCCAAAATCAAAACTTTTTGTTTTGCATAAACGACATTGTAACGCCGGCAGCTCTTGTCACGGTTGTTTTTGGAGCTACACTTAACGGCGTCCCATAAAGTCCTTGTTGCGCAGGCTCGACAGGCTTGTCGGCCGCCGAGTGACGGCTTCAGGGTAGAGGGGTCACAGTCCCGGGGCGCTAGCTTGGCTCTGCCAGCACCACTCGGTACCAGGTGCGCGTGATGGCCGGCAGCTGGCACGGTCGTTTCTGTGCAAAGTTTTGATCAAACAGAGCAGTTTGGGAGCCTTTTCATGACGAGCTGACATTAAAGAGACTTCGCAACGGTAAAAAAAAAAAGAAAAAAATAATCACTAGAAGCAGCGTGCTCACAAGCGCCAGAGTAATTACATGAAGGAGACGCATCAGCAGCTGAGATTGTAAAAGCTGCGAGCTTTTGGAAGCTAGAAGGCAAAAATTTTACACCTGGGAAGGGCAGCGTTCTGTAGACTGCAATAACGCGTCACTTCGCACTGTGCGGCGACGTGTGACACTCTGGCGGTCCCGGCACTACTACCGGAAGTACGCCTTCACACACGTAGCTTTCTAGAGAAGTCGTGTGCGTGATCTACTGTGCAGGTCTTCATACACTCTGCGTTGCTCATCCAGAAGTCATTTTTTTCTTCTGTGCTCAAACTGCTGCGACCTCGTCTGCCACAATCGCGGAATAAGTGTGCATGAATTAATAAACTTAACCATGCAGTTTATCATTTTCTCGATGCCAATGGGAACTTTCGAAGTGTTGTCTTAAGCAATGGTCGATAGTGCTGTAAATTATATAAACATACATACATACATACATACATACATACATACATACATACATACATACATACATACATACATACATACATACATACATACATACATACATACATACATACATACATACATACATACATACATACATACATACATACATACATACATACATACATACATACATACATACATACATACATACATACATGCATGCATACATACATACATACATACATACATACATACATGCATGCATACATACATACATACATACATACATACATACATACATACATACATACATACATACATACATACATACATACATACATACATACATACATACATACATACATACATACATACATACATACATACATGCCTCGGGCACAAAGCGCTGTCGGGTAGCTTGAAATAAAGCATAAGAGCAAATGCCGAGAAATTGAGAAAAACGTGTTTTATGTTCGGCTACCCGTCACTTGAGAAAAGGAATATATATATATATAACAAGGATGTTACACAATTTTCCCGATTATCTATTTTATTCCAACAGTTTCGGACGGTGGTCTCAATTCTGCCTTGAAGAAGAACGGTCCACCGTCCGAAACTGTTAGAATAAAATAGATAATCGGGAAAGTTGTGTGACATCCTGTTTGAATTTAACTCTGGCCCATTAGTAACAAGCGAACCATGTCTATATATATATATATATATATATATATATATATATATATATATATATATATATATATATATATATATATATATATATATATATATATATATATATAAACAAACTACTAGGAGACAGCTCCATGCTCGCTCATTGCCTTCACCGGCTGTGTTAGGCTTTATTCACCCATGCCATTACAAACCCGAATGTTCTCTCTGTGAGGCTCCGAGAGCCTCAAATGCCCTTTGCAGGCCTCTGTAATATTAGTAGTAAATGTTTCTACCTCCACCACCACTTCGGCCACATTTGATACCTCTGCTGAGAATTCCAATAACCATATCACTGGAACCTCTTAGGCATAGAGGGTTAGGAGATTGCAGTCGCTAGCTCCGAACTCTCCTTAAAAACGCCGCTGGTAGAGTGGGCTGGAAAGGTCGGGCCATGTCATGGACTGTTCCCCACCACCCGAGATCAAGAGCCAGACCAACCCCTGGATATAACACCCTTTTAAAAGCTCATCAATACAGTTTTCACCTACCTATACTTTAAAAATTCTGGGTTACCTCCTCGGAACTTATCTGAGCAAAGTTTGTGAAGTGCAGTGTTTACCTGTGTACTTGTTGTAAAAAGTTTGGGTAATTAAATTTTTCGTATGCGATGACCAAAAGAACCAAATAAATAAATAAATAAATAAATAAATAAATAAATAAATAAATAAATAAATAAATAAATAAATAAATAAATAAATAAATAAATAAATAAATAAATAAATAAATAAATAAATAAATAAATAAATAAATAAATAAATAAATTCCAGCAAGCTTTTGCTTGGCGCTTCCTCCTCTGGAGTCACCGACTCATTATAGGCACCGTCTGGTCGCACTGCGGCTCTCGGAGCTACCCAGAGGATACTATGAAGTTGCTCATCTCTGCTTACTTAGTGAGCTGGGCCTGGCAGAGGAAACAGGATGACAAAGCACACCGCCGTAAGGAACGGAACAGGATACTTACCCTCAGGATGTGATCACTGTGCACAAAACATTCTTCGTTGTCGATATACTTTCGACATGTTTACACGCGTAACACAGCTTTAGTAATGCGAACCGAGAATGATACCGCCCAGCATGGTCTGGTTTCCGTCTGTTATTCTGTCTCCTCTGAACAACCGCCACTGGGAAGCTGGGCGTCGTGTGTCTGTTGCTGTTGTTGCGACTGTAGGAAGAAGGAAAAGGAAATGCACGGGCCTGCTACTTGCTCTGTAGCTGAGCCACCTCCGCTTTCATCAATTCATCTCCTCGCATCGAGGTAACGCGGGTTACGTAAGACCTGTTGACCAAAAATTCTTGTTTAATGTAGGGCTTTGAATCAGGAGAACGTGAGACAAATAAGTTGCGTTTTAAGCTTCGAAATATCATTTTTTATACATGCGAAGCTCACAACGACCCACGTGTAGTGCCGTTAGGAACCACAGGCTGCAGGAACTATCCCAGACGCTTTTATAATACGGCGTGCTTTATAAACCTTAATGACACGTAAGAAAGGCACCAGTCACTAGTGGGAACTCCGCTACTTGCTTGATTGTGTTTGTTTGTTTTCTAGACTACTGTGCACAGGACTCCGGGAAGTGACACTGGAAGGAAAGGCAAGCAAAATTTTACGGGAGTGTTTATTCCCGCCATTTCCCTTTTCTTAACTAGGGAAAGTTTGAAGGACGAGTTTCAGGAATGCACTCTCGGCTGAGGCCAATTTAAGGAGTGCACGACATTGATTTTCCATCTCGTTCTGCTCTGGGGAAAGCCGTTACTAATATCGCTGCATGTATAGTGAGTGAAGGCAGAGGCGAAAAAAGGGGATTTATTTATCAAACTTGTAGTAAACACTCAAGAAGGGCCTTATCACGTACTTGGCGAGTGCTGCAAGATTTTTCTCAAGATAAGGCACGCGAAAACAGCACAGCACCGCGCCCTATGATTTAGGCGTTGAATCACTGGGGGAAGAGTGAAATGATCAGTGGGTCCAAAGTTTCAAGGTCAGCCAAGCAGGAAGCGCTTCAAACAAAACACGACAAGGAAAGCGCCCAATGGCGAGCTAAAGTTGCCAGGAAGGCAAGTCGCAAATCAACGTGAGATAACTGTGCGAAAACTCGAACGCCAGCAAAGAAGTTGAGCGTATAAGAATAGTGATATGGAAGATAATAACAACGGCCGAAAAACAAAATTGAAACACCGTGCACACTGCCTAAATCGGTTACAATCACTGGCGCATGGCGCAGTATTACAAGGTGCGGAAAGTGAGATAAGCATATGAAAGGCCTGCGCCACACTTATCGAGTGAGTGCCAAGATGAGCGGAAGCCTCTCGCTACCATCAGCCTATGTACAGCCTATACGCACTTCCCGCTTTTGTAACTCGTGACAGCGCCATACTATGTAATGAATCGGTTCACAAAAAAATCGAAAACTACAGCGCCAGTGTACGGTTATCTGCCTGAAACCGCTCCCTCTAGCGCAGAGTAGGCAGGTCGTAAGGTTGGCTTGCGTTGCCATTATTACACTTCTCCTCCGAGGGAACATTTTTTAACGCAGCACATTTTGGTTTTGTGTCCGCTCGTAGCGAAAATGTATCCGCGTTTGAAACAAACAAGTGAAAGAAAAAAAGCTTGAGCGCACAAAAGCAGCGAACTTGAAGGGGCTCATTTCGGGAAGGGGTTTCCCATAAATTTCAAGGCGGAAGCTTTGCCAGCACCAGTATGTGCTGACTCCGCTAAGTGAGGCTGTAGCTTTACTCTTTTTTCAAGGAACGCAGGAAAAGGCAATGTGGTGGAAATGAACAAACTGGCCAATCGCTGACATTCCTATATATTCCGCCGGCTAGGAGCGCTTTAACCATTGCTGTGTCACCTTGCTGTTGAGCACGGCAATGTGAGGTTCGTACAACCTACCTCCACCATGTTTTGGTGAGGGCGAAAAATGCGAAACCTGGCAGTAGCCATGTGCGAATATGTCGCTGTTGAGGTAGCTGAACCAAGCTATTTTGATTAGCTATTTCTTCGGAGTGTGATTATTAATTGGTTTGGTTTGGTTTCTAAGGTTTAACTTCGTAAAGTGACCGAGGCAATGAGAGACGCCGTAGTGTGTGTGTGTGGGGGGGGGGGGGCTCCTGAAATTTTCACCACTTGGTGTTCTTTAACATGCAGTGACACTGCACAACACACGAGTACCTTTCTCTTTTCTTGCAGCAGAAAGCTGCCGCCGCGGCCAGGGTTCGATCCCGCATGCTGGTTTCACCAGTAGAGGGCTTTGACCACTGTGCAAACGCGGTGGGGTTATAATTCACCATGAATACACTTTAGCGTGTATACTTAGATGAAATCGTTGTTTGTAAAATTAACCTTCAAAACTTTTGTGCGTATAGACTTTTTTTTTCTGTCTGTATACAAACTTCGCGACACGACAGCAGCTTCCCAAAACACTTCTGATGGACACGCTGCTAACGTTCTACTACCAAGTTTTCTTGAAAGAAACCGACGCCGCTTACGCGGCTGTTCAGCTCTCGACCGCCCAATTATGCCAGATGAAGAGAGCGATGGCATGAAACTAATATATCCATTGAAATTTACCTCTTTGTCTGCTTTTAGTGACACGAATTCGAAATGCTGAATAATACGAACAACGTCGTAAGCCTCAGTTTTCCTAGAAGTCCCTGTTAAACCGTATACTTCTTAAATATTTCATACGTTACAAGCTTATTCCAGTTGCTCCAAAAGATTCGCCTCTTTCATGCTTTCATGTAAAATCTACTGCTCCATTTCTCTCGCTAAATTTTGTTCGAAACCGATGGTACATGCTCGTTTTGATATCATCAAATTCCTAAAAGCTACTTTTTTTTTTTATTTTAACATGACATTTCAAAAGGACTCTCTTTTTATTCTTATTTGGCTCTCGTTATTGATTAAATAAATTGTGACCTTGATCTAAATATTATTACTCACTCTCTCTTTACTTTGAAATGATTTTGCTAAGGTACCGCATAAAAGAATAGGTTTGGGGCACCGAACCTAGGCCTCAAACCTTTAGCGTTGGGAAAGCTTTGCAACTTTTTGAAAGAGAGAGCAATTTGTTTGAGCTAGCAGGCATTCTTACCCTAGTACTGCGGTCAATTCTGGTATGTCGCGAAGTAGGTTTTCACACCTGTGCTTCTTTAACGATCTTCTTCTCACTATTACATCTGTCTTCTATTTGCTGGTGGGTGAATTTCGATGGAGGCAAAAAGCAAAGCACCCGTGTGCTTCACTATCTCAGTGCACATAAAAAAACCACAGGTGGCCAAAATTTCTGGAGCTCTCCACCAGGGCGTTTCTGATAGCCTGGGTCGCTACTGGATTTTAAACCCAATGGACCAAACCAAACCATTTTTTAGCTGGCGATCGTGTCTACAGCATTATCTAACAGCACTGACGTAGACGCTCTTCAACAAAACTACGGAAAGAAATATGTTGTTGGGTTAGTTTGTATGAAATGTAGCGCTAAACAGGGCGTACACAAGAGAGGCAGAGAGGAGGATACGCGTCGTCCTGTCTGCCTTGTGTTCATCGTGTTTTTCTTCATTCACGAAAAGTTGTGCGCGAACTGAAATTTGGTACGAACAACGTTTAAGCACACTTAACATTAATAAACATATTTGCTCGATTTCTTTGTAGGCCCCCACACAGTTTAGGGTTCCTTCCTTTAAGGACTTGGGAACCACTTTAGTAAATATTCTGACATGGCCATATCTTGAATATCGCTAATGAGGCTAACTGCATTCTTGGTTTTCTATGTTACGACTTGCGATTGCGTCCTACACCCGTTAACATCATTAGTAGACCAAACTCTTGTATGTTCTAAGCTAGAATATGCATCAGCCTGACGGGATCCTCATTAGCTATACCTCTCTTCTATCTTAAAAAGAATATGATGTCTTTCTATTTATGTTATTTATTCTGATTATTTTGTTACGGTTATGTGTTTGCAACAAAAACAACAACAAACATAACTAACAATGAAATCCGCCGGAAAAATTTGCCAATTGTACCTTTAACAACATTTCATGAATCATCGTTTTGAAAGCCACTCATATCACCAGGTGGTAGCCTCTCCAGCCGTATAAGCCATTAAGAGGCTGTCTATATCCCAACCGCAAACGTTGCAGCTCATTTCTGATTATTTCTTTTCATCTAATGTGGATAATAGATTGATATGTACCACTGGGCTCAGTGCATCATGCCAACCCAGCCATTTTAAGAACGTAGTCGAGGCCATTGCTACCCAATTGTCATACCTATCTCTCATGTTATACCGTGTACTAAGGGTCTTTGATGTACTGAAAAAAAAAAAAAAGTTGACATGATGATCGTGAAAAAAAAAAAGGACTTGAAAAATCGAAAACGCAGCTAAATTGGCCATTTTATTTATCGCGGTCCTCCTCAAAAACAAAGGAAAATGATAGATCACTCACCTCATAAGCGATGTCAATGCCTCATTACGTTGTCTTAAGCGGTATCGACTCGTTGCTGCCACGCACGGTTAGCGCGTTTGCTATATAGCACGCAAGATAGAGTGGTGGCAGCAGCATGTTTATGGTATGAGCCGTAGGCGCTGCTAAGAGCACGCGGACATAAGCAGAGCTTAGCGCACAACGCCTGTCGTGAAACGCAGGCATCTGATGATAAATACGAAAAAGCATAGTAGTTTAAAGTCTTATGAAAAGAGGAGCGGAGCAGATATTATTGCGGGAGAATAAAAAGGGCGAGTGTAAAAGGATGGTGGAGCTGAAGGATACGAGGGAAGATTTAGGGCTATATACTAGCGTTGAAAGGGCAAGATGGCTAGTGTGTTGCTTGATGAGGATTGAGTGAAAGAACGCAAACAATGTGCGGCGACTGACGAAGCTTCATATACGCACTGCGCATCTCGCAATAAGGCTGTGTTGAAACTCAGCCCTCGCCTTCGTCTTGCTCTGCGCTCTCCATCGATTTTACGCTGCAGTGCGCAGTTCTAGACCGGAGAAAGCTGAGTGAACACAGAGAATATAGAGTGTTGCCAGCTGAGGGCGGTGTGAGAGAGGATGAGAATAACGTAAGCGCCGCCTGAAGGGAGGGAAATGGAACAAGGCGAAGGGTGGATAGGAACTCCTGGAGTTAACAGATGAGGCAAATGGTAGGAGGCCGCTTTCTTTTCTTTTTTCTTTTTTGAGAAGCAGTCCAAGCTGAAGGTTTGGAAAGAAACAACTCATGACTAAAAAAAAAAGAAAATAAAGCGATTTGGGTTCGCAGGAGCTGAGGTCGCCGCGAAACGAGAACTGCGGCACGCTGCTGTGGAGGCCGATGCGAAACTGCGAAGGCTTGGGGAGGTAGGAAAGCTGCGCACCGTCAAAACGGACGAAGGGAGAGCAGCGCGGATCTGCTCTAGAAGCGAGAGAACAACGCCAGGCCATGCTACAGACAAAGGTAGCGGTCACAAAAAAGAAGATGCAGGACGCAAATTCGAGGCTGATAGGAACACGGCCTGCGCAAACAGAGGCCTTCCAAGGACGCATGACGCTTCACAGTACTTACTATAGCGGTGGTATAGCTGATTTAAACGCGAGTGTAATAGGATAATCTGCAAAACGGCTGGATGTAAAGCCCCGGACGCGAGAACCTTCGACATATGATTGCTGTTCCTTTTTCTCCATTTCCCATCTCCATTTCCCAAGAAACTTCGCCATACAGAGTAATAAAGATATTTAAGATTTCCTGCTTTTTGGGATTTCCATTGTTTTATGAGTGAACGCCGAGCGCCCTTTACTAATTCTTAGCATCGTACCTCACTATAGCCATGATACCCCACTATATCGCGGCTAATCTATGCTCTAATCAAACATTTGGTTTGGTTTGTGGAGTTTAACCTCCCAAGAGATATGCCGTAGTGAAGGGCACCGGAAAGTTTGACCACGTGGGGTTCTTTAATGTGCACTGACATCGCACAGCACACAGGCGCCTTGCTTTTCGCCTCCATCAAAAATCGGCTGTCGCGGCCGAGATTCGATCCCGCATCCTTGAGCACAGTCGAGCGCCGTAACCACTGCATCACCAATAGTTTTGCGACCATGAGACCCGGAAAACGTCATTAACAAAATGTTGGATAGCCAAGACGGTTTCAAGAAATGCTCTTAAGACTGAACTAATGTTTTTCCAAAACGAAATCTTACTGAATTCTAGCTTAGTAACCAAATCATATGATTAACCATCTAACAGTGTTGAAATAACCTGCTTTACCGGCGAATGATGCCATTAAAAGTTATGGCGATTAACCGGAGAATTCAACATAGCTATTTTACGCAACCATCGAGAAACGATCACAAAGTGCGCAGCGACTTTGCAAATGCTTGTTGTGGCACATGGTTAACTTTTTAATGACGTGAATATGTGGTATTGCGCTTGGCCACTGCCTTTGTTGCCGTCATGTTTATTCTGTTTCATGAGCTCAGGCTATATCTATGTCCTGCGATCAGTGGAAGGACCGCAATTGTCACCGTCACTTTGACACTGAATTGCTTGCTGAGCTCCAGTGTCGTTGCACATTTTCCCGTTGTTTCGACTGCGGTGGCTGATTCTGAGTGGGATGTTCCCTAATGTGACATCGAGGACAAACAGCTTGTGGTTCGCGACTTGCGCGTTGAAATTGGCAAAAAAGATTATTGGCAAGTACGATCGAAATCAGCGAGGGTTAAGTCGACGGACTTCTGCATGTATTCCACAGAGGAGCTTGGAAAGGTTTATCAGCACTTTCTTCGGTCCTTAAGCTCCACCTGATGATGGCAAAGGCGTCACAAGGCTCTAGGCGGACGGATGGAACAACACACGTGGATACGTGCCATACCAACAGGGCCAAACAGCAAAAGCGGCAACAACTGCACCGATGAGTATGTCACAGGAGAGCGAAGCTAAGGGTGCTATAGTTCTGTAAAATGGTTTATATACAACTGCCCCAAAATTCTGTGGCGCTGGCTGTGTTCTCATCAAAAAACGTCGAGTTCACGAAGTCCTTGGTAGGACCCTGTTTCAGAACAAGCACTGGTTGTCCGGAAAACTCACCGACACAGCATTGACGAATGCAGGCGACCCGGTTTTCAGCACGAAACACGCCGTCCGATCATAATTCCTGATTTGGTTTGAAGTTTCACTTTTTGTCTCGTTTGACAAGCCTGTCCTATGTTACGTTCTCTTTGCTCGAGGCCGTTAAATCTTTCTTCGTTCGTGTAGTAGAACGGTGCGCGCAGAACAGAACACTTTTTGCTAAACGAGCTTTTAATGCCCTAGCTTTAGCTAAAGGGTATCTAAAGTGACAGCACTGACGATGACAGATGGGCCCTTTACCAACTGGTGCCCTGTCGTAGTCGAGATGAACGAGCGTAAGGCAGGCCCTACGAAGACGTTAAATCCTTTTTTTATGATGAGGAACTTTTCGCGAGAGCAAGAATTTCAACATGGTTTTCCGGATGTGTAAAGCTGAATGGACCGTGCTTCAAATTTCTTTAAAGAACAGTAGCGAGGTATGCAGCTGCGTTACGATGGTCTTTGTGGTACTGTATACGGTTTGGGCAGCGGCTTCTAACTTTTAGACATCAAAATAGACGACTTTAGTCCTGTACGTCTAGTTACATTATACCCTTCATTGCTAAATGGGCGCCTCAATGGAATCAGACGAGAACGTGCCACCAGAGATTTTGACGATTCTTACAGACTGTCAAATTACAACCGAGAAACATGCCGGCAAGACTAGCTGCTCAACTGGGCGTTTTGTTCCCCCAACTCATAAGCTATCCTGAAGCTCTGCTTTACTGTTAAGATTGATTGATTGAATGTCCTTTATTGAATGGGAAGGCTCATGGCCATGGATGGGACGGAGAAGAGAACAACGTCGAACCGGCTGCACGGTTGATTCTTGGCTTCTGAGCCACATAGATCCTCGCAAACATATTAGGCAATCGGGTTGGCTGCTGAACGATATTGTTGGCATCTCACGGCACATTTGAATATAGAAAGTCTGAAGCAGTGTGCACCATAGTTTTATTTCAGTAAATGCTTTCAACTGACGATTAGCTAAATTTTCAGAGGGTTTCACCAAACTTATTTAAGGATTTTAAAATTGCGAGAACACTGTGGAATCTACACTGCAGAAGGCGAGATTGCAAGCGTCTGCTGCACATAGTGCATCATGTTTGCTCTCATTATCATTATAAACTAAACGCACCGTCATTACCATCGCTGCTCTCGTTGGTCTCACTATCACTAATTGCAGCGTCACTGTGATCGCTGCTATCATCCGCACGGCAGACAAAGAGAATTTGATGAGCGTTTCACGATCCCTTGCGTAGCGCAGTTGGTTAAAGATCTCGGCTGGGGATCCGAGGAATGGAGGCCCGACTCCCGGTGAAGACAGGATTTTTTTTATTTTTTTGATGGCGTAATCAGAATGATTGGCAGCTAATCTGGTTTGGTTTGTGGGGTTTAAAGTCTCAAAGCGACTTTGGCTATGAGAGACGCCGTAGGGCAGGACTCCGGAAATTTGGACCACCTGGGGTTCTTTAACGTGCACTCACAGCGCACACTACACAGGTGCATTGCTTTTCGCCTCCATCAAAAAGCTGCCGCCGATGCCGGGATTCGTTATCAGTAGTCGAGCGCCCTAGCCACTGCGCCACCCCGGCGGGGCGACAGCTAATTTCCCTCCTCATACATCCGTTATTAGCAAGTAACGCATCAGGGCACATATCCCGTCCACAGATTCGAAGCACAGATTCAGCGCACAACTCTCGCGCACGGGATTTCGTTCCATGAGCATAGAAAAACTTCCGCCTTAAAAAGTCGCCATAGCACTGCTCAGTTAAACCGAAGATGTTTTGTTTATCGACACGCGGTGCTAAATGGAGGATATATCATATAATACTGAATTATTAAGATTATATATCTAAACGTTTATGTGATAGCATATACATGTAGCTCATTCGGTCAAAAAGGCGTAGCCGTTGCGCTTACCAGAATTGAGAAAAACGATGTTGGAAGTGTCACTCGCAGTTTCTTCGGAACCGTGTGCCCAGTGACACAGAAAGATTATAAAAGTTGTATAAAAGTTATTGTTGCATGCGTAAGGGTGCCGCAACATGAATGCTACAGACATTTCTTACATTTTGATAGGGCGGCTACTTCGCATATTCTTGGCGCGTGGATAATATCGTAACTTCCCGCCGCCTCCCGCAGCCTCCCGCAACCTCCTTCAATCTTCCACTGCTCTGTGTTGCGTGGATGTTGCACTTGCTTTGGTTTATAGCCTGTGCGAGCAGGACGCGCTGTGTCTTGCTATAAAACAATTTAGTTTGCATGCCATGATGATTTTCGACCCAATGTAATGTACCTGGTATTTTTTTTTTTTAAAAAGGTCTAAAATTTTTAAAGGCAACTGGGTTTGGGTTTATTTTAGCCCTCGGGTTTTATTGCGGGCTGCGGGTGACACCAGGACGGAGGCAGAATGCTTCAATATAGGCGGTTTCAAATCGTAACACAGCGCGTGCGTTGTAGTTCGCTCCACCCCGACTTTTCATCACTGTGGGGGCATCATCTGAGAGTCAGATGGGTGTTCGGCGGTTCGTTGTCAGTTTCGTTTCGACCGTGGCCTCGCAGATAGCCGCCGTGTCGGTACCCAATGAGCGCAGTCATTTCGCTCACAATCCAACCTTAGGGCACCGTGGCGGAATGATACCTTTATTGATCTACGCCGGACACGCCTTACTGGCGCTTTGTTTCGATATCAGGCTGACATCTGTGGGCTTTGAAACAGGTTTAAAGAAATATTGTTTTCTGTGCTATATACTCTTGAGAGGACGAGCTCCAGTTCTGCAAACACAACAGACATCATGGCATAAACATTACGTCTTTCTTTCTTTCTTTCTTTCTTTCTTTCTTTCTTTCTTTCTTTCTTTCTTTCTTTCTTTCTTTCTTTCTTTCTTTCTTTCTTTCTTTCTTTCGGCGGCTATCTGTACACCTTTCATTCTTTCTGATGCATCATTGCCTACTACGTGAAAGTGACGTTGAGTAGCTATTAGCACCACTCGAGGTCATTTCCCCTTCCTCGGAGAATCGGCGTTCACTGAACGGGGTCCCATTCTGTCGCAACCTGGTATATGATGGCATCGTGGACAGTTACGCCGGAGCAGGAAAGTTGCTGATACGCACACGCCATTAATGGGATGGGCGTGCATAAGTACGAGGGTTGCTTTTTATAGGGGGAGACGTTAGATAACACTTTGTCGGCTTCTTACTCTTTTGCGTACATGCGTCGTAGAACGAGAGCTGACTTTCCTTTCCGCCGTGTTGTCGGATTCGCGTTATCTATAGGAAGCGCGTAAGTAGATGCAACACCTTAACATCTCAGCATCTGTACACCTTGCTCAGCAGGCGCGAGCAAGTAAAAGACAAACTAGTGGTTTAGGTTCTCGATCATTCATCGATTGTTCTGTAAGATAAAGTAGCCGACTTTTGGGGGATTTTTCTATACGTGTCAGATTGGCATAGACGCTACGACAAACACTGCAGGGTATTGGCAGTTTTTGCGAAACGGACGCCACACTGCGGCACTGCCGCCAACTAGTCTAAGGAGGTCGGCAGGGAGCTGAGCCCTTTGTTTGCTTCTTTGCGACTGTTTTGCTGGCGCGATCGACGCTGTTCTAGCTTTCCTGCGAAAATGTTTGCGGTTCTTATGCTATCGAGACAGGACGGCATCCACGCCGCGATCCCGTCGACAAGAGCTCGCTCGGCAGATTCTGGGCTGCGTATTAAGCACTTTCGGATCTCGCTTCGGTGACGAAGTGGCAAAATGTGAAAGAACAAAATCTGTTCAGTATGCTTTCTCGTACGTCAGCGAGATAGAAAAAGGCATGAAGTACATTCCTATTGCTTTTCCATTTCCAGCATACCGAAGAGGAGGGTACAGCTTTGGGTGTGGAAATTGCGTTTTCGCAAGTCAGTCACAGCGGCGATGCTCATGTGCACAGCTTTTTCTTTAAGTGAATGGCTAGTGACATTATAGTCTTGCTTCCCATTAAATGAACGCCTAGGGCGATAACCGTAGTCATTGTAATTGTGGCCGCGATAAAATAACGCACGCTAACGAAAATGTGCCTCGTGGTATAGCAGTAGCAAATAAATTGCCTGCATTTTATGTTCTCGTTCCACAATTTTGCACTTGAACATTTGTGTTTCACCATCCGCGGAATAAAATCAGAGTGCAGAAATCGAAGCGGGGAGGTACAAGGAGCCGGTTGAGGAGAAAAATGAGAAAGGCTGGGAGGCAGGTCAAGATAAATCGCTTGTATACGGGGATATGCTTATCTTGCTTATCTAGCCTGCATTAACTCCTTGCAGGCTTATGCGCTATGCCCGATCGGTATATTGCACTTAAGTCGCTTGGCGCCTTGGAATTGTATTACCGGAGGAACAGAAGCCTGCGTTTACAACCCACACCAAAGCGCCTAGAAGACCGCCCTTGAATCGATGGTATCGATTTCCCATCGCAGTGTACACAGCTATGAGAAAGCGTAAAGCTCTCGAGTGGTTTTAGGCACTAGAAATGAAGCGAAATTCTGCAGCCTACATTAAGCGCAGTTCGTTCTTGGGCAGCAGTGAAAGTACATAGAAATTAAAGCAGGAATAAGCACGTTCCATTATGTGATTCCTTTCGCAGAACCTTTCTCCAGCGCGCTGAGCAAATTCTGCTCACAAATGTGCTTACAAAAAAATTGCTTGCTTGGTTAATGTGAAATAGTACGAGGTTCCAGCTTCCTGAGCTAACATTCAAGAAGACTGCTGTCGAAAGCGAAGCCATCGAGAACTGTTCTACATTTCAGCGTCACGTAAAGGTTTTGCAAGTTGAGGGCCTGTACCAATGCAAAAGTAAAAGCGAAACGTGCTTGCATTTTTTCCGACTTTCTCGCCTAGCAGATGCACTGAGCGCTTTCGTCACATCGCTTAAAACGTTCTGGAGACGGGCGACGATCGTGTGCAGTTTCGTTTACACGGCGGTCGTTTGCGTACAAAGGCCGACGATCTCCAGCTGGTCGTCGATTTTTTATTTTTTTTTTACTCTAACTAATACTAAGCGTTTAACCAAAACTTAAGGCCCTCATTCGACGGAACAACGCGAATCAATCTTGCAATCAGGGGAAAATTGTTTTTCCAATTATTGCTGCTCACATACAAAGTCCTCCTTTACAAAACAATAATTATTCCGAGGTCGTGTTGATGCTGTTCTGAGCAGATTCAACATGTGGCTTTGAATTTGTGTTGAGATCAGGCAGGGCTGGTTTGGGCCGAATATTGAGGCTGAGTTGAATTTCAACGAAAAAGTGGCCGTACTAGAGTTGAACATTCTCAACATTACTTCTAGTTAATTAATTTTTATGTTGAACCCATGTTGAAATTATTGGCGTGATTCAACACACTTTTATATTGTCTGGCTAAAAAGATGACTTATCCATGTATGGTATGAACTAACTTGTGCCGAAGCAATTTTAGGGAGCCTTCAAGTCTGCTTTAGCGCATGTTTCGTCGTTACCTTCAGTCGCCTGTATTTTGTGAAAATGTCCGGTAGTTTTTGAGTCTTATTTCTCCAATGATGCGGACTCTCAGGGTGCATGAGTGAAGAGGCGAGCTTCCACTAGCAATGGATAAACGAAATGTCAGCTTGTATATCAAAATAAAAATATAATCTCTTGATCTTGCGATTCAGCGATTAGCTTATAAAAGATGAATTTGTTTTAGTATTCGTTTTGTCATTCCCGTTGCACTGAACGCCAGGCAATGTCATCAGACACACAACGGCACGCGTGTTCCAAGCGCCACGAAATAAGTTTTACCTTCGGTTAGGATGCACTGTCATCTTACTGTCCTTTGATTAAAAGGCATTTACTAAGAAATTCGCTGATGGCATTTAAGCGACCTTATAAATCTGTATATAAACTATCAGGTTGACGTTTGGAAACAGTACTCAATAGAACATATCAACACTACTGGCCAACTCCAAAGAGAAAAGAGTAAAATATAACCAGCTTGTGTTATACCGTTTACTGATACCGTTTACGGGGGGAGGTCATGAACAGTTCCCTATCAATTTCTCTCCTTAGGAAAATGCGTACATGTAATAGTTCTCCCTTAAGTGCACTCAATTATGGGGCAGACATTTTGGGGCCACAAAAACAAAAAAACACCAGAAATCAGTTGAGAACTGCGCAGCGACCTACAGGCAGAAAGACAGGAGGAGAGCGTAGTGGGTCAAGGAACAAAAACGATCTCATAATATTCGCTCAGAACTCAAGCAATAAAGAATGAACCTAGACATGTAGGGGTATGAGAAGAGAAGGGGCGACTATCCGGGGTTTTAGAATCGGTTTCTAAAGAAGATTTAGAGGGAAATCTCCGTTTAACAACAACAACAACAACAACAACAACAACAACAACAAAAATTAGTCAGCGATTGAAACGCGCTTACATGACACTGTTGTACTGGGGAGGGATGGGTGAAGGAAAAGTTAAATAAAAACATTCTTCACAGAAGCAAAATATGAATGGACTGAAATGGCGCCAACAGGCATCAAAATGAGTAAAACGCTTTAACAATAGCGAAAACCCCTAATGTCCTGCAGGTGGGCCCAGAAAAGCTCAATGCAGAGCAATCGAATACATGGCAAATGGGATGCAACGAAGTTTGCAGAGTTTGGCAATTAGTTTCCGTTCACGAAGAGCAAAAAAAAAAAAAAAAAGAAGAGAGCAGTGCACAGCAGTTTGTAGGACATAAAGCACAGGTCATTGATAGCGGCATTTGTGTGAGGTGACTGTGTTTTTAGTGTGCTCGTTCTTTTGCATAATCTGAGAATTTTGCATTATAGAAGGCAAGCGTATACAGCAAGGGGTGGCAGAGAGTGAGGCGGGATGATGAGATTCGTAAGTTTATGGGCGTAAAGTTGCCGCAGCTGGAGCAGGAAAGAATCAACTGGAGGTCATTGGAGGGTTCCCCGGCCCTGTCGCACATGTGATTATGCTGGTAATCACAGTTGCCATGATTACACTCCAAGCCAAATAAAACATTTTTCTTGCTGTTTCTCTCTTTTTCAATTTCAGATTAGTGCAGTTTGAGAAATGGTGGGGAATTCTTGGATAACTGGGGAGAAGGGGGAGGGGGGGAGGTATTCAGCAGGTCTAATTTCGCGCACAACGTCTGATGATTTGAGACTCCTGGCATCGACCTCGTCGCTCGAGTTTATTCAATCGTGCTCCGGGATTATTTTATCGGAGAGATTTCTGGAGCAGTTGGAGAGTTCAGAACTCTTGACTTTGTCGTGGATACTTTTTTTTCTTCGTGTTTTGGGATTGGAAAACTCCACCCAGTCAATTGGGATCAAACGCAACCTTTTCGGTCACCTTTATTTTGGGATTTCGCAGCAAATATTTGTTCACACTCTCTTTTAAAAGCTCCAAATAGGTCTT
Organism: Amblyomma maculatum; assembly: GCF_055883805.1. Lineage (NCBI taxonomy): Eukaryota > Metazoa > Arthropoda > Arachnida > Ixodida > Ixodidae > Amblyomma > Amblyomma maculatum. Next base: position 29,531,347 of record NC_139349.1, on the reverse strand, counting down.
GCGTCATTGTATTTGAAGGAGCCCGTGAAATATATTGATTGAAGTCAACTCGGACCGCCTCTTTTCTTTTGCGAACTTTTGCGGAGAATTGAAGGATGCTCAGAGTACTATATAGACAGCGTTATATACCTTTATGCGTATGCTATTTTTACATGCGGGGTATTCTTTCACGGAGTCAGACATTTCTATGAAGTGTTAACTTGCTCGAGATTTATTTCAGCTATGAGGTTGCGCTGGTGCCCATGGCGGAGAACATGTAAGAGAGAAAGCGTTATTAGTTTCAAATAACAAAAATGCTTTTAATAACTACTTTAAATTTTTGTTTTTGGAGCTATGCTGTATCTGCAGAATTGAAGCTCGGCCTTTAAAGAACTTAACGAACAAAAACGTTTGTTGAAAAATATGTAGTGCTCATTAAGAGGACCACAATGTAAGCCTGATAGGCGGTTTCCCGTCATAACACAGCGCCACTCCATTGTCACAATCCTTATGCTCAAACCTCAAAAGGTTTGAGCATAAGTTTAGGAAAATGAGCAAATCGGCACCGCGGACCTAAAGTTTCCCTCATAAGTGTCATCCATTTTGTGGTCGTCGGAGCAGAGCACGTGTAAAACTTGGCGTTGGTGCAGGGCCCTGACGATGGAGGCGTGCGGCGACGCCGCCAATGGCTCGTGCGTCGCCGGCGGCAGCAGCAACCACAGCGGCGGCGGCGGAGGCGGCGGCGTCATCGGCGTGCCGGGGGCGCCGTTCAGCGCGTGGCTGACCGTACTCATTGGGCTGCTCATCGGGCTCTGCATTGTGCTCACCGTGGCCGGCAACTTGCTCGTGCTGGCTGCTTTCGTGGTGGAGCGGGCCATCCGGCAGCCGAGCAACTACTTCATCGCTTCGCTAGCGCTCTCCGATCTGCTTATCGGGCTCGTCTCAATGCCTTTCTACGCCGTGTACGTGCTGGTGGGCCGCTGGGAGCTGGGCGCCGTGCCGTGCGACCTGTGGCTGGCCACAGACCACACTGTGTGTCTGGTGTCCATCTACACGGTGCTGCTCATCACCATCGACCGTTACTGCTCGGTGAAGATCGCGGCGCGCTACCGTAGCTGGCGCACCCGCGGCCGGGTGGCTTCCATGCTGGCCGCCACCTGGGTGCTGCCATTCGTTGTGTTCTTCGTCAGCATCATGGGCTGGGAGCACTTCACCGGCGTGCGCGACCTCGAGCCAGGGGAGTGCGCCGTCCAGTTCCTCAAGGACCCCGTGTTCAACACGTCGCTCATCTTCGGCTACTTCTACGCCACGCTGGTCGTGCTCTTCGTGCTCTACGGCGGCATCTATCGCACCGCCCGCGACATGCAGCGGCGCTCGGCGGCCAAGCAACGCCGCATGCAGTTGCTGGTGGCCATCGGCCGCCAGCCCCCGCCTCCCGCCGCCGACCGTTCGAGCAGCCCAGAGTCGGACGACGACGAGGCCACGTCGCAGCAGCAGAGGGAGCCGCCGCAGCGCCGCGACAGCAGCCGCTCCCGGGGAGGCGGGCGGCGCCGCGGCGGTGGTGCTGGCGGAGGAGGCGGCGGTGGTGCAGGCGGTGGTACAGGCCCTGGTGCCGAAGAGGAGGCGGCCAAGACGGCGGTGGCGGCGGCGACAGCCAAACTCATGATCGTCGAGACCTCGGCCGGTGGCGGGCCGACGACGGCGCGCACCCTGTTGCCGGGCGCGCTGTCGCGCGAGTCATCGACCCGCAGCCGGCTCGTGTCGTCCTTCAGCAAGCGCAAGAAGGAGCACAAGTCGGAGAACAACCGGGCGCGGAAGGCGCTGCGCACCATATCATTCATCTTGGGCGCGTTCGTGCTCTGCTGGACGCCGTACCACGTCTGCGCGCTTGTCGAGGGCTTCTGCGCCGACGCAGCCGGCTGCGTCAACCACCACCTCTTCTACTTCACCTACTTCCTCTGCTATGCAAACAGCCCCATCAACCCGTTCTGTTACGCGCTGGCCAACCAGCAGTTCAAGAAGACCTTCTACAGGCTGCTGCGCGGAGACCTGCACAAGACCTAGGAGCCCAGTCATTCCGTGTCTGTTGTCGAAACGTGCCTCAGTGCAAAGCAGGCCGGCTGCCCTGTGTCCACGCCACTCAGTCCGGTCCAGCGCTGTTCTCTTCGGACGCCACATTTGCCTCGGTCCTCAAGTTGTGTGCTAGACTCGTCATCGAAGGAAGCAAGCCCCGTCGTCGGCTACGTGAGCGCCGCCTGCCCACAAGGCGCAAAAATAAACAAGCTTGCTGTTTTTTTTTTTTCATATATACTCTGCGCGTTGCGGTGAATCCATTGCTTAGTGAACATCCCGCCTCTAGACATCAAATGGACGAATCTTGTTGTTTTCATAGGTTTCATGAGCTTAGCGCCGTTAGGAGAAATCGGAGACCCAGCTAGCGTAGTTTGCCGGCATTTGTGTTTAGTGATAGTGATCGAATGACGTGTTATGAAGACATGTAACGTATGTTCACTGTTGTGGCTGCAAGAGAAGGTTTATTGGAAACGAAAAAAATACAAGTTGCGTTTCAATCAATTGTTTGGATCAGTTCTGTTTTTAAGATGTCTTAAAGGGACAGAACACTGCTCTCTAAGCGTTTTAATGTTTTTTTCGGCGCAATCTAAACCTTCCTGTCTCGAGTGGTCGATCCGTAATGGTCTTGACAGAAATGCTGTAGAAAAACTTCACTGAAAATTGTTCGATCAGTGCAAGCGGCCGTTTTTATGTAGTCCGATGCTGGAAACCATGAGTAGCGGCCGCGATGACGGTTGCACTTCGGCAAAAGTGATGCACTGAAAATTGATATAATGTCACCCATCAGACAGTAATTAGACATTTTTAGTGCACAGTGTCGTGACGCTGGGGCTACGTCGACCCGGCCTTCACTTGGTAGCGTGCAGAGACTCGGGGTTGAAGTAGGATTGAATCTTCGAAGTTGGTGAAATATGTACAAGCAGGTTTAATGGCACTTTGAGAAACTTATTTACAAGATTATTTACACGAAAAAGAAGGGTACATCAGCAAAATGACAAGCGTTAAGAGTTCATAGCGAGAAGCGACTGGATGAGCCGTTTACCCAGGGCCCAGAGCGCTTTTTTCGGGCTCTGCAGCGTCCTTAAAACCCCCTATGTCCAGCCCCTCTCTGAAGATGCTGACCAACCAAATCCAGGGCACGCCCCTCAGGTATCGGCATCCAATCGAACACATCACTGCACTGATGGTCTGAAGCACTGACTGGTCCGGCATTCATTCGTTGGGCGTGATCACTTGTTGGCGGGAAAAGCTTGGGAACGGCGAGGAGAGGAGGTACATTTCTATTCTTCAGCAAAGAAACCACAGGCTGGTTCTGACAAGGGGTTTTACTTCTCAGAAACCCGAGTGCACGTGGCGCCGCATAGGGCTCCCAACATTGTCCCTTTTCGACAATTGCAAATCTTTCCTGCATTCCCGGGAAATCACTTAATGGCCGTATGAGTCATGCTCCTTTCCTGTCCTGCACGTCAGCGGACATGTCACTCTGTCGTCTCCTTTGGATAGGAGGCATTCATCACTGGAGGATAGCACTTCTCGACTGGAAGGGTGAACAAAAGAAAGAAAGCACTTCCTGCTATTTCCCGCAGGGGGACGTTTCTTTGTGTTTTTCCAGACATTCTCTTGACAGGGTCAATTTGGCATTTGCAGGTTGTCCACAAAGCAAAACAGGCTTACAAAACAGGATTCCTGGAAACAGGCTCACTTAGAGCCATTGGACCATCACCACATATTCACAGCACTTTTCCATGCCCACAGGCGAACAATAGAGCGCGCAAATGCGGATGCTTGGTCGTAACAGCCTCCTCCCCCGCCAGAAGAGACTCGGAGGGCAGCAGTCGCAGCTGCTGCATGAAGAGACGACTTAATGGCCTGCACGTGAACGCTTGAAGCTCGCTGTTGCTTGTCGCGTTGTCTTGATTGTTGTAGGCCAAATTGCTCGAGCTGTCTGAAACTCAACCACATGTCCAAACAAGCACTCGGCTCCCGTCTGAAGAGACCAGGTTAAAAGAAAACTGCCATTGTTGTTCGAGAAAAGCCCACTCTCAAGACGTTCAGGACCCACGTATTCCTAGAAAACCAAACGTGCTGCTTTACATAGCCACACATATACAAGCGCATGAAAAAAAAAAAAACCTGATTATCAATTTGGATACATGGTGAGGAACATCTCGGACCGCTTAGAAAGAGCGGCTAAGCGCGTCCGCATTCCCATTTAACTTCCCCTTTTTGTATCTTATTTCAAAATTGTACTGCTGTAAAATCAAGCTCCACCTAAGAAGGCGACTGTTCTTCGATGTCGCAGTTTGCAGCCAAGCCAGGGGACAATGGTCCGTCTCTACGGTGAATTTGGCCCCTCCAAGATAGCACTGCAATTTTTGAATGGCCCATACAATGCAAGCGCACTCTTTCTCTGACGCGCAATAAGCCCTCTCTCTAGAACTCAGTTTTCTGCTCAGGTAGAGCACCGGGTGCTCATTACCGTCGTCATCTCTCTGGCAGAGAACAGCACCTAGCCCTCGATCACTGGCATCACACTGGACCGTGAATTCTCGGCCATAGTCTGGAGCTCGCAATACCGGACGGCTAATCAGCACAGCCTTCAGGTTTACGAAAGAGGCTTCCTTTTGTTCGTCCCAGACTACATTTGTCGGTTCTGTCTTGCGGAGAGCGTCGGTCAGAGGGCTAGCCAAAGCTGAATAGTTAGGGATGTAGTGATTGTAGTACCCAGTCAGACCTAGGAATGCTCGAATTTCCGTCTTCGTGCTCGGCCGCGGATAGTCTGCTACCGCAGAAATCTTAATCTCGCTGGGTTTCCTGAAACCCTGACCTACATGGTGACCCAAGTAGTCCACGGTCGCCCTTGCCAGGCAACATTTCTCGGCCTTTACGGTTAGTCCAGCTTGACGCAAAAGGCTCAGTACAGCTCTTAGATGTACCATATGGTCCGCCCATGAGTCGGAAAAAACCGCAATGTCGTCTAAATAAGGCACCGCGAATGTTTCACACCCCTTTAAAACCCTATCCATGAGTCGGGAAAAACAAAATGGAGCATTTTTGAGCTCGAAACTCATCATTGTTGGCTGGTAGCTGCCCGTCGGAGTGACGAAAGCCGCGTATCTGCTGGCGCGTTCAGTGAGCGGTACTTGCCAGTATCCTCGAGTAAGGTCCAGCGTAGTCACATATGCCGCTCTACTGACCTGTTCTACTCTCTCCTCAATATTCGGAATAGGATACACTTGATCCCTGGTGAGAGAATTTAGCTTTCGGTAGTCTACCACAGGCCTAGGGTCTTTACCTGGAGCTTCTACTAAGATCATAGGCGAAGCATAATCGCTTTCCGAGGGTTTTATTACTCCCAATTCCAGCATGCGAGTTACTTCCCTATCCAGAATTTCTCTTTGCCTTGGAGAGAATCGGTAGCACCTTGATCGCACTGGCACGTCTGAAGTCAGCTCAATATCGTGCTCAGTCAAATCAGTCCTGCCTGGCCTGTCCACGAAGCAGGACTCAAACTCTGTTATTATTTCGCCCAGATCGGACAGCTGGGATTTCTTTAGTTCTCCTCTCTGCTCCGTCTTTTTGAGAAGCTCCTGAGCGTTGCTTCCTTTTCCGCTGAGGCAAATCAAGTTGTCCCCCATCTCCTCGGGAAGGTTTAAAGTTAGATTTACCACGGCTTCCCTCGGCACATAAGGCTTCATAAGATTGCAATGATAAATGCGCACTTCTTTACGCCTATCGGGGATTTTCACTGCGTAGTTAGTGTCAGAAAGCTTTGCAACGACTTCAGCAGGTCCTTCCCACTGTACTTCGAGCTTATTCTTGGGATCATTGGCTTGCTCCATAGCTAAGTCCTCTCGGGTTCCACTTAGAAGTCTCGTGAGATTACTAGACACTGGCGGCAAGAGGTTACTCTCAAGAACGTCCTCATTCCGCGTCTCATCAAGCTCACTTTCAAGTTGACTTATTTGAGATGCCTCGCTCTCAAAGTTATCTGACCTGCTATCTTCCGCTTCGACCACTGTTTTAACTGCCGTTTCCTCCGCTGTGGCTTTTTCTGGAATGAGCAGTGTAGCTAGTTCTCGCGCCTTTGAACGTGTTAAGGCTTGCACAACTCTGTCTCCGAAAAGGATGCCCCTCTTTCGCAGCAGCATGTCCGATTTGTTGGAGAACAAATACGGATAGCACTTAGGAAGCTTTCCTGAAACGGCAGCCTCGGTTGTTAACTTGCCGAAAGGGCCCTCGATGACCACGTTCGCGATTGGCAAGCACACACTCTGTTCCTCCACTACCTGGCGGATCCATGCACGCTGTCCTGTATAGTCGGAAGGCGACACATACGCCGGATGGACAACATCCATCGTTGCGGCCGAATCGCGCAGTACCTTGCAAGGCTTCCCGTTGACTACTAGGTCATGCAGGTAGGGTTCCAAAAGCTGCATATTTTCATCGCAGTCACTGACATACGAGAAAACAATCTTTTCTTTCCGGCAGTTGACGGCAATGTGACCCTGCTCATTACACCTAAAGCATGTGAGCGGCTTCCTAGCCTCAAACTTTTTCTTTGTGTTCTGCGCGTTGGTCACTTCCCCACTTTTCTCACTGCCGTCCTTTCTAGGGCGTTTGCCTGAAAAAGCCTTCCTTTCTTCGTTTGCAAATCTAGCAAAGTGCCTTTTCTGACGGTTATTTACACTGAACTTGGGATTGCGGGGCCTATCCACTGCTGGGTTGCTGAATTGTCGGCGCGAAGCATACTCCTCAATAAGTTCGGCAGCTTCAGTTGCCGACTTAATTTCGCCTCGGTCCTGTAACCAATTTCTTTCTTTTTCTGGGAGGCAGTTATAAAACTGCTCCAAAAGAATTCGCTCGACTACAGCGTCCCTATCACTGTAGGAATCTGTGCTCTTTAGCCACTCGCCCAAATTTACTCTTAAATTGTACAGGAATTCAGGGTAACTCTCGTCCCTGGACTTAGTAGCTTTCCGAAAACGTTGTCTGAACGCCTCGGCGCTAAGCCTATACTTTTTCAGAAGGCAAGCTTTGACCTTCTCGTAGTTGTCCGCGTCCTCCTTGCTTAGCCGCGCGACAACCTCCGCTGCCTCGCAGGGCAGAACCGTCAATAATCTCTGAGACCAAGTGTCTCGCTGGAAGGACAGTTTTTCGCAGGTTCGCTCAAAGTTAGCCAGATACAGACCGATATCCCCTGATATCACATATGGCTGCATGTACTTTGACATCTTGAAATCTGCCTCCTTGTTGAGACGAGGTACCGCTAGCTGGGGACAATCGCCCGACCTCTTGCTCAACTCTAGTTCTAATTTCCGGAGCTCAATGTCTAGCTTCTTTTCCTCTCTTTCCCTCTCACGTTCGCGCTCCCTTTCCTCTTTTTCCCTCTCACGTTCGCGCTCCCTTTCCTCTTTTTCCCTCTCAAGTTCGCGCTCACGCCTCTTTTCTTCTTTTTCCCGCTCTTTCTGCTGTCTGAGCTGCTCCTCCTTTTTTTGGGCGATGAGGTTCCATGCTTCACTGAGCTCCTCATCATCGGCTCCCAAATCTGTGATTGCCTTTATAATCAAAGGTTTTCGTGCCAAACCACTTGTATCAATTCCCAATTCCTCACACAATAGCAACAGGTCCGGTTTCTGCAGCCTTTGTAGGTCCATGATCGCTCCGAGTGTCGGCTACTTCCAAAACAACAGTGCAAACTACTAAACCTAAAGGCGTTTCAACACTTTTTACCAGTTCTAAATTCTAACCCTGTTCTAGAACCTGGTCCACATCAGAAGAAAGCCAAGCACTCACCCACACATGCGATCGATGTTCCGAGCTGCTCTCTTGTTGGCCGATTGTTGCGCCTGCTTGTTGCTTGAGATGCCACCTCTGATCACAAGCTGTGGCTTGTAGATTCTGATCCACCTCGAATCACCAGATGTTGTAGCTTGTAGATCCAGATCCCACCTCCAGTCATCAGATGTTGTGGCTTGTAGATTCAGATCCCACCTCCAGTCATCAGATGTTGTGGCTTGTAGATTCAGATCCCAACGCTGGTCACCAGTTGTTGGGGCTTTATCCCACCGCTGCCCCCAGTTGTCGTGACGCTGGGGCTACGTCGACCCGGCCTTCACTTGGTAGCGTGCAGAGACTCGGGGTTGAAGTAGGATTGAATCTTCGAAGTTGGTGAAATATGTACAAGCAGGTTTAATGGCACTTTGAGAAACTTATTTACAAGATTATTTACACGAAAAAGAAGGGTACATCAGCAAAATGACAAGCGTTAAGAGTTCATAGCGAGAAGCGACTGGATGAGCCGTTTACCCAGGGCCCAGAGCGCTTTTTTCGGGCTCTGCAGCGTCCTTAAAACCCCCTATGTCCAGCCCCTCTCTGAAGATGCTGACCAACCAAATCCAGGGCACGCCCCTCAGGTATCGGCATCGAATCGAACACATCACTGCACTGATGGTCTGAAGCACTGACTGGTCCGGCATTCATTCGTTGGGCGTGATCACTTGTTGGCGGGAAAAGCTTGGGAACGGCGAGGAGAGGAGGTACATTTCTATTCTTCAGCAAAGAAACCACAGGCTGGTTCTGACAAGGGGTTTTACTTCTCAGAAACCCGAGTGCACGTGGCGCCGCATAGGGCTCCCAACATTGTCCCTTTTCGACAATTGCAAATCTTTCCTGCATTCCCGGGAAATCACTTAATGGCCGTATGAGTCATGCTCCTTTCCTGTCCTGCACGTCAGCGGACATGTCACTCTGTCGTCTCCTTTGGATAGGAGGCATTCATCACTGGAGGATAGCACTTCTCGACTGGAAGGGTGAACAAAAGAAAGAAAGCACTTCCTGCTATTTCCCGCAGGGGGACGTTTCTTTGTGTTTTTCCAGACGTTCTCTTGACAGGGTCAATTTGGCATTTGCAGGTTGTCCACAAAGCAAAACAGGCTTACAAAACAGGATTCCTGGAAACAGGCTCACTTAGAGCCATTGGACCATCACCACATATTCACAGCACTTTTCCATGCCCACAGGCGAACAATAGAGCGCGCAAATGCGGATGCTTGGTCGTAACAACAGGGACGTTAAATTTAGCGTCTATGCATCTAAGGACGTTACGGCACAAGAACGTACGCATCATCGACAAAGTTTATAGTGGTCCACGGTCACTGTCTCATTCCCAAATGATGATGATGATTATGTGGCTATCTCTTTGTATCGGGGGGGGGGGGGGTTCACGATGTGCGCCCTAGCCGTTAACATGTCACAAAAAAAAATTCAAAATGTGGCGCCATCTAGTGCCAAACGATAAAACCACATCATAGGCGTTGTTAAAGGAGGCTGTTTTGGCCGACGGCCGCAGCAGAGAGTGTGAAATATATAATATAACAACGTGAGCACTGTTTAAAAAAAAGCGAACGTTGTTCGCTTACAAAAACCAGTGATATTTTCCAGTGATTATTGCAGCGTTTCGGTGCAAGGGGCGACACCAGTCGTTTACATGCGACTTTCAGTGCCAAAATAAAATTTTGAACACTCATTTTATGGATATCGTAACACTCGAACTATACCACACGAGGCATGATGTTTTCAATTCCACCATAATCCCATTACATATTGTGGTCAGCATTCTGTCCCTTTAACGCACACCTAACTGGTATGTGGGCAACAGGCGCCTCTAGAGTGCGGCGAACCTAAGGTTTCTTGCATGGTAGTTGAGATGCTTCGTTATCTCAGAAGCCATTGCCAAGAGGCCAATGCGTGCTGCTGCTATACTCCTCGTACCTCGGCGCTTTCAGTAGCGCCGCCATTTGGGGATTGATGCAATGATGTTACGTTCAATACCGTTATTGTGTCGTGAGCGAGAATTGATGGAAAATGTTGAAAGAGTGCCGTATCCGCGGGGGCTCTTGTGCGGTGTAATCCCAGATACGACGCTACGCCATATTGTTTTCAGATTTTATTATCAAGTGAAGGTACGAATCATATTGTTGCAGTGTCATATGTCTCCACGGAGTCCTGGTGAAAAATGCTTATTATGCGAGACCAGATCACAGCATAACGTTAGCACTTTTAGTTGGTTAAGAAAGAAACTATGAAAAAGAATAGTGACGGGGTTTTAGTTATTTTAATATTGACGACACCGTTTTTTTTTTCTTTTCAGAGCTTCCCTCTTCCTCTGCAGTGGCTTTATTTATGTTCAATAACACGTTTTTATTACTGGCTATTGCATGTGCAATTACATGATACAAGTCAATTTGAACGTGCAGGAGTGCACGGCAACAAGCAGCTAAAGGAACGCACTGGCCAATCAGTGCGCAATCACTTGTTTACATTGCGGGTACATTCACTGCAGTATGAATTTTAGCCAAAAAAATTGCAACGGAGGATTGTCGAGCCTGTGCATAGAAGGCTGTTATCCATGTTGCTAGTTGGGAACGTCATAAGCAGTCGGGTAAGCTAGGTTTCCAGCCCAGAACACATTCTTGTTTCTAGGTTCCTCTAATCACGGCTCGCCGCGGTGGCGTAGTGGTTAGGGCGCTCGACTGCTGTGCCCAAGGGTCCGGGATCGAATCCTGGCCTTGGCGGCAGCGGAATGCAAGACGCCCGTGTGCTCTGCGATGTTAGTGTACGTTAAAGAATACTGGGGCGGTCAAAATTTTTGGAGCACTTCATTATGGCGTCTCTCATAGCCAGAGTCGCTCTGGGACGTTAAATGCCATAAACCAAACCAAACCATCTAATCACGGCACGCGATACTAGTGGGCACTGCACCGCACTGATGACCGCCTGATGAGCAGACCGAACCTGCTTTTTCTTCTTCTATATATATATATATCCTTCCTTGAAAGCATGTCAGCTTGTAACAGTCCTTCTTTTTTTTTCTCTCTCTCGTACATAAGAACGAATCAAGGGAGAGGTTGCCGGGAATCGCAGTGAAGCATCAGGACAAGCGACCAGTGTGGCAAACTTTGAGAACAAAACTGCTCGTACCGCGCCCAACATTGTTTTTTTTTTTTTATTTTTCAACCGGCAACAAGGCACCGCCTGTGAGCGCCAAACAAAATAAAAGAAGCATCCGTTTACAGCTTAAGAGGGCGTTACAAAGTTTATCGTTAGAAATGGAAACACACACGACAAATTTTAATGCTAGGAGTAGCATGAAGTCAGTATATAGGTTCTTTTAAACGCTTCATTCCCATTGTTACTGTTTAAATTTATTATAGACACGCACAAATAAGTTTTGCGTGTCGTCCATTTCAGTAAGAAAAGAACCTCTGTTGCCCACAGTGCACGTCTCAAGAATTCCTACAGCTAATTGCGCCTTTTTTATGCAAAAACTTTTGCATCTTCCAACTGGTTCGACCAGTATGATAACTAGAAGAGAAAACCTTTGTCTTTACATCTTGTCTGTTGTCGAACACTGGTAACATTGTGGTTTGCTCGAGCCTTACTCTCCTGATTCCATGTTTGAACTACGAGTAATAGGACTGCTGCTGGAGGTAATGACCTGCCACGTTGGCTTACGTTAAGCCAGTAGAAAAATGAGCGCGCATTTATTCGTGCGATATTGTGACCGCTAAGTAATCCCCAGATACAGATCACTTACGATCAACAGAAATCGCGGTACGTGCGTGAAAACACAGCCATGTATGCACAACCAACATAAAGGTGTATGTCAGAGTCGCAACAACATTGTCATAAGTTGTTTTGTAAATGATCCCTGCACTCTAGGACAACATGAAAAAGCCATCTTCATTTGGTGTATAGTTAGATAACTTAAAATGCGATATCTTCATTTTACTTGTGCCATACGTTGGGCTGAGCACAGTTCGACTTTGAAATTATTGATGGAAATCGCAATCCGCGTTTTTGTGCCCAAATGGTGAGGGCACACATAGTATGCTAGGCTTAGTGCACGACAGGACACAGTAGAATAGCGCCACGAGAATATCCCGCCCTAAAATAAACATGTAAGTGCTATCTTGATAAAAGGCAGACTTAGCGTGACCTGTGTGCCCTTTCGATTCAAAAATAAGAGGCAGCCAAACAAAGAAGCGTCCGTGTGCTGTGCGATGTTAGTGCACGGTAAATATCCTCTGGTGGTCGAAATTACTCCGGAGCCCTCCACTACGGCTCCTCTTTCTCTCATGCTACTTTCACTACCACCTTCGTTCCTTCCCTTACGGCGCGGTTCAAGTGTCCACAGAAATTAAGAGTGTGACAGATACTGCGCATTTCCTTTCCTGTGAACCAATTATTATTATTATTATTATTATTATTATTATTATTATTATTATTATTATTATTATTATTATTATTATTATTATTATTATTATTATTATTATTATTATTATTATTATTATTATTATTATTATTGCGAAGAAGCAGCGAAAATGAGAAAAATATGCGTAGCCGTTTTGCAGAAGGCGTAGGTGAGGTGATCATAACTGCACCGTTTATTCCCGGAGTGTTAACAACTAGGACTACACGTTAGCTAACATACTGAGGGTATGGGTTTTTTTTCTGCTTTCTCATTCAGTGGTTCTCTGGCTGCGCGAAATGCATGCGCTGTGCTTTTACTGTATTAGGTTTGTTATGGCTTCTTTGTGTTGATGCCAGGATAAACTACATTGCAGGTTCTGTACAATTATCTCTACAATGCATTACAAAATGCAGGTATGAGCTTACTAACGGTATAAAGAAATGCCGAACAAAGGTGAGGATTGCAAATGAAGCAGATCTTCAAGCCCCACATTATTTTCATGTCCGCGCAGCTTTGAAAGAAGGCTGAAACAAACCTGGCCGCTTGGCTTCGTTTCTTGCCTGCCACGTTTGACCTGGAAGAGAGAAGATTGCTTCCAAATCTGCATTCATTGGAAATAATATTGGTGTTCACAGATAGAAATTGCGGGTGGTGCATGTCGATCGAATGATGCAACGAGTCTGTATTTCTTGCTGCCTGATTACTGTGAAGATTTGAAGCTAATAATACTAATACAAGAACATTTATATCCTTGCATATAGCTTAGAGCTAAATATTCGTACCAAATGTGGCGTTAAAGAGAATTTTAATTTTCGAATCGGAACGTGCAGCCTTCATTTTTTTAATAATATGAAGGGAACGCCGATAAGACGGCTATTCGCACCCCATACGGGATTGCAAGCACCGAGCACACGAGCAAGAGGAATTGGGTCACTTCGGCCAAAGAGTTAAAAGGACGGCACTACATTTGGCAAATACTCATTGCGCATGCGCTTACTCGCACCTGTTTCGCTTTGGCGGTCCTGAGTGGGGTACTGAACGATCGTCTGGTCGACGCTGCCTTGATATCATTAAAAACAATTGGAGCGGTGTGCTCGCTGAGTGACATTCGTATGTTTTGTCAATGGTGATCGTAGACGATTATTAAGTGCCCTTTTATGAATGTTCCTTTAAGAAAAAAAAAAAAGCAAAGCCAGCCTTTGTATTTATACAAAATCTTTTGTGCTCAACTTCAATTCCATTTATTCATTTGTAATTCCATCTATTCATTTACTTAAAAAAAGTATAACTGCATGCTCTGGGAATGAGTGGCCCCAGAAAATGACACAGCGCTCACAATAGTAAATTGAAGGCTGCATATGTTTGTAGCTGTGTTGTAATAGTATGGAGCTGATTAAACATCTCTGCTGGTTGTCTCGCATGGTAAAGCACTTTAGTTCGTTATTTACCGCTTCATTAGCTAAGAATAATTCATGAACCAGTTAAAATGCCATTTGACTGGAAAATTTTCTCTGCAGAAATTGCGGAGTGGTAAAGTAATAGAGAACGCAGAGTTGCAATCCTGAAGGCGGAAGACATTTTCTTCCATCATTGCAGGAAAATCCTCGAAAGCCAGGTAATTTACGGCAAGGGTGCTTGGCACAAAGTGCGTCTCCTCGGGGTCGTTTAGTCTGTGCACTGCGTTGCCGCAGCCATTACGCGTTTTTGTACATTGCTTTTATCGCGGAGTGCGGTGGCACGAACAGATTTTGCAGCCCGTTCTTTAAATTTCTTGGCGCAGGCTTTGTGAAGCGCATTTATGCGTCACATCATTCGAAATGCCGTAATGATATCTAGCTGGAAAATATGACTGTGCTTGAAAGGAGAGCAAGTGCTGTTACTTAACAAAATGCCCGCTTTTAGCTAGCCACTTTTGCTCGCTGTTGTTAAGGAGACGCCGTGAAGGGTATACTATGTCTCCTCTTGGGCGAGTTATGGTAAACGTTTCTACGATGCCAAAACCTGAGCTTAGAGAATCCAGTAGAAGATAGTGGCAGTTTATTCAAAGACTGGCTCTCATCGTGAGACGAGAAGGGAAAAGCAGCGTCGCCAGTTATGGCGATGGGTATGCAGCAGTGCACAAGAACGACGACCGAATGAGATGGTTATGAAGGTTTACTTTATACTTTGCCCGGAAATCTTATGATAAGGGGGCATATATATTACAAAATCGGCGCGTAAAGCAGTGTTAGACTGAGTAACTAATCCGGTACACATTGGTCTCACCGAGACCACTACGTAGTATATAAAAGCCTATTACACGCCGTAAACTCCGCCGCGGTGGTGCAGTGGTTAGGGCGCTCGACTTATGTGACCAAAGAGGCGTGATCGAATCCCGGTCGCGGCGACCGCTTTTCGATGAAAGCGTAAAGTGATGCGCCCGTGTGCTGTGCGATGTTAGTGCATATAGTCGACATTTCAGGAGCCCTCCACTACAGCGACTGTCATGGACTAAGTTACTTTGGGATGGTAAACTCTATAAACCAAACTAATAAAGGTGTTTGGTTAAGTTGAGAACTAAACCTCAACCTCAGTATCTCTTAAAATCGTTTCGTTGAGGAAATAGAGTTCGTTTGGGGGAAGATAACATAGAATTTTCAGAGGTAATGAACTACGACTACAAGTTCAAATATTTCACCCTTAGGAAGTGGCACGCTGATGGCTAGTTGCGTAAAAAACGCACTTAAAGCGCGCTGTAGCACAAGTCACGTGCAGCGAATTGTGCGATGTAATAAGCGGTTGCGCCTCCAAGGCGCGCTGGAACGTGATTGGTTGGTTGGTTTGTGGGGTTTAACGTCCCAAAACGACGCAGGCTATGGGAGACACCGTAGTGAAAGACTCCGGAAATTTCGACCACCTGGGGTTCTTTAACGTGCACTGACATCGCACAGCACACGGGCGTCTTGCTTTTCGCCGCCATCGAAAAGTGGCCGCCGAGGCCGGGATTCGATCCCGCATCCTTGGGAACAGTAGTCGAGCGCCGTAACCACTGCGTCACCCCGGCGGGGTCGCCGGAACGTGAGTGTGAGTGCAACTGAAGTTGATGTCGCTCAAGAATGCAAATTTTTTGGACTTCCGTTTTGAATATTGCCTTAGGTGGTGCAGCAGCCCGAAGGTATTGTTCTGTTAAATTTAAAAATTATGCAGCATAGAGACCCAGCGGAAAGGAATGAGAGAGGAAAAAGTTTTCTTGTGATGCAGACAAGCTCATGATAGATACTTCAGTTACTTTTGGTTTCAAACGCGGACATACCACTAACATGCGCTAATGGGCTCTGAGTGGGGCATTCCTCTCATAAATGAAACAAAAGAAAAAAAAAACATTGTTCTGCAGAGGTATCCACTTAATCGCAAAAAAAGCCGACATATCATATTTTACTGGAAGATTTGCGATCAATTGATTATTAGAACTGCTTCTATTTCTGCATTTTAGTGTGTGAAGAGCAGGACGCCTTTTGCAGGACCGGATACGAGGTTACTTCAATATCAGGCTGCATCGTCGTGATAGAAGCTATAAGCCATAGGTGACCCAGGCATTCTAATTGGGCTCATAGAAATTCTGACCGGGAGAACAAGCTTGCGGGTCATCATGGATTACAATTTCGGAGGGCGGGAAAAGAAATAAACAAAAAAGAAAGAAGCAAATTATCTATTGCTGAAGTTATTATTCTGGCTTCCCCCAGTACTCCCTACAAGTGCGAAATACGCTTTTGAGACGCTATTCCTAAGAAATTTGACTAATTAGTTTGAATATTCCGGTGCTTAGTCCAAGAAATGCATACTAGAAGAGAGTTTTTTGTATTCTATTCGCGTCCTTAGTGACTCTTGTTACATGCAGTTGGCAAAGCTTACGAACAGTAACCGAACGGAGCAGCACGGTGGAAGAATAGGAGAAGTGCCGCTTCTTACGTCGATTTCGTGCAACCGGCTTTCATTACGAAGAACGAAAAAAAAAGCTGTTTCGGTCGGTGGTCACAGTGGATTATTTGGACTCATTCCAATACCAACCTTTACGTTCCAGATAGTCTGTTTTGGAAGCGTCAACGCTGAGTCGACACCTCTTCACAGACGGACCATTTGTCGGGCTGGATCATGGACATCATTTTCATCTCAAGATCGGTGGCTTCACGTAGGGCTTCTTCCTGAAGATAAAAGGACTGGAGAAGCTATCTGCTTCATCAGCAGGCCCAACAACGGAGGAGTGTAAATGGGCTCTTGAGAAGTTCTCCTGCTTTATTGTGCAGGCAAGTAAATGTCTTATCATCTGCTAATATTCGCTGCACAGCGCCGAGTAACCCCACTATGTAAAAAAAAAAAAAAAAGTTCTCACGGCATCCTGTTTTAGACATTAGCGCTAACAAAAAGTCCATACTGAACACCACCTGTTGGCAGTGGAGTGACAGTATTCTTTCACTGCGGCCTGACTCAGTGCAATTTAGCAATTTTACAGATCGTTTTCTTTGTTGTCCTAGCCGCTTTAAACAAATAACATATCTCCCTTGTACAGACAACGGTGCCACTGGCTTGTGTCAGCCTGAATGATAACCAATGTTTATATCAGACGGCTATCCAGATACGTGTTCAAAATCGGGTTTAATGTCCCAAAGCAGCTCAGGCTGTCAGAGACGTGGTAGAGACTTCGACCACCTGGGGCTCATTAACATGCACTAATATCGCACAACACACGGTCACCTTGCTTTTAGCATCCACCGAAAAGCGGCCGCCGCGGTCGGGATTCATTTCCGCATCCTTGGGAGCAGCATAGACCGCCTTAACCACTGCACCCCCGCTGCGGCCGTGTGAAAATAGTGAGCTGATATAAATGTTAACATTAAGCTCCATTGACCCATTTGGAAAGTGCTGAAATGATGAAATCTTGCCCTGAAACTGTGTGCTTCGGTGAATAAATTCGTACACGTCTTGTACGTGAGTCCTGTACAAAGGAAGGAAATTATCGTTAAGTACCGTAGCCTGGCTCTTTATGCTCATTAACTGGTCTGTTGAAAAATAATGTAGGCAAAATAAATAAAATATGTATACCTTCGCGCATTTCTAGAGGCAGTACAGCTAAATGCTTCAATGTTTTTGCGAAAAAGAAGAAAAGAAGGCGCGGTTTTTCTCATCCGTCGTAAAGGTAGCAGTTTTTTGCGCCAGAAAATAACTGTTTCGTTGGAGTTGAACGGAAATAAGCTTCGTAGGCTACAAAGCTTGCGCAAAGTCTGCGTCTAGCTAGGGGTTGCTAGAGGCGAAATAGGACAATTTTCTTGCGTTATATTACAATAAGTAAAAACGTATCCCCCCCCCCCCCCCCCCCCCTTCTCCTGCGCCATAAAAAAGCAGAAAGTGTGGCTACAGCCCTTTTATATCAGTGTCATGTCGTCCTTCATCTGTGTCCTGATATTAACATATCCATATTAGGAAACAATATTATCCTTTGTGCACTGAAGCCATGACGAATATTCTGCACGTTCAAGACTGCAGTTGTAAGTTGCCTATGGTCGGCATGTAATAATCTGCGATGCCGAAGATCCGCGAATGGCAAAGCAACTGCATAATTCATGCGCCTATTGCGAGTTTTAAAAGTCTGGCCAGCTGTAATCTGTATAATTATATACTGCGCCCTTAAAATGCTTGCTCGCTCCGGAACGGCAAATTAATAGAGGATTTTCACGGAACTTGCAGTCTGTTAGTTACTGATGTCTTAGCCTGGTTAGCAATATAGGCGCTCCTTTTAGCAGAATTATGCCTGTGAAGAAAGTATTTTTATGTTATTCTGATGATTAGTTCAAAACGAATTTTTCTAGGACGGTGTTTGTTTTAAGAGAAAATGTTTCTTTGATCACTGCAGAATCTGTACTGGGGAAATGCGTAAGCCAGAGCGTTGCTGTGTTGTCTGCGAGTGACAGATACTGCGCCTTTCCTTTACTGTAAGCCAATTATAGAATGCTGGAAAACTTTGAAGCGTTCAACGAAACGCTGCTTGTGTTTGACAAGGGGCTCGCGATCTACCGT
The DNA here is from genome assembly GCF_055883805.1 of Amblyomma maculatum. Taxonomy (NCBI): domain Eukaryota; kingdom Metazoa; phylum Arthropoda; class Arachnida; order Ixodida; family Ixodidae; genus Amblyomma; species Amblyomma maculatum. Next base: position 29,512,989 of record NC_139349.1, on the reverse strand, counting down.
ATGCACCAGCGACGGTTAGGCTTTTGCATTTTTGTACTGCAGATTCTGCAGTGCTCTCGGAAATTTTCAGACTAGTTGATTTCTGCAGTGTGTAAAAAGAGGTTGATTACCTTTGTTTGCTTACTTTCTAACCACTTCCACTCATTTGTGCACGCAAATCTCGCCCGTTCCCGCTCGTTCACGTTCAAACAATTCAAATTTCCCGTCACCGGAAGTCGAGTACCACATCACCCCATTTGGACATCGACATTACCTCTCCCGGCTATTTCGACATGTTATTGACTTAATTGGCTGAAGTTATTGCCTAAGTAACCGATATCAACCGTTTTGTCACTTGCGCACTTTTCCTTGACTCTCTGTCCGATGGTACCATTGTTTTTACAATATAGCAACTAGTTTTACAGCTCCGACAATGTCATGCCCACGTGAAACCCGCCTAACTATCCTTACAATGCTTACGCATTATTAGACCTCTCAATGACCGGGATGAGAGGATATGCGTTCCTGAAAAACTTGCTTTTCAACGGCCTTTAGAGAACTCTTCAGCAAGTGATTGAATTAAGCTGGTACTATTGATCAAAGTACATTTTTTTTTTTTGACGATGAAATAGAAAACAAGAGAAACAAAGCTGATAGGTTAAACCTAGATGCTATCCTGTACAGGGGAATATGGTAGAGGGCGAGGCGTAGTGAACTACAGGAGGGGAGTAGAGACAGAGACAAAAGAGCTACCCACAAGTCACGTTTCAAAATCTGCAATGCTCTTTGCCCATTCTCAAACTTTCTTGCAGTTTGAAAGCTTTTCTTTCCGCGCAGGTGAGACCCAGTACTTCTTACTGTGCGCGCTCATTGTCTTTTTTTTTTTTTTTTCAGAAACAGAAAGGAAAAGACGAGGACGAAAAAAAAAAAAAAGAGCCCATGACTACATCACTACGAATTCTAAAAGGCTGAATGCTTCAAGACTGCTGATTGTTTGGCTGCAGAGGTTTGCGACCCCTTTCTCACACGCTAGGACGATTGCAGTAACAGTGTGCGAAGCAATTAAAAATAAAAACAGAGAAGACCACAGTGCGCAGACGATACACAAAAAGAAGAAAACTTGACCGTGGTAATTTGTTGCGACCTCAGGGTCCCGAAAAGAATTAGAAGGTAGCAAAAGTGTAGAAAGGAAAAAAATATTAGGAGCCCTTACTTATCCGCCTATTTTTAACGTTTGCGGATACGTTACCGGCTTCCCGTAAGTAGCATTGTGTGTTCGATGCTGGGATTTGTCAATGTTTGCTTGTTGCCTATGGTCACTCGAATAGAAATATTCTTATGTAGCCGTTCTATAATATTATATGGCAAAGGATAAGGAAAGATAAATCAGAAAATTAATCTGGGAATGCTGTTGAATGATCGAGAAAAGTTCGCGGAAACATCTGAACTCGATTCAGCAAAGCGACCAATTTATGCCTATTTTTCAAATGTATCGCACGAAGTTTGCTGTGAGCGAGAGTGAAAGTTGAAGTGGTATAAACTTACTTTCTTTTTCTTTGAGTCAGTGTTTTCTTATGTTGGAGATCTATTTCTAATATTTTTAAAGAAAATAACCATGTCAGGAATCAGCGATCGGCAACACAGGTGTTTTAGGAGGGAGATAACTTACTACAACATCTTAACTCTGATATTTTGAATCAGACAGGCGACTAAAGTTTCTAACAACATCGCAGCGATTGTTTGCTTTTGTTGCCAGAAGCGGATGATTCTAACAGGCACTTTCATTTCTTTTTTTCTCTACGCTGCGTTCCCGCACCCAAGCGTTTGTTCCACTGATAAAACAGAGTCTCTTGTGTCGGAAGGCACTGTAAGCGGTCATGCCAAGATTGGCTTATGCTTACAACAGTAGCTTCGATCGTCTGTCAAGTTTGCCCCTCATTTTCTTGCTTAAAAGAATCTTAGGGAGAATAATCGGAAAAGCGAAATGTCTGTGAATGTCGTTTTTGTGTGTATCTCTATTTTGTTGTAGTCAATTTTATTCAAGAAGAATAAAATCAGCATCAAATATATTAACAAGAAGTGTAATTGAGACAGTCTTGATCCTAATTTGACTAAAACAAGAAGTTGCCAAATATTAAAATAAACGCTGACACGATATGACACGCAGAAAAAGAAGGACATTTGATGTCACCAACTAACACTGTGAATGTAACACTCTGAAAGTGTCTCCATGAAAGGTCGGACAAGCGCGTGTAAGTCCTTGACGTGCTGTAGGTAACAGGTTTCAGCGTCTTATTTTAAATTCACACCCAGACAACACAATCAGGGTCAAAGACAGCTGCTCCATGTTTTACGGGGTGGTTGGGCTTGTATGCTTCGCCAATGTTTTTGGCATTTCGCCATTACCATAAATTAAAATATTGCGCCAAAACAGCATATCTTCTCATGCTCGAATGACCCACACAGATCCTGCATTACGACACGCACCATCTGGTTTGACGACCCCGTTTGATGACCCAACGTGCCCGGAGCGACCGTTAAAGTTCGCAGCTTGGCGCTGATTGCTTCACCATGCAAAAAGAATGTGAGCGCTGCCGCAGTTCTTGTTTTTAGCGAGATGCGCATTTTTTACTGCTCTAGAAGCGGGCCTGTGCATAATCGTAGAGCGCAAGCATATGCTTACGCTGTAGGCGCGCTTTGCTAAAACAGCCTTTCGTGGTCGTCTTTAACTGAACACCTAAAAAAATACCAAGTTGTCAAACATAATGCTGTGCTGAAGCAAAATGCATAGGTGCGTCTAATTTTATGAATATGCAGCCGTTAGATGCGTTTGGAGAGGAACTGCATAGTTCGAAAGTGTCGTACGCATGGGCTGCGTTTCTTCATAAACAGTTTTCCAATAGCGTTAACATAGCACAGGGGGTTTGGAATTTGAAGGAATGCAAGGGCTGAGTCGGATATGCGAGCATTAAAGCGTCTGTCTCATCGCCTGTCATGATTAAGCACATATGCCCACAAAAATGAACTCGGCGCAAGTGTTTTCGCATAGCATGCACTGAACTGAATAACACAATGACCTATATAACATGCATCAATTACCATTGTCACCAGTCGTCATTGCGCATGCGAGAAAGGCGCCGTCAGGCCAAAGAAAGGGTAAAAGCAACCTAGATGTGAATGCACCTGTTCCTTCGGGGCCGTATGCGCAAGCCCATTGGGAGGGGGGTCATGGTACGTGTAGTGGCATCTGTACATGCTTTGCTAAAACTTATTGTTGCCTCCAATGTGTTCACAAAACTACGTATTTCGCGTTCGTGAAAAGTTGGGCTAGCTGGTAGGTATTCATGGTAACCGAGTGCGAAAAAGACGAACACACAGAGAAGCGCTTGTGTCGTGCTGTCTTATCTGCTTGTTCGTCTTTCTCACGCTCGTTTACCATGTATGCTTATTTCGATCCGTTCGGTTACGTATGACTTCTGGGTGCTTTCAGCAGCATAAAACACCGCTGCTCTCGCTTTGCTCTAGAAAAAGCTGATAAAATTTGTTTTGAAAGGCCTGATAAATTTGCCATATGGTAATCGGCGCGCCGGACCATATCAGGGTGCGTGTAAGCCGCTCGGGGAAAGTTCGCGCCGCTTGCCCGCAATGAGGCCTCGAACAAAGTGCGTATAAAGGTCATTTGATAAAGAACGTATCTCATTGATCGATCCAAAACACTACGCTATCATCATACTTTGTATTCTAGATGGTTTATTATTTGTTTTATAAACTACACCCAAAAAAGAAATCTGTCCTACTTGCCCAATATACCAAAAACGTAATTACCAAAATACATATACCAAAAACTGTTCATTAGATAAGAAAGGCAAGGCTGGGCCAAATGATATTAAGCATTTTACACCGCGATGTATAACATACGTGTGGCCAAGTTTTCTTGTTATTTCCAGCAAGTGAGTCTATCTGCCGTTTCATAAGAGCTATAGAGCGCGTCGTCCAACGCAGTCTAAGCGATGCCCACACCTGTGCAAACCTGTGAAAGGCGAAAACGCAAAATTATCGTGACCTCAAGTAAGGAAGTTAGAGTAAGCGCCTTACTTTTGCTAATGGTCGAATTCGATTTGCCTGTTTGTTCTGCGGGGTTTGACGTCCCAAAGCGATTCAGGCTATGAGAGATGTCATAGTGGAGGGCTGCGGTAATTTCGGCCACCTGGGGGTCTTTAACGTGTACTGACATCGCGCAGAACACGGGCGTTTTGCATTTCGCCTCCAGCGAAAAGCGGCCGCCGAGGCCGGGATTCGATCCCGCATCCTTTGGAACAATAGTCGAGCGCCGTAACCACTGCGCCGCTCCGGCGGGGTTTGAATTTGGTGGTCCGATGTAGGCCGTATTTAAGAACAAAGGGAGATGTGCGAGGGGTGAAGATGGAAGAACATATTCGGGCAGATACTTAGCGAAAACCGTCCCACAAATGAAGGAACTTTATGTCAGCATGAAGGATTAATCTTCTGTCGCACGCGTTGTCCTACCGAGCACAAGTGCTAAACTGTCCGCTCGTCATTTCGTATTCCTGTGAGAATAAATTAATGTTCCCGCAAAAAAAAACAAAAAAAAAAAAAAAACGCCTATCTCAACACTAGAGAATCTGAGATATGAGCTGAAAGTTTATTATAAGTGTTTTAGTTTCCACAACAAAAAAACGAATTCTGAGATCTATTACATGCCCTGATGTGTTCAGATGCTGTAGTAACCCTATATCAAAATTCGAAGCAGTGCATTTCAAACTCAATAGAAAATATACTTCAAGGCGGCCGCGACGATCAAGGCTGCCCCCCCCCCCCCCCCCCCCAATTTAACCTTTATAAAAATATTATCAAAATCATTTGAACGCACGTTTGCTGCACAGTGGCTTAGTCAAGCCGCAGTGGATGACACATTGCAAGCCACGCCATGATTTGTTGGATAAGCAGAACTCAACTGCCGTAATTTATTACAATTGTGCACGATCTTGTGCACGCAACCCTTTCAGTTATCACCGATTGCTGCACTTGTTCACTACCCTCTTGTGGAAAATAGATTATTCTGCTATCGCTCCGTCCGAACGCAGTATACATATGGGATAAAAGACCCAGGTGGGTTGGTTGGACAGAATGGTGCCGCAGAGAGTTAGTCGATAAATATAATTCTTCGTTTCAGTGCCCATAGAGCCCAACCTATTATCGACGGCGTGGGTGGCACGTAGAAATGGGTGGAAGCACACCACACCGTACACTTTTGCTTTCTTCGAAGGTTCGTAATAGACACAGAAGCTGGAGAAGCCGAGGAGCGGGAGCTTCCAGTGTTGGTTATCGCAGAGTGCTCGCTGAAGAGTCTCCGTTTTTCCGCCTGGATGGGCGTCACGTCACGCCTGAGCGAGCGCTTGGAGGGAGATTGTTGTCAGCCAGCAGGGACCACTTTCGTCGGTAAGCAGGGTACGCCGCCGCTGTGCACCGATGCTCCCGATTTTCCTTGAGTTTGCGCCTTGTTGGTATGGAAACGCAATAAAGGCTTCTGCGAGCGTTTTGATAGAATCGCAACTTGCATTGTATTTCACTCATTCGCTTTCATAACTCCTAAATCAATCGTTGAAATCTATTTGTAGGCGTTGAGAAGGCACACAAGGAACAGAGCGACAATATCGAGTGTTGGACGGACACCTACCCGGCCGGAAATAATGATGGCGGAAGAACATACGGCGCTAATTACAGCTTAAAATAACAACAAAATGATGGGGATGATTACTGTAATCGGTAATTCCAAATTAGAGCCCTCTAGTTGATGTATTGAACCATATGAGATCGCATACAGGAAACACGTTTTTTACACTGCGGCGGCACTGCACTGCACTGCACTGCATCGGTTTGGGCATGGTATCGGCGGTGTGCCCCTTCTCGGCCCGAGCTTTAGCAGCCAGCGATGTTCCAGAGCCAGCATCATAGACTCTGGCACTTTGCCGTAACCTCCTCCTCCACTTTCTTCCTTGTGCTCTCGCCCAATCCTGCTGTACAATGGCGGTACCTTCCTCCTACGCTTTCTTCCTGTTGCTTTCTTTACTGTCCGAGGGATTTTATCCTCCGATATGCTCTGTGTTCACTTCTTTTCATCTTCCGATGATCTCTGGCGTCTGCCGGTTATGAGGCCGACGCCACAAGTCAACCAACGGACCTATGAGCTGGGCTCTAAAATCATAAGACCCGATTCGAGGGCCTTGTTTGTGAACAAGCCGCTGTAGGGGATATGAAAACTGCAATTTGCAAATACAGTTTGATCTTTTAAGCCTTACTGCCGGCGTACAGAATCTGTGAGGCATCTGCGATGAAAGCTAGAATATAATTTTGGGCTTCGTGACGGGATCTGTTGCAGGTGCCCTTGAAGAATGAAACAAATGAAGAACCGGACAATTTTTGTTTGAATGTCAGGGGCCAAGTAGCGATAGCGAACAGATCGAGCTCCCGTTTCGCAGCTCACATTCACTATGACTACCAAATTCGTGCGGCCACAACGCGAGAGCCCGCAACCGAATGATCGTCTTTTCGTTTACGACATAGTACGGTGCCGATTATGGTGCCGTTAGGTGTGAGGGCTTCTGTATAGTTAGCGCCGTTAAAGATGGCGCGACGCTATATTGAGTTGTGCAGAAAAATGTGCTCCCTTGTCTAGATGCCACTGTTTGCCGATATACTTCCACATCATCTTTCAGTTGCACCAATGTGATGACGTTGAAACTTAGGTAAACTAAGCAGCTTTTCATCCATCTCCCACAGTGGCCCCAACATGCTCTCGACACTAATCGCGGCATAAGAGAATTCATTCGGCTCTCCGGCATTCATTCGCACAAAAGCAGTTGAAGAATTTTAGCCGTATGCGCCAGCTCAGTCAAGACTACTGGGCAACCTATAGCATGCTGTAGAGCACGAGATTCGGAGTGGTATATTTCAGTTTACTTGCTTTCCGAGCAACCCCAATGGCTGTATGAGGAAGGCTCCATGGGCTATCAAGGTGGGCACGGGAGTGTATTAGTATCGTTTCCGGCCCATTCCCATGTTTTCAATGGCAGTGCGATCCCCCGACCTCTGCAATATTGCCCGTGTAGATATAAGGTGGCTGCGCCGGACGATTGAAGCTCAGATCACGTGATCACAGATGTTGGGTTCTCGTTGGCGAGCAAATGAACGCGGCATTCCAGGGCTTCATTTTGTTTCCTGCTGAACTCCCCAAGATGACGCTATCATCTGGGCTTGCAAACGTTTTCTTAACGTGCCATTCTGCATCTTCAGAGCATCCCCGAAAATGCTGTAGCATACCCAGGAAATTTTATTGAGGAATCTGCCAATTCAGATACTTCATCTTGCGTTTCCAATATCACCTCCTCCATCAATGGCACTATACGCCAGCAATGCATGCCAATGTTACTGCAATTGTTTATTGTAGAAAAGCAAGGACTTGCGTTACTGCCCTGCCCATGTCTGGATGCTGGACTACGCGACACGCAGAGAGGGATTAAAGAGGAAGGAGGACAGTTGGCAGCAGGGAATAACAGGCTATTTATTGTATACAAAATTAAACCAGCACTTATATATACAGGTGTAGGCAAGTATAAAAGAAAGACAAAGTTTTCATCGCCATTTCGGCGATTTGACCGAGCGGTCACAGCAGGGTGCGGGCCGCTAACACGCGCATAGCAGCGCAGCTGCTTCAGCACGCGATTGCAAGCAACGGCGGCGCCGCATCCTCGGTCCAGCTCTTCGGCCGCGCAGTTCCACGAGCGGTTCGCGACGCGCGCGCGCCCAAGGCCGCCACGCGGGCAGCTGGAGCGGTCTCCGCCGAAGCTGGGGATGCTTCCTGCAGCGGGCCATTGTGTCTCGGCGACAGAGCCGCACGCGGTCTCGTTTTCTGCCTTGGGCTGAAGTTCGTCGTTGTCGAAACGGCTCAACGATGGACGGCAGCCCAGCGCGGAAGCGGCCGCTCCACTGCGGGACGCCGCCTTTGGGACGCCGCCGGGAGAGAACGGTAACTTCCTGCCTGCTTTGCTTGATCCTACCCGCTTGGAGTTTTTGCACTTTCCGGTGACTACTCTAGTCGTGCTCTTTGAGACGTTATGAGTTGAGGACTAGGTGAGAAAGAAGGCCATGCCATGAGGGAAAAGGACTCTTTAACGGACACTAAGGCGCTGAATAGGGTATCTACTTTATGATTAGTTATGAGTAGCTAGTTAGTATAGTTATGAGTAGCCTTCTGCAATGAACGCTAACATTTGTTGCGAGTATATTTACAAGGCAAATGTTTTGGAGACTATTTTAACGAGGATGCGGTCGTCGTGGTCGTAACAGGAGGTCGCTTGCAGTGGGTAATTCAATGACCACTGCTGGTGCGATTTTGCTCAGAATTATCGGTTTCTTTGGTGGGGATCTAAAGAATTTGCGAGAACGTTAGCTCTGCCCTTATGCTTCTTCCTGGGTTCGGCAGATTGCGATGGGATTTGCTGGGCTTTATTTCGCTTCATGCGAAAGGACCAAATTCTTTCAGGGTCGAGACAGGATAGCAGAACCACTGTTTTCCAACCCTGCATGTGTCTTGCACGAAACACCAGTGCCGCACCTGAAACATGCTGGGTTACTCCTGAAAGAGCCAGTGAACTTGGAGTCAAGAGGTCTGTAGGCGTACTGGTGTAAGCAGAAGAAAATGTAATACACGGAACCTCTATTGAGAGGTTCAGTTTTATTACTCCCTGCTTACATTGCGTGAGGCCATTATACTGTGTCTTGCATGAATATAAGCATGTTGTGAGCGATAGCTAGGCGCTCATTATATAGACCGTAAAATGCGTTGTTGGCAGCGTAGCTGTTACAAAAACTGTAAATCACATGTTAGGTGTTGCTACCGGAATTTATATAAACAATTCAACCGACAGATTATACAGGGTGATTTATTCAACCGTTTACAAACCTGCATTTCGAGAATTATGAGATATATGTTGCGCAATCCACACAGGTGCAGTTTACAGCAAGTCAGGCATGGTGTACGTGATAGAGCTGGACAGTTCGGCGAATATTAAAAAAATTAACTAGTCAACTTTTGCTGTTTATTTCAAGGAGTAATAATAAATTGCGAAACTGAAGGCAGACAGCATCGAATGTGAGCCCCATATTTAAACTGCCTTAACCAGAAATGCGTTTCGAAATACCGAATGAGCGTTTGAAAGCTCGTTAGTTCTTTTTTGCGTGCATTACATAATTACATAATAACGTTATTATTCATGGTAATGTCGCTAAAGCTATTTTGTCTTTTTCTGCATGATCAGGCACCCAAACGAATTTATTTATTGCTCAAGAAATGCGAAAGATGCAATTTTCGACATTCGATATTTCGAACCACATTGCTGATTGAGAAAATTTAGAAAGGGGGCTCACTTTTCACGTTGACGACCTTTAATTCGGCAATATAATTGATAGTAATGCCCCGGTAAGTCAGAGCTAGAAGGGTGATAATTTACTTTTAGTTAATGTATTTTACGATCAACAAGCTATATCACGTACATAATGTTCATCTTGCTGTAAAACCCAAGTGGACAGATCCACAGAGGTACTTCTCGTAGTTTTCAGAATACAAGTCTGAAAACGGTATAAAAAATTACCCTACAAAATGGAGATGTAAAAAGGACTGTTCATGCTTCACTGATATGTAATCAGAAGATATGCACTTGGGGAATGTATGTGCCACCCTCAGCGGCGGCTAGCTGGCCGCCAGAGACAGAGACAGAGACAGAGTCGTTGAAGGCAGGAAGTGCCATTTATTGCCTAAAACTGCCTCGGCGTTCCAGGAGACAGCTAAGAAGCCTCTCTGATTCGTAATCAAGCTGTTCATAGAGGTCTGGCGAACTCATGAAATGGTCATCCTCTTCGCTTCAGTTGACGCAGCCCAAAGAACTGGAGATACAACTGGCGCATGCTTGAGAAGGTGAATAAAAGAAGTCCGCGCAGGGTATGCTCGTTCTTGCTTATGTTCTTTAGTGCTTCGCCGAAGCCTGCATTCATCACCGAACATCACAGGATGTAAAATAACGTTCGGGATTGCTGTTTTTCGGCCGAAGAGAAGCTCTTCAGTCTGTCGTGGAGTGGGCTCCGTCAACCATTGCTAACGTAGCTTATCTCCACAAGTTACTCCTTACGAATGTTTTTCCTTTGCCGTTACAGCCTTAAAAAACGTTTTATATCAAGCCGAGGGTTTTTGCTTTCGTGTTTAGGCGCGCAATCCCTTCTGCGTCAAGTTGAGACATCGAGAGAAACTGGAAAGAAACAAATAATATGCTCCCACTCGAGGCGCTGCTTAAGACTGGTTTGCCAAATCTCCCACTATGGAGGAATGGACATGCAAATTACGGAAGAAAAAAAATGAGTTGTTTATTTTTGTGAGGTACACATATTATGAGAGTACCGCGGCAAAATGTTGCCCGAAGAAATAATGTGCATAGATCTGGGATCTGTAATTCGGGGGTAACGACCGTGGTCTCCTCACAGCAGGTATCCGTGCCATGCAGAACGCCTTCCCGGGCGGTCCATGAAATCTGGCTCCAAGCCTTTGGCTGCATCCCACTGCGACGTGGCTGGAGAGACCGCGATAGCATATATTTACCACACACACACACAGGACGAGCAGCTGGCCGAAGCCTCCACGAACGACATGCCGCGAGGCGAGCTTTTCTCTCCGAACTATGTGTGCCCATTGTTCGCCAGAGTTCGCAATGCATCAATGTACAATGGTGTGCACAATACCCTCCCCGGGATACGCGCGGACGGTTGTCGCAGGTAACGCAGCTTTCGTCTCGGCTTTCTTGCTGCTGTCGCAGTCTACTCGACTCTGATAACATAATACATTGGGAGTAGGGCTGAACAACATTAAAAAACGGGGCTACGACGAAACACTTGATCCACAGCTGTGTAACGAACACACTGTAACAAAATTACGAGGGAGTTGAAACTGTATTCTACAACGTTCATAATAAAGAGAGATATGTTTGTAAAACTTAAAATTTGGTTTGGTTTGGTCTACGAGGTTTGACGACCCAAGCGACTAGGGCTATGAGTTTCCGCCACCCGGGGTTCTTTAACGTGCACTGACATCGTACAGCGCACGGGCGACTTGCTTTTCGCCTCCATTGGAAAGGGGCCGCCGCGACTGGGATTCGATCCCACACGCCCTAACCACTGCACCACCACGGCGGGTGTCGTAAGGAGGTGCATAGGGAAATGAGTAAGGTGAAAAGTCCGCGATGTGTATATAGCTCGAGATTAATTTCGACCACCCGGGATGTTCAACTGCACTGATATTGCACAACAGTCGCTGTTATTCTGTACATCACCTGCATCGAAGCGCGGCCCCCGCAATCGTAATCCGATCATTGGAACTCGTACTCTGCACTCAGAAGCTATAATCACTGGGCCACCATGGCGCGCCTTGTAGACGTAATGAACACGAGAATATTTCGTGCAAGTTAAAAAGATATTGCTACGTAAAAAAAAAAAAAAAAAAAAATCTGTCTCCTTGTTATAGGCGGCATTTGAAACGTAGCGCCACGTAGCGCCGCGTAGCGCCCCATGAAATGTGGCCTCCCAACAACCAATTAAGGCATGTTCAACTGTATCGGAGTTTTTACACAACGAACAATTAGCCGTCTATGATACGAAGAACCATTTATGCTGAAGTCATATGTCTTGCAGAAGGGTGTTATAATACGAGTGGATGAAACAAGTTTAAACAATAGTTCTTACAGGCAACCTTTTACTCGTTGCATTAAATTATTTTTTGTGCATCTACAGTGCACCAGCCTATTCAAAAGTAAAGGCATAAAAGATCCTTTATGCTGATTTCTTATGAACGTCTCCATAAACTATACTCTACGCCGACCTCTTTGTCTTTCTCTCTTTTTGTCTAGCTTAAATTCACTGGAAGATATAAACATTAAAAGAAGAAAAAAAGACAAAGTTAATAAAATTTAAAAAGGTAAATGTGCAAACATTTAAAGAAAAAGTAAAAACGAATAGAAGAAATAAAATATAAAGAAGTGACGACACGTCTATTGTCGCAACAACAGCAGCAGCAGGAAGGCACTAACACTTTCGCATTATTCTAGTGGAGGTTCGCCAGTGCCCTCAGTGTTTTTAAGTTGGTTTGGTTTGGTTTGTGGGGTTTAACGTCCCAAAGCGACTCAGGCTATGAGAGACGCCGTAGTGGAGGACTCCGGAAATTTCGACCACCTGGGGTTCTTTAACGTGCACTGACATCGCACAGCACACGGGCGCATTGCTTTTCGCCTCCATCGAAAAGCGGCCGCCGAGGCCGGGATTCGATCCCGCGTCCTTGGGATCAGTAGTCAAGCGCCGTAACCACTGCGCCACCCCGGCGGGGTCAGTGTTTTTAAGTATACATCGCCTTAGAAATTATCTCTCACACTCTAGCACTCTGTTATAGGATATAATCTCTTTTGTTCATGAAAGCACTACTTAGCCTGTACGGGCGGACAAAAGTAAACGAAGGACGCTATTTTCTCGTAAACTTTTTCACGCGTTGTATAACTGAAACTGGCAACTGCGGTAAATTCAAACCGGTAGTAGACGCCAGTGCGCCTTTACTAGGACAAATAACGTTTTGGTATCTCCAATACAGAATACGTGATTATAATTTGAACGGAAAAGCGTGATCTGATTACTTTTGTCCCCAGTTGTACACTGTGAAACCAGCAACCTACTCTGAAAACACTTGTTTATATGGCCGCGAGCCTGTATCTTCAGCTGGTGCCAGTATGCGGCGTTATCACGCTGACTGCAGTGAACGGAACGATCCTGCGCTTGTTGTTTGTTCATGCTAGGTATCGAGAAACGTATCTTTGTCGCTTTCTTTGTAGCGTGGGATGCGCCGAGATGTTTCTAGAAGGATCACTGGCAAGAACTGTTTCCGTATTATTCCGGACTTTTCCAGTATCTCTTGGCTGCTTTACCTAGATGTTCCTGCGCCTGACTTCAACTGAGCACTGCCGAATGGAACGGGCATTTATTGTTCGACGACCGACGAGCAAGCTTGATGTTATCACCGCCTCCGAATTGTTTAGTTCATTTGAGAGCGTAGACCAGCCCAATAAAGAGCTTTTTTTTTTTTTTTTTTCATTGCAACGCTTGTCTCTTCGTTTGGCCTGTACGGCATTGTCACTATCACGTGGCATTATGTTTGCCTTATGATCTATACCCTTCGTTTTTACCTCCCGTTGGTCCAGTCCGTGACGGCTGCGCCTCGCCAATTTGCTTACTTAGAGATTGGTGCTATCAGTGTTTCTCAAATGAAGGTTCGCGAACCCACTGAATTTGCGAGGTCAGCAAAACTCACACCCTCTAAAAAAGGAAACGTAACGCGAAAGCTCTGGCCTGCTTAGACATAGTATCAGGCTTAAACGCACGAAGGTGCGAAGCCGACTTTAGTGTCTCAAAGCGCAAGCAACGCGAGAGCAGTGCGGAAACGGAGAGCATGTGCGAAAGGGAGGGAGATCGTCTACGGTTTTTGTTGATGCCGGCATCGGTGAAACTCGAGCTCTGCTTTGACTGCTGGACGAGGCTGCAATGCAAAGGTTCTCGGGTGTCCGATCGAACCCTTTCTTAGCGGCATACATTGTGACGCCGCCGCGTCGCTTCGTCCCAACGTCATATGCAGGTTGGCTTATTAAGTGCGCGTTTTGTAAAGCCTTTACTTTGTCACAATTCCGCGACATGATTCCGGAACTACGGCAGCAGTCATGATCGCACCCCCCCCCCCCCCCCCCCCTTCCACCCACGGTCTCAAGCTCAAGAGATCCCCCACCCTTTCCACTGGTTCACAAGGGGTATACCTGACCTGATGACGGCGACAAGGCAAATCACCCACCTCGAAGGCTGCCAGCAAATACACTTCGTCATACCTGACTACACTATGACAGGTGTTGCTCGCTTTTGCGCTGCTTTTGCGCTGCTTTTCCGCTACTTGCGAGGTCGTTCCGGTGGGAAATGTTGATGGGAAGGGACACCCACAGTGTCGAATGTGCGTTGCTCTGTGTGTACGTGTGATGTACAAAAACTATACAGTGATTGCCTTGCGATTATTCTCAGCTGGGAATGGCAGATTTGCTTAATGTTGAATGCCACGTTTTGTCATTAATATTGCTGAAACATTTTACGGGCTACTGCTAGAAAACTATCTCGACCAGAACTTTACAGGACAAAAACCGAAACCACAAGCACCCGCTGGTACAAGTTTTCAAACTACTTTCAAAAAGTTTATTCTCTATATGGTGATCCGGTTTCTGGGTTCAATTCTCTAGTTTCCAGTTTAACAGACAGTTATGTTCTGATCTTACAATGGCGTGTTATTGCGGTATCAACCGGCTGCAGTAGCTGCGTTTCGATAGAGGCGAAACTCAAGCCGCCCTCATGCTCTGCGGTAAAAGTGCAGGCTAGAAATCCCAGGTGCTTAAAATTTAACGGAGCCCTCCGCTACGGCGTCTCTCATAGCTTGAGTCGCCTTGGGAATTCAAATGAGACTAAACCAAGCTAAAACAAAACTGCATATAAGTTCCCACTGTGATCTCGGCTATGAGGGACGTTGTGGTGGAAGGATCCAATAATTGCGGCCACCAAGTTGGACACTTGGATGTGTGGAAAACTTCAGTGATCCGTGACCGCATATTAAAAATATTCATTTGAAATGGACATCCATTTTAGATTTAATTTGATGCGACGTCCGCGTCGCTTAACAGAAGCAGAATACGAAAGCGCCAAGTCGCGGTTAGCAGTGTAGCGGGCGTCCGCGTCTATCGCTAGTCGCAGCACGCGCGTTTATTATGTCAGTGGCGAACACTAGTCGCCTATGGGCCAGCGATCTGGTCGCTTCCGACGGATAATGACAGCCCTGCGTAACTGAGCTACCGATAAACAGTTGTCGGAGTCAGAGGACCGAATGGAATTCGAAACGAAAAATAAATATTGGTTCTTATAGAAGACGGCTCCAAACACAGAAATCTTTACTCCTCAGGCGTCACAGTGGAATAATTTTCTCCCGCAGTCTCAATGGCTAGTGTTTTTATTTTCATTGCAAACTTGGTTAAGTAGGTTTTAGATCGTATGAATCTGCGGGGTAAACAATAGGAAACGCCAACAGCACGGGCTTGCAAATCTATATCCTTCCTCGCAGGCACTGACTTTCAGTTATAAAATGAATTGGTGTTCTGAGGCTATTTCGGAGAAGTTAGGCGATAAAGGCGAGGCCATTTGTTTTGCCGAAAAGGTTTGAAGATAAGGATATCTTGAAATTAATTGATTTCTGTTTGATGACGGGATACAGTTGAAACACGTACCTGAAACAGCTGCTATAGAAGAGGCCCCACAAATACTGCTGGTATGCTGCCATATATTCACGTCTGCGCTGCTTGCGTCGTCATGAAAGGTCAACAAGCACATGAAACAATTTTAACGTACATTTTTTTATGATTATGGTCTAATGGTCTGTATATCAGTTCTCCACCAGCGTAAACTTCCTAAAGCTATGTTTAATCTGGCGTGTCCCATTTATCTTTCATTTTGTATACAGTGCGTCCTTTCATATTGCTGTTCTTGTCGTCTCACTTGTCGACGCCTGTTTCAACATTTTCTTAGGCTTTTTTGTATTTCTATCATAACCCAGCTTTTCGCCTTCATGACCGCCATAGCGCGTTGTTATCATTCAGAGCTTGGCTTCGCACGGCAACCTGTTCAGCTCGGGTTCTCATGAAGCAAATATCGTTTGTTCGTGAGTGATCGCAACCATGCGTGTGTTTATTTCGTGCTACATCGTCTTTCCGACAATGCTTTAGACTACCCCTGTCATTTCTGCATCATATATAAATAGAACAAGAATGGGATCCTTCTCCATCCAGATGCCGAAAGCTGCCAAGGGAGTGCATCAGTGCTGGCTCCGCCGCAGAGTTTCTTTCTGTTGCTGGTAGGAGTCCGGCCAATAAACATCTCGTGTGGGTTCAACGTCGGCTTCCCTGTCTGTTCTCTGCTCCCTTTTCCTTGCCGGTCGTCATAGCCAACGTGACAATATAAATATTTCTTTTGCGAACCATATTTCCGGTTGTCACGTTCCTCCTTCTTGTGCTGCTTCGGTTCACTTTTCTTTCATCGTTGGTTTCTGTCGCTGCCACGTCCCACTGGCACCCAACTATGTTTATGGCAATATCAACCTCTCTGTTGAAGACGACCAGGTGTTTTCGATAGTCCTCTAGCCATATTTTGTTGTCATATGCACTACTCAGTGCAGGCAATGCGTTTAGGCATTAGCTCGAGTGAGTGAGTAAGTGATAACATGTATATTGTTACTTTTTTTATGCTTTCTGCTGCGATCGGGAAATAAATGTGTGGCAGAGAAGAAAAAATAGGTGGACGGGGAAAAGATGGCCCCATTTTAATGGTACATTCCTGGCTGCAGCTGAGGTGAGGAACAGGACATGCATCTCGGCCATTTTGCAGGCGGACGAGACTTGTAGTCTATCAAGGGTGCCACCGGGTTCTGAAGAAGCGTGATCAGGCTTCAACAAGGTTGGATGGCTTGGCGCATTGGCAAAAGAAGTGCCAGGCATGTCTAGGGCTCTGCAGATGGGATGTTAGAAAAATGTCAGTCGGTAGTTTAGGCATATGTGCGAGTACTTGGTTCTATGGGCAGCTCCAGAATAGATGAAAGAGATCTGCTTGCACACTGTGTACGGAATATGCGCAAGAGACGGTTGCCCTTGTTTTGCAGGGTGAACACTCCAGGGGAGCGCGTTTGGGTAAGAGGAGATCCAGCTTGAATACATGATGTGTTAACATGCCTAGTCCCTATGGGAGAACTTTTGGAGAGATGTTGGGGGAAAAGGGGGGGCAGTGATCAGTACAGATGGTAGAGAAAAAGAATTGGCTGTCGCTCTTATTGGCTCTTAGAAGGTGCGAACATATTGTCACGTAGTGGTGACAAGGCCGTAGACACCAAAAGAAGACACAGGCTCGATGGTACCGAAATTAACTCTTTATTGGGCTGACTTGCGCCAGCAAAAGAACTAAGCAACTTGGTGGCGGCGATATCAATAAACGGGCTCGTCGATCGTCGAACAAACAATACAGAATTCATACGCGTGCCAGAATCACAGTGATAAGGCCACATGCCGGCGGCTGTTAAAAAAAACAAAAAAACTACAGTTTTGATGGTTTCGCGGCAATATCTCACGTGTTTTACGCGGCGTGGGAAGGCAGAGGGGTGTTTAAAAGAGATTGTGTGCTGGCGCATAGAGGTCTGTGCGCGCTAGCCGATTAAGAGTATACACGAGCGCGCAGGTAAGTCAAATATTAATTTTTATTAAGATAATAATTTGCTCAAAGGATTATGTTTTTAATTATCCTGTGTCTGGCTATTTTTCCTAATAGTCCCTCTACTTTTGAGCGATAACAATCTACATCATACCTGAAAATTACAGCTGAGTTGAGTAGTGACCATTATTAGTCAGTAAGTCTTTTGCGGAAAAAATTAAATTGCATGCCCACAACGTAGTTTTGTTGCTTTTGCTCTCAAGACCTGCGGCTTCAGAATGATTTGTTTTCTTTGAACACAAAATGCTACGAATATCTTATTTATGATAGGGCTGAAATTTCCCGCATTCATGACGTAGACAGGCAAAGCTGAACGGTAGCCCCGCCCTAAAACCTAATATTGCCACGAACCATTCAAATCTCTACCTGCTCTTGTTGTGCAAAAATCGAATATATACTCTTTGTTCATTTATGCTTGCTACCCCAAGACGTGGCTTTATCATTTTTGTTGTCCCGCAAGATACGCCGAGATGCACTTGGAAGGATACCAGCAACTCGCGTTTGTTTCTACAGTGTTCCGAATTACGCTAGTAACGGTTTGCAGCTTTATCTAAATGTTTCTTCGCCGCCTTTAAATTTAGCGTTGAAGGGTACAAAGGGCACTCGTAAATCGATGACCTCTGAGCACAATTGCTGCTAGCGCCACCGCCGAGTTGCTTAATGCTACTGAGGGGGCAGGTCAGCCGAATAGTTTTTTTTTAAGCGAAATCTAAGTCTTGTCGAAGCTTTCCTATGACCAAGTCATTACCAAGTGGCAATATACAAAAGTCCGCGTATTGTTCAACTGCCTAAAAAAAGAACAGCAATTTTGACAGGTGGCTAGGCATTGGAAGTGTTCAAGAGGATGTCTGCCTAAGAGAGGTAGTAACATCCAATTCAGACCACAAAAGTGAAACAAGGAGGAGAATATTGTTGAGGAGCGTCTTTGACAAGTTTTTTCAATTGACGATTGATAGCTGCTTATTAGAATGTCTCTAAAGTACGTAACAGCTGTATCTTACCTGTACTCACCTATGGGGCAAAAACATGGAGACTAACAAAAATTGTGGAATTTAAATTTGGGGCACGACAGAAATGATGATGCACCACGCACGCAGCAGAGTAGGTGACGAAACACACACACACACACACACACACACACACACACACACACACACACACACACACACACACACACACACACACACACACACACACACACACACACACACACACACACACACACACACACACACACACACACACACACACACACACACACACACACACACACACACACACGCGCGCGCGCGCGCGCGCACGCGCACGCGCACACGCACACGTACACGCACACAAGGAAAATGCTACACTGACAACTCATTAGACACCAACCTCTTCCTTCTCCACTTCTAAGCACAGATGTCACTTCAACTTTAACGGTCTGTGCAGTGATCAAAAAAGTCTTTCTCTTCCTTCGATAGGAGAACAGAAGGCACGCTTACGCAATCTTCACCAGCTAAATAGCTAAAGATATCTCCCAGGGGCTTCCAAAATCTCTCTCGTTAATCTGTCCTTATTCTTCCTGAAAACTGCTACTTTAGTTCAGCTGGAGATATATTTAGCTGGTAAAGATTGCGTAAGCATGCCTTCTGTTCTCCTATCGATTGGTTGGTTGGTTGGTTGGTTCATAGGAAGGGAAAGGCGCAGTATCTGTCACACTTGCTCTGTGGACACCTGAACCGCGCCATAAGGGAAGGGATGAAGGTGGGAGTGAAAGTGGATAGAGAGAAAGGGGAGCCGTAGTGGAGGGCTACGGAGTAATTTCGACCACCTGGGGATCTTTAACGTGCGCTGACATCGCACAGCACACGGACGCCACTTCGTTTCGCCTCCATCGAAACGCAGCCGCCGTGGTCGGGTTCGAACCCGGGAACTCCGGCACAGTAGTCTGGCGTCTTACCACTGCACCACCCCGGCGGGGCATTCTCCTATCGAAGAAAGAGAAAGACTTTTTAATCACTGGGAAGACCATCAAAGTTGAAGTGGTATGTGTGTTTAGGAGTGAAGAAGGAAGAGGGTGCTGGTGTTCAAGCATTGCAGAATCACGACAACTATGAGCAACAACTCTTGTTGAAAATTTACATGTGAAATAATTTCGATGTAAACCTCAAAAGTTTACTGTTATTTGACCGGGTGTGTGTAATAATGGTATACTTAGAAGAAAAGTAACCGAATGGTAATTGATTACTGTCCTGTAATTATTGATTTACTTTTCTGAGACTGTTATTGTCCACTGTAATCAGTTATACTTCAGGTGGTGTAGAGGTAATTTTAGTGGGTTGCTTAGTTTCTGTAACGTGTAAAAGATGTTATTTTTTGAAGTGAAGTTCCGTAACCGTTATGATTGAATAGCTATGATTGAATAGTCCCGTAACCGTTATGACTGAAAGTAAGGCGCTCCTATGCGCAATCGCGCGTGCGCCACGAAAGCCAAGGAATTACTGACGATCGTGCTTTACGCCAGGCAGCTGGCGGAGGAGCTGGGAAAGAGAAACTTATACATCGATCGGAAGCGAAGCCATTGGGACGCCCGGCGTTTGCGTGACTGTATGTCGGTCGCGTATGCCAGGATGAGAACAGGATGTCACTCTCCTCATGTACGTGCATCCATAATGTGTTTTATTTATCAGAGGGTCGCAACGGACTAATCCGGCATTCGCGGTGGTTGGTTATCTGAGCGCTGTGATTACAAACAGCCATGCAGCGCTAAAATAAACGACTGCGCAACGCCAAAAATATGACAAAAGAAAAGCTACGACGTCAGTCCTGATTACCGAATGTAGTCGCAGCTTTTCGATATAACTGTTGACATAAAATCGGTGTGCTGAGTGAATTAAGCGTGCGGCATTCAGCACTAAAGTCTAAAGAGGGCCTCCGAGAAATTAGGCAGCCGCTATGGTCGTGTAAATACAACAATGCGATATCAAACATGAATTGGCCACGCCTTTTGTTGCGCGCATTGATAACACCGTTGCCATGGTTGCGTCATTGCACATAAAATCCCATACTCTCTTGAGCAAAATAACACGACTTCCGGTACATCTTTCGTATACTAAGACGCTTAGTAATGTTTTTACTTAGAGAGACCAAATTTTAGTGGTGGGTTTTATTCTTGAAATAATGCGGGAAAGTTAAGAAACGTCAGAAGTGTTGTGGATTGCACCCAAAACAATAACAAATTCATAGCACGACTCTGGTGTTGTTTCGGTTTTCGTTTCAACTGTCGAATGGCCGCCGCTGTTATGCTGCAGATGAATTCAGCTAACGCCAGGCATACAGAAAAAAAAAAGAAAAAAAAAACTGCGGTATAATGTTTCTTTAATTTTAATTTACGGAAACACTCATTCAAGCGTGTGCAAAGGGTGAAATTACAAAAGGAAAGTTCTAACCAGAAATACATCCTATTTCTTGCATGACTGGCGTGACCTCGAATCACCTGAAGGTCCGAGCCCTCTTTTAGCTGCTAAATCTGGAATCAAAACAAGGGGAGACAAATTTCATTATAAGGTAATTTTAGTTAGTGAATAATAAATTATTCAACTGGTCGCGGTTAATTCCGCGTTACGCTACATGTACTTAACGTCTTGCGCATCGATCTAAGGAAAAAAAAATGCACGCCTCAAAATTTGGTGATTTCTTCCTGGACACGGACTTATTCCTGGTGAAGATGAAAAAGGGACGCAGCTCCACAGGTCACTGAGATGACCCAAGAATGGCCACTGAAAAAAAAAAAAAAAAGATAAGTAAAAAAGTTCCGAAACACGCTTCACTGTGGCAACAACGAAACAGTAATGGAACACCAAAGAACAACTAGCATCCTTCGCGGCCACATTGAGCCCACTACAAGGCTGGTCTTCATAGCTTAAGAGCCCAATGATCACGTGACTGCACACAACACATTCTCAGGGATGACATTGCACCCGAAAACACAAAATAAAACGGGAAATATGGTTGGTCATGTGGAGGTGGGGACCTCAGTTTGCTGATCAACGTTTCGGAAAAAGGGCGCCCGGAGGGCGTACGCGGTTGTTTTCTGCTCCCACGACATAATCTACACGGGCGTTGTTTGTTAGGGAAGTAGTTCCTAAGTAGGCAAATACAGCTATCACGTCAAAGCACGACAACTGCGACAAGCGCCCCTCTTACCGCCCACGCTCTCTATAAAATATCAGCATAAGATTCACCGTCTTCCCAGAATGGGGCGACTTAGAGAAGAAAATTGACTTCTGCCGACAGCTGCTCACATTTTTGCACAACGTTGCCGCATGTTCGAGAAAAGGCGCTTCAGCGGCGAAAACATACTTATGTTCCTGATCCGCTTACGCGCTTAGGCTCTATCAAGAATTCACCCGAGTTTAAGACGAAATGCTGACGCTGGTCATGATGCTGTAAAGCATGACTGATCTGCGTTCTTAGGAGGCTTTCGTTTTTTCGACCCTACAAAACAAGGCATCCTTGGTGCATTTTTTAACGCGGTAGAATCAAAGGCCTCCTGCTACAGAAAATCTAGCGTTGGCGTTGTCGGCATTGCCTGAGATTGCGTTGTGATCGCGGGTGTTGCCCTGGCAGCTGGTAGTTGGCCTGTGACATGGCCATGCACTGATTGTTCGTCGGGTGAGGTTACGTCCCGAGAGCACATAACATGACTGGGGCTGTCAACCCAGGCTTCGCCTTTGCGACGTTTTTGTTGCCAGGGTTACGTCGGCCTTCACGAGGACACATTCAACGAAGCTTCGCTTTTAAGAAGGAAACCTGACCATAGCTGCAGTTCGAAGCAATAGAAACTTCTTCGATAATGCTGCCCATATATTGGAGTGATGGAGGAGCAAGGCAATATTTTTGGCTTATAACGTACCTGCAGGTGCATTTCCATCTCTTATAGTTTCGAAGTTCCGAACAAATTTTATGAGAAGCGATAACTATTTGCACGTATTTATCTCCTGAGAGCATTGCAACCGCTGCAATTGCGGCCATAAGGCGTGTAAATATGAAACATAATTAAATAAGCTTCTTGTACTGGCGGGGATATGTAAACGGGTCTAAATTATTGTTATTGT
This sequence comes from Amblyomma maculatum, assembly GCF_055883805.1. Taxonomy (NCBI): domain Eukaryota; kingdom Metazoa; phylum Arthropoda; class Arachnida; order Ixodida; family Ixodidae; genus Amblyomma; species Amblyomma maculatum. The sequence goes on along the minus strand of NC_139349.1, from coordinate 29,490,478 downwards.
TATTTATTATCACTAAATGCTATTATCTGTGGCCTAACTATGTATTGGAGCCCTATAGCAGGGCCCGCATTTCGGAAGGTAAGGCGATCACGAATTCTGGATCATTATTAAAGCGTCGATGCACGATGTGAGTTGGAAAGTGCAGTGGTGGCAACAAGAGAGGTCTAGAGAAAGGTTACGTTGAGGCTAACAATAGCCAAAAGGGAATCAATTAATGTACGTGCTACTAGAACAAAGTGGTACTTGGTCCGAGCAATATACCAAGCCTGTGTAGCTATAACTACAAACTAAAGAGGAACACAGTGATATGAAAATATAATACAGTACCTAATAAAAGGTAACAGCGCTATAAAAGATAAAAAAATTCAGTGAGAAAGAGAGAAAGTTGGGGCATTCAAGACATTCAGAAACGAATCCAGTTTGTTTTCTGCTCATCAATCGATTGATTAACGGGTTTTGGCACTTCAAATTAACCACCTCTGCTTATCACAAGAAAATGATTCGGCAGTCAGGATTGCTTGTCGTTTGCAATTTAAGGTTTAACTTTTTTCAGCTAGGAGTCTCTTCCAGAATATAGCGCATAGCGTCTTACTTGTCGAGGAGCTCTGCGATGGCTCGACTCTTCAATAAAGTTTATACAAATTCTAGGCGCGCATACACTTCGCAACACTTCGTTTTTATACGTAGTGTTTTTCTTTGAGTTCATGAGCAGAAAAGCAATGAAGTGATATCATTAGGTTCATTTTTGTAGTGCGTGAATGCTTTTTTTGACGTTGCTTCTTCGTAGCAATGCATAATTTTTCTTTAGTTGCTTCTGTCCCGGACAGCTCCTCATTTCAAGATTCTGCTTGCCTCTTCCACGAGAAATCGCGCCGACTGTGCAACAACTAGTAATTTGGAAGACAATTTCACAGTCGCCGAGTAAACAGAATGGGCATAATTGGCACATTTCAGGCATAAGGAGGGGAAGGTTATGGCTGCAAATTATCCCTTTCCTGGTCGACAGAATCGACGGGGTGACCTACTTTGTGGCTGCTATGACTTAATCCTTTCCCGTTCTATTTGAGCGCACCAAACATATTTAGTTTTAAAGAAAAGTGCTGCAACGCAATATTTAGGTAAACTTGATGGAGTAGTTATTGCTGTCTCCAAAGAGGGTGATAGAACACTACATAGCCTATTGAAAAATTAGGAGGACGCAGGCGTAGTGCGTTCATGTAGATAGAGTTCATCTGTTATATCAAAGTAAACCGAGCTCAGTGCTGTTGGTGCTAAAAGTTATCAGTTATAATTTGAGCACGGTGGACTATGGCTATGGGTGAAGACGAAAGTTTGCTTTATGAAGCACCCGTTGGGGCGTCAAATGGTCACATTCGCCGTGAACCCAACCACAGAGCGGAAAAGGATAAACATAACTGTAAATATTTTTTTTCTTGTAGCAGTAAACACTCGCTCCAGGCGTAAATAATACTTTACTAACTGTGCCAGCACTCGCCTGTGACGTAATCAAGGTGCGGCGGGGATGCTGGTGAAAGGCTTTGGTACCAGCTTTGATCACCATTGCTCTTCATTAGCAAAGACAGAGCACATTCTATAGGTCAGAATGTGACAATAGGAATCGTCATTTCAAAGTCGATGGATTTTTAAAACATCGTTACACACAGGTGTGCCAGAATGTGTATCGTGCAGGAGGGGGACCCACGGAAACATACGAAAAAAAAAACGAAAAAAAAAACACTTCAAAACATTTTTTTTTCTCTCTCAAGCTTTACCTTAAGGGTAGACTTAACACCACTTTAGCAGATTTTAGTAGAATAATACCACCTCTCTAGTGCGTGGCTACTTTCATTTTTATTGCTTTGGTTAGTTTTTGTGGAAAGGTAGCCGAAGTATCTCACTTTTATGTGGACAGATAGATTTGTCGCAGGTGCATGTGTCGTCAGTTTGATTCTCTGTCGTAAACTAACCCACAAATTTATCATCAGATGTATGCTAAATGAGATTGGAAATAATATAACATCACGCTGAGCGCTGCACTTGGAACGGCTGTGCCCCACTTTTCATACGAGATCATGTGGGAATTTTCTGCAATATCGTTTTTTTTTTTTTAATTTGTGTTACGGCGACGGCGATGGGCTTTTCGACCAAACGAGCTGTGCGCACTTCGCTTAAAATGTACAAAATGACATTTCGCAGCTGATATTAATTATAAACGCTGCAAGAATGCGCCTATACATGTAGAATGAGAACTGTACCGCTTATCGAACCTTTACTAACGCAATAACATATCACCAGGGCACATCTCATGAACCACATCGACAAACTTTATCTTTGCCGTACTTAAAAAGAAGACGATAAATTATTGCACTAACGGGTTAATGCTTATCAAAGAAGAAAGATTGGTTTGCTAACGAATATACTTTTTTTAGACAGTATTTCGTTAAAAGTTAGCATTAATAAAACGGTATACTCATCAGTTTAGGACCAATCAGGGTTTTGAAAGTGCCATCACTGAAGTGATTACGACCAGCATTCTTATTATCTCAGATCACAGCTGGCTAGTACTGCACATACATCCTGTTTTGCCAGCGAAAAAAAAAAACACTTCTCAAGATCCTCGATGCGACATATCCTAGTCCGAGCTCTAAATCTAACAGCAATCTAATTTTTCTCCCGACCCTCGCTAATAAACTTGGGTTGTTTGGGCGTTTGTTAGACTTTGTGGCACAAAGTATTCAGCCTAAATTATAGCTGACCCATATCGCAATTTGTCTAGGTTGTGATTAATAAACCCCGGCTCTCACTAACCGCGTGAAACCGACTAGCGTAGACGAGAACTTTCCCCTATGTCAGCTACACGTTTGCGAGGGTTCGAGCATTCAAGGCGGTACTCAACTGCATTCTTAAGGTAATACATTTTCGAAAACTTCGCAGCAGGTTTCTCCCTTCATCCTAACTGCATGTGCCCAATTATTCTTTCCCGATATATTTTTTCTTGGGTACAAACTGATTTAGCGATTTTTACGTTTCTTTCGAAATGTCTGCAATCAACCCTCGGTTTTAGGCCTCAGAAAATCCGTTGCTTCCGTAGAAACTGCCTCCACACTAGAATAAAAAGAAATCTCGGGCTTGCTCGCTGTTGTTTCCGGCTTTTCGAAACGGATTCGGTGCTTTCAACTGCTAGTTTATCTTTTGAACACACGAGCGAATGCTTTGACGGTAACATATGTGCTGCTATCGGCACGTCACGCAAAGCATAGCCTTCGGCCACCACGCATTCGAGCTCTTCTTTGCGTTAGCTGCCCTTTGCTTCAATAAAACTTTTTTTCCAGCGCTTCCTAAGGCCTTAGTTGCAATGAGCAGAGGAGACTCAAATGAACGTAACGCTAACAAGTTGCGCTCCGAAAAGAAGCAGCGTGGCCACGTGAAGAGGGTCTGACAATGGGGCCACGCGGGTGAGGCTATGAACAGGTCCCCATGGGCACAAGCGGAATCCGCAGGTTGTTCCAGAAACGCGGCATCGATCAATATTGTGCTGCCCCGGACCGTGCAACGTGCCGAAAAGAATCACAGAAGCAGCTTTTTATCTCGTACCAAGCGCCTGTTCGTTATTGCCGGATCGTAAAAAAAGTGGCACAATGCCCAAAACGCATTTGCTTTTTTATCTTTGCATTATGTCGAATTTCTTGCAGCTTCGCGCAGAGCACAGAGAGAACAACGACCACCTATCTCACCTGTCCTTTCACATGTGCTCATGTGTACTGCCGGTGTTGTTTGTTTCTAGGTTGATGTTGCTTTTGTGTGATCTAATGCAACATTACAAGTAGGGAACAGAGATTTAGTTTTTTTTTTTTTTTCTTATAACTTCGTACCTCGTATTTGTGTAGCGAGCTTTAATGACAAACCATACGTTCGCATTCAGGCGGGTAATGTATATTTGTGGTTTAGTTGAACATGTGCATTGTACCTGACCCTTAACGACTTTCCAGGGGAAAAAAAAAGACGCACCTCGCACGATACGGAACGGTATACATTCCTACCACGATTTGAAAAACACAGACATCAAGGTCCATTAAAGACATCGATGTACACGAAACGCGGAAAATAGTTAAAGGAGCCAAGAAACTACCTGATAATTAAGATATTATCTGAATTGATAACGAAATTGATACCGGTATCGCTCAAGAGGAAAGTATACAACAGTTGCATCTTGCCTGTACTCACCTATGGGGCTGAAACGTGGAGGCTAACCAAGAGAGTTCTACTTAGGTTGAGGACAACCCAGAGGGCTATGGAACGAAAAATGGTAGGGGTAACATTAAGAGATAGAAAGCGTGCAGAGTGGGTCAGAGACGAAAAATGGTAGGGGTAACATTAAGAGATAGAAAGCGTGCAGAGTGGGTCAGAGAAATAACTCAAGTTACCGACATTCTAGTGGAAATTAAGAAGAAGAAATGGACATGGGCAGGACATGTAGTGCGAAGAGAGGATAACCGATGGTCGCTGAGGGTAACAAACTGGATTCCAAGGGAAGGAAAGTGTAGCAGGGGGCGGCAGAAAGTTAGGTGGGCGGATGAGATTAAGAAGTTCGCAGGGGTCAAGTGGATGCAGCTAGCACAGAACCGGGTTAAGTGGAGAAATATGGAAGAGGCCTTCGCCCTGCAGTGGGTATAATCAGGCTGATGATGATGATGATGATGATGATAACGAAATTTAGGTTGTATAGCGATAAGTATATAATTTTTTTTTTTTAAATTTCAAGACATTTATTAACGAAGGGTAGTTCGAGTCTGCCTAATTATTTTATATCATTTGCTAAAGTAAAAACACTCTCATTATTTATAACATCCGTAATGACTGACTAGCATTTACAATGTTTTAACGATGTGCCGGTGTTCCAGCTTCGGTGAAGACAAGACGAGCGGATTCACGTCGATTTCTCGTGCAGTGTATTGTGTTTATCATCTGTTATGTAGGGAAACTTCGCGCTCCCTGAGCTTTGGTCCTGTATATGCTAGTGTACAAGTACTTTGGTCGACTTACAACTTTTCACTATAGTATGCTCATCAGCTGTTGCAGCTTTTCGATATATTGAGGTAATGAATTCGAGCAAGAAATGTATGTAAAATTACAGACAACGATACGATGGACAACGACGACGGCGATGCCGACGTGAAACCGAGGAACGGGCGCCAAAGAGCTTAAGGCCGAAATGATGCCATTCGAAACATTTCTTGAAAAGCGAAGGTTTTCTTTTATTAGGTTTCAACCCATCTCGTAGTCCGTGGCAGCAGTCACGAATGACCTTGAACAGCCGCGAAGAAGAAAATGGCGAAATGAAGACGAAGACGAAGAAGACGAATAATACGAAGAAGACTATGAGGAAGAAGAAGAAGACGAAGACGAAGAAGACGAACAAGAACAAGAAGAAGAATGCTCGGTCACCCGCAGCTAATGCTTTTGCTCCACATTCGGTTAGTAGCATTGAATCCTTCTCATTTATATGCGGGCTGGCAGCTCACGCTCTCGCGCCATACCCTTAAAGGCTGAGGTTAAGTGTCCCCAATAATGTAGCACCTTACACTGATTGGGCGTGATAAGGGAATAATGTAGCAGGCAAAAGAAGCTTCCGCCGTTGCTTTCGCAATTCAACGAGGGTTAACCCGAGCTGAACCACAACTAATTTATTTACCGTGGAGAACTAGCCGCATATAGGCAAACTATATCAAAATATGAGGCTTTTCTCTGTGAGTCTGTGAATTCTCGGTTACTGCATATGTTACCCTGCAGTTCAGTGGGGGCGCTCGCATTATTCATGAATTATCTTTGCAGTGTGTGCCATGTGTGGTCACGTCTTCCAATTGAGCTCTGAAGCGTATCTTTCATAATTGGTTCACAGGAATGGAAAGGCGCATTATATTTCACACTTGTTTCTGCGGACACACACATGGAGGAAGGTGGGAGTGAAAGTCCACTTGAGCTATGAAGCGCGCATTTCATAATTGGTTCACAGGTAGCGAAAGGCGCTCTATCTGTCACACTTGTTTCTGTAGAAACCTGAATCGCGCCGTAAGGGAAGGAAGGAAGGTGGGAGTGAAAGTGGAGCTGGTTACGAGGGACAACACCGACGGCGACGACGACGCGAAACTCAGAAACAGGCGCCATGGAGCTGCGCTCTAAAACCACCCGAGCAGCTCAGTTCTCCATTATCAAGTTAGGGTGTATCAAGACTTCTTTAAAGGGACCCGCCTCACCCCTGTCTGAGGTGCAATGTTACAGCGATATCAACGTGTTTTACGCTTTCTCAAAAATAGCAGTCTAACGCGCTTCACTTAACACTCTGCTTGTCGATGTTGTTACGTGGCAGGAAGCGTTCACACCATGTGAACACTGATGCACTTACATCGAACAAGACACAAGCACAGGAAGCACTGGACGTCAAGACACAGACCCCTGAGTCGGATCCTGGCTTCGAGCACGCGCAGTCCACATACACACTCACTTCGTCTCATCTCCTATGGCTCGACCGTAGCAATATCATCCACAAGTATCAGCAGTACCACTTGAAATAGAAAACTAGTTTTCTCATTTGACGCATTCTATGTACGGTATGGTTATCTTTCGTTTGCGGGCTTTTAAAACTTGTTGGGCCTAGTCGTTGTACGTATTGAACAGGTTCACCAAGTCGTGTATGGAAGCAAATAGTCAAAGATGCTTAAGGCTGCTTACGGGCGAGAATGCGAATACATTACAATGACTATGAGTGGTGAGACATGGTAATGGGCGATATCTGCACATGCCCATTGCATTGCGTTACTTGCAGCAGTTGAAGTACAGTACGTTAAGTGCTGAGTATTGGTACGTTGCACACTTTATACTAGTAATGAGCCATGAGTCGTGGTTATGACTGTATAGAACGTTACGTTTCAACGTTCATGACTAATCATGTAATTTTACACGTGTGTAGTCATTTTTGCCCCATGGACGCCGCCGGCTCATGTGATGCTTCTGTTTTATCTCTTAGAAGCCACTATTTTAAAAATTTCAAAATATACTCGGCAAGGTCTGCGCGTGTGAGTTTTACAGCAAGGTGAACGTCATGTAAGCAATAGATGTAAATGATCAGATAATTATTTAAGTAGAAATAACTGGTTACCATTTGTGCCTGAAATTTAAAGGAACAATATTACATTGCGGATTGAATGCCGTCAACATCAGAGGTGAGCCCCGTGTCATATGATTAACTAGAAATATATAATTACCTTTTCTGGCTTTTATACCATGTCCCAAATTCTATTGTAAAATTGAAGGCCGTCAACACCGAAGGTGACACCTGCGTTTAAACTTTCGTTATTGACATTGTGGATCCAAATATCAAATGTCAAAAACGTGCATTTGAAGCCTTGTACAGTTGGGTTTCAACATTTCATCATTATATTGTGGCGACATTATGAGTGGTAGTGTCGCCGAAACCATGTTGTTTTGTCCACCGTTATTAAACACACAAATTGCGCCTGAATTTAATCCGTAAAAATGTTCTGGGCGCCATTTTTCTTATTGAGTGATGCTGGGAAGCTGACTGAACAAGCTTTCAGATACTTATTTTCTGACATTCGATAATTCGCGCCACAGTCGATTAAGAACACAAAATCATTTCTTACCTTTGCTGTTGACGGCCTTCATATTCACGATATAATATTCCTTAAAATCAAGAAAAAAAATAATAATAGTGCATTCATATATCTGATTGTCGTCAAGGTCTACCACGAGCATTATGTAGACCTTGCTGCCAAACCCACATACACAGAGCGCGCAATCGTCTCTCTCGTGGCTTTAAAATGCCTATGTAAATGTAAAAAAATTGCTTTCTGTAATTATGACGGTTGTATCGCATTATAGAAACCTAAGCACATGTGCCTAACCTAATAAAACTTCAACTCACTTTGGCAGGTGTCCGTTGGAAGGTGTTTTAGGCCGTCGCTTTGGGAAGGGCGCTGCGTTTCTCTCCTGTAGTGGGGCTTCTAAAATTCTCGCATCAATATATAATTCAACTGATTTGAAAGGTGGCTGCTGACAGGTAGTTTTAAGATAACATTGAGATTGACACCATTACCTCGTAATGGTGCTTTCTAATGCTTATGCAATAGATTGATTCCATTGGTTGTGGCAGGTGGTTTTATGATGCCCCTTTCCATGCGCTAGCACTAGGGCTTCAGTTCCACCGAAAAACTGTTGGCTGTTTGTGTGTCTGTCCGGTCCTCCTCCCGAGCATGTCTTTAGCTTGCGGTATTCGGCAGGTGGCATGGCCACCTCTGCGCCCGCAGTCTATGACACCGGCCAAAACACGACCTGCCAAATGCGTGTTCGTGATTTTCTTGTCATAGACGACGCCGACGCTGCCAGCGGCGTTCATGCCAACCTGACATACAATGTTTTCAAATTATTGTGCGTAACTTCACTTACTCGCAGCTATAAGCCCGTGCTTGCACATACTACACTTCAGCATCCCTCCATGGTGTAAAATTTGACGAGTACAGTTAACGGCATACGCTGTCACCCATCTGACTCATGTCGCCGCAGAAAGTGTCTATAGGATACGTTCCTAACCCACGCATCAAAATCCGCGTGCAAGTGGGTTTTGTCTTGTCAGTTTTGCTTCGGAGAGTGCACATAAATCGTGGACATCGCGGGCAGTGGCAGGTGGGCGTCGCGAAACGCGGAAAAAACACGCGGCCAGTTGGTACGGCAAAGCCGGCTCCGCTGGCCACAAAGGCTCTTCCGGAAACGAGGGGAGCGCAGTTCCTCTAGAAATAGCCCCGTGTGCCCCGCCGAAATACTCGTCCGCGCGCGCTCTCGCCTCCAAGGACATCCTGTCACGCTTAGCCGCGCTGCCGCCTCTTAGCGCGCGCACGCGGCGCCGGCAGCGCGTATCGATCAGCGCCAGCTGACATCGCGTCGGCAAGGTGGGATGCCGGAAGGAACCACCGTGTTACCTGTGCCACAGCGGCGGCCCGATGCGTTCGATCCACTTTTGCGCCCCTCTCGAACTGGCGGCAGGCGCTGCTTTCCGCCTGTTTGCACTGACGGAAAAGCCTGTCGTCGCTGCCAGCTAGGCCGCTTATAAGAGGTCCGGCGCGAAAGCGTCGCTTCCAATTTCTCTGCGCTCTGCGCGAAAAGAACGGCAGATTCGCTCAAAGGGCGCGCGCTGCGGTACGTCGCCTGGCCGAATGAGATTTGGTGCTTCCCCCTTTCCCGCTACCTCCCTGGTGGAAAAGAGAAGAAAAAGAAAAAGGGATGAAGACGAGAACGTGGTCAACCGAACGCGATAAATATAAAAGGGTTCATTGAAGCGCCCCTTTAGGATCCCCTGCGCTCGGCGCGGTGGAAAATTGTAAAAAGAAACACCGCCTCCATTTTCTCGTCGTACCTTTTCCATGAGATAGTTGCCAAAGGGGTGAAACAAAATATGTGCAACACTGGTATACCGAACGTTCAAAGAAGCCTTGCTACTTCCAATGCCGCGAAATATCAAAGAAAAAAAAAGCCAGTGTGCGCGATGAAGCACTAGAGAGATCGCCGATGATAAAGCTTGTGGTGCGCAGATGGAGGATGAACGCTTGGCCAGGCGCTCTACAACCGTGAAATATGCGCATGCGCTTTGGCATGCCCTTTCTGCAGGCACCACGTTTTCCTACATTATGGCCACGTTGTTATCTCCGTGGTCACGCAGCTGAATGCTAACTCGACAGAGTGGCAAAGACAAGCCAAGTGATGTTATCACGGAGGCTACTGTGTGACTTACCGGTTCTAAGCACATGCCATTCTATATTTTTCGCATCTGTTACTTCGTCATTCTGCTACCGCCGATTTCAGCCATCAGCACTGAGAACTTGACAAGATCGGTGCATCACCCTTTCTGCCACCAGTAAATGTCACGACTATTGGATGGGCGATTACTGGTTAGCGAATGGATCTGCGCACATGGACATGAGTAAAGTGGCAAGGCGGCATCAAGTAATTCGACTCGGATCCACGTACGGAGTTTCTTTTGCTGGCCCTTTATAGCCCATCCTCTGTAGTGATACAAGTTGGCCTTGTCGCTGGCCTTGTCAAGTTTTCGGTGGACATTTCAGCCGATCTTTGCTATGGTACAGCTTGCTACAGCATGCAAGAAGACGGCAAAGCGAGCCCGGTTTCGGCTTCCAGACAGTATCGAAGGTGTAGGCATTCCGAAGACCTCAGTTAACATTCCCGCGAGTGCGTAGCAGAGGCGATGCTCGAGCTACTTGAGAACCAGTGAGCATCGTCACATTCTCGAGCGTCAAATGCGCTCTGAGGATTTGATCTGATATCAAGGTCATGCATGGGGCTTTGCTAATGCACCAAGGTCAGCTGTGCAACGAACATTTCATTATGACTAGTGGCTTTTTCTCATGGGCGTTAACCAATCCCCGTAATGGCCCTGAAGGGCCTGCGTCGACCGACGGCTATATGCATGAGTAGAGATGTCACCTGCAGCAGTGTCCCTGCGGCAGTGTTAGCTTAGCGCATTGGCAGATAAGTGGTGATATTAGCCCGAGATAACAAAATCTGCTTGTCTGGGCCGTGCTCTCTACAATGAATCTGGTACGCACTTGCCGAGTGATCTGAAGTAATAGCTGGTCACGTGACAGCATTTTTGCAGCATAGGGCAGCGTAAGTCGTAGCGCGGTGGAAACAACGCAGCTACCTGTTTTCAAGATCTACAACTTTTGCATTGACGCTCTTTCTCTCAAGCCAATACTTACAAAAAAGCTAATTAGTCTGCACTAATTAATTAACTTTATTGAACGAAAAAAAAAATACTAGAGGTTAGCAAGGTGACTCTGAACAGCTCTGAATTGGTTGCACCGTGATAGGCCTAACCGTTGTTTTTATACTCTCGGTCCAAATTAGGACACCATGTATGTATATATATATATATATATATATATATATATATATAAATTGTAGAGGTGCGTTCATTCAGGTGTACAGCACCGCCAAAACAGCGGCTAACTTCTTCGTCTTCGCCCGCGCTGACACGCTGGTGCATGCCCTCACCCTCCCCCCTCCCTTTTGAGACGGAGCCATCTTGGCGAATTATGGGGCCGAAAGGACAGAGGGTTCGTAACAGGGCTTCACTTGGTCGAGACCGACACTTTCGCGACCGCGCGGACGCAAGTCCGCAGAGGGCGAAAAAGGCCCAACTATGCAATTGCCGCAGGTGTCGGTTGAAGGCGTGGTTGGGATCGTGATACCGAGCAAGCAGGTTCTTTGAAAGGCCAGGGGTTGGAACCCAGAGCCACACCATGATTTGAGGGGATACGAAGAAGCCTTGCCGGTTTCACTGTGGTGTTGTTGCCACTGGTTTTCCATCGTACGCGAGCTGACGGCGTTCTTCTGCGTACTTGGCGTCTTCCGAGAGTGGCGTGACTGGCGTCGATTCAGAAACGTCAAAGCGGTAGGGAAGGAGTGTACGTGCTATTGTGCAGGTTGGCTCGCGTCATGCGAGAGGTATTGGGATCAATACCCAGCACCTCTACCAATCGTAGGTGTGCGCTTAATGAAGCACTCGAGATGAATCGAGCTGCTCAGGAGGAATTTGCAGCGGAGCGTCAGGCGTAGAAACCACCAAGACAGCGTCCAGCCTCTTCGTCTTCGGCGTACCAACCCACTGGTGCTTGCCGGGGGCTGTAACGATGACGATTAGCACACACGATACGTACGTACGTACGTACGTACCGTCTTTGCCAAAAGTAACCAGGCTGCGTGTTTTGCTTCTCGCTTATATTCTCAAGGCAACATGGATCCCTAGAGGATCATAACGTTTTGGTAAGTGAGGACAGGAGCTTCCATTTACTTTGCACCGATTTACAGCCTCAGAAGGGGGTATAAATTCCCTGCTACTCGACTAAGCAGAACATGCAGCCTGGTTACTTTTATCAAAGACGGTACATACATACATACATACATACATACATACATACATGCATACATACATACATACATACATACATACATGCATACATACATACATACATACATGCATACATACATACATACATACATACATACATACATACATACATACATACATACATACATACATGCATGCATGCATGCATGCATACATACATACATACATACATACATACATACATACATACATACATACATACATACATACATACATACATACATACATACATGCATGCATGCATACATACATACATACATACATACATACATACATACATACATACATACATACATACATACATACATACATACATACATACATACATCATGCATACGTACATACATACATACATACATACATACATACATACATACATACATACATACATGCATGAATGCATACATACATACATACATGCATGCATACATACATACATACATACATACATACATACATACATACATACATACATACATACATACATACATACATACATACATACATACATACATACATACATACATGCATACATACATGCATACATACATACATACATACATACATACATACATACATACATACATGCATGCATGCATGCATGCATACATACATACATACATACTGTGAGCCTTCTGTGGACCTTCTTTCATTTGTACATGCCATCATCATCTTCTTTCATTTGTACATACCATCATCATCGTCCCGCAGCGCCGGCTCTGGCGCGTGCCTGGGTTGGTGACCGGATTAAAACGCTGGACAAGGCTTCGCTGTCCTTGCCGCCACGACCTCGCCGTCTTGACCTAGCCTTCTTCCACAAGTGGTGGAGGTGAGAATTGATCCCCTTGCTGTTTTGTGCCCTGCCTCTCGCTGGAGCTACGTTCCGGTCGCTGTTTACCGCCTGCCACCATCGTTATGTCTACCGAGAGCACCCAAGAATCGGCAGGACCCTCTACCTCGGCTGCACCACCCCCTCCGACTATGCCCGCACGACAACGCGACCCGCCGCTGTTCGCTGGTCGTCGCGACGAAGACGTCGATGACTGGCTGGACACCTATGAACGCTGCAGTAACTACAACCGGTGGGACGACGCTCTAAAATTTCTGAACGTTTCTTTCTACCTCATTGAGGTCGCCAGAAGGTAACTCTATCATTACTGAAGGTAACTCTATCGTTCGCCGACGGCCTTATCGGGTTTCCCTCTCTGAACGAAAGGTAATTGAAGAAAATGTAAATGACATGCTCCATCGCAATATTATTCGTCCCTCGACAAGTCCATGGTCCTCCCCAGTAGTGTTAGTTAAAAAAAAGGACGGCTCGGTACGCTTTTGTGTTGATTACCGCGCACTCAACAAAATTACCCGCAAAGATGTATACCCAATGCCAAGAATTGATGACGCCCTTGACTCTCTCCAAGGCGCCCAATATTTCTCGACTTTGGACCTCCGCTCGGGTTATTGGCAAATACCTATGCACGAGGACGATAAAGAAAAAACCGCTTTCGCAACTCCCGATGGCCTTTACGAATTTAATGTTATGCCTTTCGGACTTTGTAACGCACCAGCGACATTTGAAAGGATGATCGATACTGTGCTTCGTGGCCTAAAATGGAGAACCTGTTTATGCTACTTGGATGACATTGTCATCTTTTCGTCAACTTTTAACGACCATCTCACGCGCCTGAATGAGGTCCTCACGTGTCTCGCTTCAGCGGGCCTTCAGCTCAACACCAAGAAGTGCCACTTTGCACAGAAGGAAATTAAAATATTGGGACATCTAGTCAGCCATGACGGCATTCGTTCAGACCCTGAAAAAATTATCGCGGTCTTGAAATTTGCTCGTCCACAACGGACTACAGAATTGCGCAGTTTTCTCGGCCTGGCGTCTTATTTCCGGCGTTTTATAAAGCATTTTGCAAGTATTGCTGCTCCCCTCCATCAACTACTTAAAGCACGCAGCCCTTTCGTGTGGACTGAACAGTGCGAAGCTGCTTTTAATAACCTGAAGCACGCCCTCACATCAGACCCTGTTCTTGGCCACTTCAGTGACAGCGCTCCAACCATCCTGCACACTGATGCCAGTGGTATCGGTCTTGGCGCTGTACTTCTGCAGCGCGATGCAACTTCGCGTGAGAAAGTGATTGCCTTCGCCAGTCGGACTATGACTCCAGCTGAGAAAAACTACACTATTACAGAACAGGAGTGCCTTGCCGTCGTCTGGGCTGTCCAAAAGTTTCGCCCTTACCTATACGGTCGGCACTTCACAGTTGTGACCGATCACCATGCTCTTTGCTGGTTGTCTTCGCTCAAAAATTTGACAGGCCGACTTGGCCGTTGGATTCTACGCCTGCAAGAATACGATTTTGACGTCATTTATAAATCGGGTCGCCAACACCAAGACGCCGACGCTCTTTCTCGCTGTCCACTTTCGGAATCGGCTTGCTGTTTTTCTTCCCAATGCATTTCCACCTATGACCACAGCCGACCATCTCTTTCCCCGACGTATATCACAACAGTTTCATTTGACGACGCAGAGAACAAACACACTCTCCGCTCACAGCAATTAGCCGATGCCTACTGCCGTCCCATCATCGATCGCCTTATTGGCGCTTCGGACCCACCCAATGCTCGGCTTCGCCGACAACTTCGCAATTTCAAGCTCGAAGATGGCATCCTACTCCGCTTCGTGTATTGCACTGATGGAACTCGCTGGATACCAGTCGTGCCGCATGTGCTTCGTCAACGAATACTGGCGGCTCTCCACGATGACGCTACTGCAGGTCACCTTGGTATTGACAAAACCTACGACCGCGTGAAAAAACGATTCTTTTGGCCTGGCCTATCTTCCAGCGTTGCCAAATACGTCGCATCCTGCCCTCTATGCCAACGTCGCAAACGGCCGACTTCTTCACCCGCTGGCCTTCTACAACCCGTTCCCTGTCCCGCCACGCCATTCGACGTAGTCGGCATCGATTTATATGGTCCCCTACCTCTCTCCGAGGGGGGTAACCATTGGATTATAACAGCTGTCGACCACCTTACACGCTATGCTGAGACAGCACCTGTACCGACCGGTTCCGCTCAAGAAGTAGCAAATTTCTTTTTGCAATCAATTGTATTGCGTCATGGCGCTCCTCGGGTGCTCCTAAGTGACCGCGGGACGGCCTTCTTATCGACAGTCGTTGCCGAAGTTCTTTACGCGTCATCCACCCTTCACAAGACAACCTCGAGCTACCATCCCCAGACTAACGGGCTGACTGAGCGATTTCACCGCACCTTATCGGATATGTTCTCCATGTATATCACACCGGATCATCGAAATTGGGACACTATTCTACCATTCGTCACTTTCGCCTATAACACAGCAGTACAACGGACTACCGGTTATTCTCCATTTTTCCTCGTTTATGGCCGTCCTCCCACTACAATTCTCGACGCTTCCTTCTTCTCTACGCCCGACTACTCCACATCGGTACCTACCCAGTTCTTATCTCGTGTGGCCAGATGCCGTCATCTTGCCCACCTCAACACAGCAGCGTGCCAGGAAGACCGCAAGAGCCGCTACGATTCTACGCATCGCGTGGTCTCTTATCGTCCCGGTGACGAAGTACTGCTTTATACTCCACTGCGCACCCCTGGCCTTAGTGACAAATTCCACCACCGCTACCTTGGTCCCTACAAGATCATCAGCCAAACTTCTCCAGTTAACTACAAAGTCGCGCCTGTTGATCCCCCAGCCGATCGACGCCACCGTGGAACTGAAATTGTCCATGTCTCTCGCTTGAAACCGTTTGTGCGCCGCGGTACATCGGTTAGTTAGGAGCGGCCAGGCTGGCCGCTTCCGACCCCCCGGGCAGATGGTGTGAGCCTTCTGTGGACCTTCTTTCATTTGTACATGCCATCATCATCTTCTTTCATTTGTACATACCATCATCATCGTCCCGCGGCGCCGGCTCTGGCGCGTGCCTGGGTTGGTGACCGGATTAAAACGCTGGACAAGGCTTCGCTGTCCTTGCCGCCACGACCTCGCCGTCTTGACCTAGCCTTCTTCCACATACATACATACATACATACATACATACATACATACATACATACATACATACATACATGCATACATACATACATACATACATACATACATACATACATACATACATACATACATACATACATACATACATACATACATACATACATACATGCATACATACATACATACATACATACATACATACATACATACATACATACTAGCCTGAAGGCTCGAACCGCTATCGCAAACTGGCCTCCAACTTAAGTAGCTGATGGATGCAACACCGGAAGCGAAATGGCATGACATTTCTCCAAAATGTATGTATGTATGTTCTAGGAGACCATTTTTCTCAATTTGGATTACGGGGACAGGGGTGACTACTCGACTGAACTAGTTGTGCATGCTACGCGCTTAAGGTGGTGATTAAGGGAGTAGCAAAGTGCAGTTACGCGAATGAAGATCGATCTGCAAGGGGAGCCTGGAGCCGTTAACCGTGTCGCGTCATACCTCCAAACGCAGAAGTTGAATCACCCCAACCCCCTATTCCTGCATTTTTTCGCAATAGAATATGTATAGTAGTATTGGATCGATAGCAAGCGCTATAGTTTCTGGTAACCCGAATAGGTGGTGGTGACTATGATTTATTTTTTGGGGAGGGGTACTGGTCACGTAACCCGAATATAATTCAACCTAAGTGCAGCACATGGAGACAAACACCTTCACTTCTCCTATTGGTATAACATCGATGAAACTCAAAACGAAATAATGGAAGGAGAACAAAGGCTGGCAAATCTCCCGACATCATTCGTGTATCAAAGAATGGGGCATCGATGAAGGACTTAGATTTTTCGGGGTTCGGTCCTATAGCACAGCTTGCTGGAGCCGAATTTACAATTAGCGATTCCGAGTGCGCCGAAGCATTACAAGAAGTGAAGAGAGTCGTTTTACCTGTGTGAGCGGCATAGGCGAGGAGACCACAGCACAGTCGACGTAACACAGACGTGCGCCGAAGGATAAAGTGCATTATCCGCTTGGAAGTAGCCGCGGAAGCCAAACGCCGTGATATTAAGTGATGATATCACCAGGAGCAACCAGTGCAGCTTATTCACTCTTAAAGGCTCCTAAAGCGATCATCCAATAACTGCAGCGGCGACTGATCGATGAAATTGAGTCGCCATATTATTTTAAGTTTTTTTTTTCAGCATAATAAAACTGAAGAAGTGGTCATCGTTTTATTTTTTTTTTTCAAAGCTGCAAAAAAATACCCAGACGCTGACCATCTGAGCTGGGGAGATAACATTTCGGCTCCCACTGGAAACCTTGGTCATGGTGAATAAAGAATTCCGTGCTCGTAGCCGAAAGCCTTAAAGCATGTCAAAGTCTTAAAGCATGTAGGGTAACTTGATACTTCTGGCATTATATGGTTTAATGGCGCGTAGTAAATATGCGCAATGCATGAAGTAATAGCGATATCAATAAAACTGACGTCATGCTGCGACAGTTGCACAAAAAACATTTTAAGGAGTGGAGCTCAAAACCGCGCTGTTAGTTCCTTTGCTCGAGTGATTCACTGTCGCACTGCGAACTTTGCTCTAAGAATAAAACATATCTTAGGAGCTCCGTTACTTGGACGTTAGCATGCAGGCGAGACAGAAGAGACGGTAAATGACACTGCGCGAGTTTTCTGGTGCCAGAAATATAAAGAGAGCATGGGGGCAGGAAGTTTAGGCGCTGTGTAGAGAAGCGAGCATGCAAAACCGTGACAGCGCAATAGTTCTTATGAGGCACCGAGCCTCTGCTTCTGAAGATATGATTTGTGTGCAAGTAGAGGGCGTCAATATTGGCCATTATTTATGCAGAACGGTGCATGAGCGTGCAGTCGTCCTCGCTCTGCAGGTCGATCCATCGTGTTGCCTGTGCTTTGTATTCTTGCTGCTGTATAATACGAGGCGCTGTTTGTCGACAGACATGAGCCCACGCGACTAATTGTAAGCGCGAGCAGATTTCCGCTTGAATGTTCCTGTAATGGCAGGCATTATTAGAGCCAGCGTTTATGATGATTTTTTACCCACGGAGGCTGTGTTAAGGAGAGTGTTATACAGGCATATAAATTCGTTTTGAATGGAAACGCGCACGTTACACGGGCGGATGGAAACAGACGGGGAGAAGCGGACAAAAATATTGTATCGTAGTGATCTTACATTGGCCATGTGCTTTCTATCAGCTGCTTTTAAACAAGAACCACAAAGCATGTTGCTGCTAGAAAGAATTACTGCCTCTCTCGTAATAGAGAGTAGTTGTTAGCACGAGACGGTTATAGGCTTAGTACATTGAAGGCAGAAGCGAGAAGTCTTCTCTCGTGGCATATAAGTCGCTTAGCGATCGCTTCCTGCGAGACGCTTCCTACCTCTCTTTTCATCAAGCTTCATTGCTCGTCTTAAGAAGTGGTGACGATGACGGCCCTGGAATGCAGGATGGCGCAGAAGCACACGCGCTCACGACGCGACGCAGGCCAGTCAAGAATGTAGAAGAAGCAGAGCTTCGGAGTGCTCCCCAAGCGTGTGTATAGAAAAAAACACGGAGAGTAAATTGAACACCGATATTTCGACACTGCCCCGCCGGGGTGGTGCAGTGGTAAGACGCCCGACTACTGTGCCGGAGTTCCCGGGATCGAATCCCGGCCTCGGCGGCTGCGTTTCGATGGAGGCGAAACGAAGTGGCGTCCGTGTGCTGTGCGATGTCAGCGCACGTTAAAGATCCCCAGGTGGTCGAAATTACTCCGTAGCCCTCCACTACGGCCCCCCTTTCTCTCTATCCACTTTCACTCCCACCTCCATCCCTTCCCTTACGGCGCGGTTCAGGTGTCCACAGAGCAAGTGTGACAGATACTGCGCCTTTCCCTTCCTATGAACCAACCAACCAACCAAGGGAATCTACATGTTGCGCCGCGGCACAGGATTAGGGTGGTCCTGGCCTTTGAATGGGAGCTTCCTGCCGCCCGCTAAACGCCAAGGTTGCCAGCTGAAGTAACGGCACCGTTTTGTGCCCCAAGTGAACCGACATGGCCGAGCGCTGTGATGCAGGAGAGAGTCAGCGCTCGTACATTGCGGCGGTCCAACTTCTTCTTCGATGCTCACTGCATGAAATTTTAGTTGCACACTGCGGTGAATATTAGGTGATAACTTATACAGCTCATTCGGTCGAAAAGCAGTTGGCGTAGTAGTAGTAGTAGTAGTCTGCACCGCGTGTCGGAAATAATCGGAGGGGTCAAAATGATCACAAGGTACCCAATAATAATAATAATAATAATAATAATAATAATAATAATAATAATAATAATAATAATAATAATAATAATAATAGGTTCACAGGAAGGAAAAAGCGCAGTATCTATCACACTTGTTTCTGTGGACACCTGATCCGCACCGTAAGGGAAGGGAGGAAGGTGGGAGTGAAAGTAGAAAGAGAGAAAGAGGAGCCATAGTGGAGAGTTATGGAGTAATTTCCACCACCTGGGGATCTTTGGTGAAGGGTGGCAGTTCCTGGCCCTACGGGGCTATGACGGTAGGTCAACGCCGCTTGCGGCGGGGGCTTGCCAGCCAGCCATCGAATTTCTATCTGTTGTAGGTCATAATTGCACCCGCCACCGCTTAGGTGGTGGGCGACGTCTGTTTTTGCAGCGCGCGTCTTTCTCTCCCTCTTCATTTTCCTTTCTTCTCTATTTTTCCTTCTGTCCGCACGAGGCAGCAGAGGTGCCCCGCCGGGGTGGTGCAGTGGTAAGACGCCCGAATACTGTGCCGGAGTACCCGGGTTCGAACCCGACCTCGGCGGCTGCGTTTTGATGGAGGCGAAACGAAGAGGCGTCCATGTGCTGTGCGATGTCAGCGCATGTTAAAGATCCCCAGGTGGTCGAAATTACTCCGTAGCCCTCCACTATGGCTCCTCTTTCTCTCTTTCCACTTTCACTCCCACCTTCCTCCCTTCCCTTACGGCGCAGTTGAGGTGTCCACAGAGAACAAGTGAGACAGTTACTGCGCCTTTCCCTTCCTATAAACCAATCAAGGCAGCGGAGGTGGCTCAGCTACAGAGCCAGTAGCAGGCCTGCGCATTTTCTTTTCCTTCTTCCTAGAGCCACAACAATAACAACAACAACAACTGACATCGCGTAGCACGCGGACACCTCTTTGTTTCGCCTCCATCGAACCCGATAATGCTAATTAAGAAAATTTAGAGCATGTAATTGATCGATAAAATAATTAAAGTAACCAAAGATAAAAAATCGAAAAAAAAAAAGGTGTTCAAAGGTGGCAAAATGTTCAGAATGAAAAGCGAATGCTTTATGAGGCTAATTAAGAATATTTAGAGTGTATAATTGATCAGTCAGGTGATTATAAAATAGTTGAAATAATGAAAATTGGTAAATGGGGTTTCAAAGGCGCCAAAAAATGCTCAGAATGAAAAGCGGAGGCTTGATGATGCTGATTAATAAATTTAGAATGTATTTGATTAATTATTAAAATATTTGAAAAAAAAAATTGGAAAAGGAGAATTCCGAGTTATAATGACTCGTGGCTCGCAGTCATAATACTCGCTAGCATGACTAAGCATTTCAAAAAGCAGCATATACTACTAGGACGGATTTTCATGTCACATGCTACAAGCATGACTCAGAACTTAACAGGAACATACTATAACGAGTGTAGTCTAAAACATTATGTGTAATTGTGACTGATATGTCATAAACATGATTCATGACTCGCATTTTTGTTCATTACTAATAACTGATTGACGTTCATAGACAAAGGCCGACAGTGAGCCTAGTGCGATCGCACTCGACATTACCTATCCCGAGATAGGACTTGATGTAGCGAGAGTTCAATGTAAACTACAATTAACTAATTAACGGCTATAAACAGACTAAATATAAGCTATCCTATGATATATAAAGAAATTGTAGCCAAAGTTCAAGCATTCAATCACAGTTAACTAATCAACGTAAGGGAAGGGAGGAAGGTGGGAGTGAAAGTGGATAGAGAGAAAGAGGAGCCGTAGTGGAGGGCTACGGGGCAATTTCGATCACCTGGGGATCTTTAACGTGCGCTGATATTATTATTATTATTATTCTATTAGCAAATATCGGCAATTAGTGGACTACAATCTTACTAGCTACAAGCTATGCTGTAGCTAGTAACATTGTAGCCTTAAGCTCAAGTGTTAATCACAATTAATTAGTCAACAGCTATCAATAAAGACCACCAATTAGAATATTGCAATCGTACCAGACATAAGGTATCCTGTAAATATGACTTGATGTTGTAACTTAAAGTTAAATTGGTCATCACAATTAACTAGTTAACCGTTAATAACTAAAACCATTAATTAGTGTGCTAGCAGACACTCAAATAAACAAGAACAACTAATTTATTGAGGTCGCATTAGGAAATTAGGTGGATGTCAGTCCGCAAGAAGAACGCGCCTGTGCGAACTCCGCTTTTGCGATGCGTGTCCGTTCTATCGCTCGGTCCAGCAGCTTCGACTGACGCTCTCCGTATTCACATTTCACACCTTCACATCCGTTCTTCCCACGGTTATATCCCTGGTACCGGCACGTACACCAGTCACACACACGTCAGAGAGGGCTCTCTCTCTCTCTCATCATGTGATCTTGCTCTGCGGTTTCGTGTGCTGCGGCGACGGCCGTGAGAAAGTTCGTTTCATCGTGGTTCGTTTTAGCCTTGGCTGGGCGCGGTGTCGGATAGCGGTGTCAGCGTTCGATGGTCAAGGTAGACAATGCCTAAACGGGCGCTTTGGTCGGCGTAGTCTGCGTAGCGCTGACAAGTGTGTTGAAAACTTAAACAAAATAAGTTGTGCAATGATATACAATGATATACAATAGCAATGATATACAAGTTTATTAATCAATCACAGTTAATTAAATAACGGTAATTAGTTAAGACTTCCAAATAGTCAATCGCAATTATACTCGACGTAAGCCATCCAACGATATATGACAATGTTGCAGCGTAATAATAGTAATAATTGGTTCACGGGAAGGGAAAGGCGCAGTATCTGTCACACTTGCTCTGTGGACACCTGAAATGCGTCGTAAGGGAAGGGACAAAGGTGGGAGTGAAAGTGGAAAGAGAGAAAGGGGAGCCGTAGTGGAGGGCTACGGAGTAATTTCGACCACCTGGGGATCTTTAACGAAAAGTTCATTTTTATTCACAAGCTACTATAATAGTAATTACTGCCTACAATTACTTTAGTGCGATTATATTCGACATACGTTTACCACTGTTATAACAATTGTGGTATTGTACTTCAAAAATTCAGAGTGCGCTTTGGCTCACTAAAGTGGTTCAAGGGGGAAGCTTTCCACACCGCGTTGCTTAGACATTGACTGCGAGACCGTCAGATTGACTAGAACTGGAGCAGATACTGCACCTATTCTTTGCTGCAAACCAAATTTAAACGCTGCTGATGCCTGCTGTACTGCGTCTATTTCTATATATGCTCTGCGGTGCGGCGTTAGAGGAAGTGGCAAATGAAAGGCGCCGCACGGACGTCTGGATCAAACGCCCAGCGGGGTCAGCCATGACGTCATGACCAGATGGGACGTCATTACCACTTTCGGTTATTAGACATGACCGAATACGACGTCATGATGACGTCGCATCCGGTCATGACGTTATAGTTAATGATATCACCATGTGACGGCCGGATTTGCTACGCGACGCCGTACCTAAACATGAGCAAGACAGAAATAGAGAACATAGAATATTGACAAAATGCGTCAAACGAGCTCTGGGACTCCTCATATCCACGTTGACGAAGCGGCTTGAGAAAAGGGGGGCTCAGAAGAGGTGGGTTGAGCTCGCAAAAAGGGTGGGAATATCCCAATTGGAGCGGCTCGGCCAGTCTGAAACGGGCAGGACAATACTCGAATGGGTAGGATTCTGGCTAGAAAGTAGCACGCAGAAGATGGTAAACATCCCGCCGGGAATCAGGGCCAAGATACGCGTACCACCTATGTCGCGAAACATGCAACCCGAGTATAACAAAGAAAGGCGAGAGCATAGGGCTAAGGCCTAAGAGAGGAAGCGTTGTTGTGGCTGTCGGTTTTACTCTCTGTCTGGTGTTTGACGGGTGACCGAGGGTACTTGCTTGTGTTGGGTGTTGCCTGTTGTCGGTCGGTTTCGCAAGCCGCAGAACAGTCTACCGTTACCAGTGGCGAGTGGCAAGGGCATCGGAGCGACCCGGGCGAAGTTGATCGGCGTGCCCCGGCAACAAGGCTGTCGGCAGAGATCCTGACCTGGCGAGTGGAACCCGAGGCACGTGAGGCTACCTGGCGCCCGGACACTGTACGTGAGCTTGGAGGAACCTGGTGAACGAGCGCGCCCGGCATCCGAGCCACATGCGAGCAGCTCGTCTTCCCGGCGCATTGTCTGATGGCGGGGGTGCTGTTGTGCCTGGCCAAAGCCGCCTAGAAATTCAGCCGTTCGCCGAAGAAGTTTGGCGTCCGGCTGAATTTCTAGGCGGCTTTGGCCAGGCACAACAGCACCCCCGCCATCAGACAATGCGCCGGGAAGACGAGCTGCTCGCATGTGGCTCGGATGCCGGGCGCGCTCGTTCACCAGGTTCCTCCAAGCTCACGTACAGTGTCCGGGCGCCAGGTAGCCTCACGTGCCTCGGGTTCCACTCGCCAGGTCAGGATCTCTGCCGACAGCCTTGTTGCCGGGGCACGCCGATCAACTTCGCCCGGGTCGCTCCGATGCCCTTGCCACTCGCCACTGGTAACGGTAGACTGTTCTGCGGCTTGCGAAACCGACCGACAACAGGCAACACCCAACACAAGCAAGTACCCTCGGTCACCCGTCAAACACCAGAGTAAAAATTTCAAATTCAATTAGCAAAATTGTTGTCCCCTTTTTGTTCCCACTACAACAAGAGACAAGTGTATAGGATGCAGTGCACAAGGTTCAAACAACAATTTTGCACATTATGGATACATTAAACAGCAAAGAAGATTAATAATCTGTAATGGAAAAAAGTCTCCTTGAAATCACTTAGACCGTAGACCATGACTGAGGAAGCAAGGAGGTCCTTTAATTTTTCCCAGTCTGCCCGCGAACATAACAGTCCGTCGCGAAGCAAGAGAAGGTAAGCAACGCGGAGTCACTGCAGGAAGCGCGGCCTAGAAGGCCCGACTTAGAGCGTCTGCGTTCGCGTTCAACCTCCCCTTTTTATAGCGGACAACGAGATTGTGCTGCTGGAGTGTCATGCTCCACCTCAGCAAACGGCCGCTTTTAGACGACATGTTACTTAACCATGTTAGCGGGCAGTGATCCGTTTCCACAATAAACTTAGAACCGGAGACATAGCAGGCGAGCCTTTGAACGGCCCACACCAGGCAGGCGCACTCTTTTTCAGAGGTGCTGTACGCCTCTTCTCTACAACTGAGTTTGCGGCTCAAGAATAAAACTGGTCGTTCATGACCATTAGCATCTTCTTGGCATAGCACCGCTCCCATGCCGCGATCACTCGCGTCACACTGAATAATGAAGCCCTTGGAAAAGTCTGGCGCCGTTAGAACTGGCTTATTGCTCAAGGCTTGTTTCAGCCTCTGAAACGCGTTCTCTTTCTCCGAGTCCCACATCACTTTGACGGGCTCAGATTTCCGGAGTGCGTCTGTTAGCGGGCTGGCAAGGTCAGAGTAGTCTCTCACATAGTGTTGGTAATAACCAGCTAAACCCAAAAAGGCCCTTATCTCAGTCTTAGTGGTTGGCCGGGGATAGTTCACAATAGCTGCTACCTTGATGTCTGAAGGTCTACGCAGGCCGCGCCCCACCACATGGCCCAGATAAGTCACTTCCGCACAACCTAGGTGACATTTAGCCGGTTTCGCAGTAAGACCCGCCTCTTTCAACCTGCTCAACACGACTCGCAAGTGCTCCACATGTTCCTCCCAAGTATCTGAAAAGATGGCCACATCGTCGAGGTATGGTAACGCGAAATCGCCCAAGCCATGAAGCACTCGATCCATCAGACTGGAGAAACAATACGGCGCGTTTTTGAGTCCAAAACTCAACATAACTGGGCGGAACGTTCCGAATGGAGAAACAAATGCGGCGTAACGGCTAGCTTGTTCTGTAAGAGGTACTTGCCAATAGCCTCTGACTAGGTCTAGCGTAGAGATGTAATTTGCCTTCGACACTGTCTCCACCCTTTCTTCCAGGTTCGGTATTGGATATGTCTGATCTCGGGTTATCGCGTTCAAACGCCGATAATCGACGCATGGCCTCGGATCTTTTCCTGGGACCTGGACTAGTATTAGGGGCGATGTGTAGTCGCTCTCACTTGGTACTATAACCCCCAAGTCACGCATGCGCTGGATCTCTTCAGCCATGATTTTCTTTTGCACAGGTGAACATCGATACGGTTTACTACGAATCGGTTCCTGCGATGTCAGCTCGATGTCGTGCTCTACGACCGTTGTTTTTCCGGGACGGTTCGAAAAAACCTCTTGAAATTCTGAAACGATTCCCTTTAAATCTTCCTTTTGGGTGGCGCCTAGACGTGCGTCCAACATCAACTGATCCAACATTACCTCTAAACCACACGCTCTCATGTCGGCCGTCGTCAGGATTTCCTCCCCTTCCTCATCGGCCGCGTTCAAAGTCAAGTTTACAATTGCCTGACGCTGAATGTATGGTTTCATCAGGTTGCTGTGATAAATTTTGTTGGGCCGTCTTCCCAATTTCACTTCATAGTTAGTATCAGAAAGCTTCGATACAATCTTTGCTGGCCCTTCCCATTGAACTTCGAGCTTGTTTTTCTTTGAGGGCCGAAGAAGCATCACTTGGCTGCCTACCTCAAATGTGCGTTTTTTTGCTGACTTGTCGTAGTACTCCTTCGACAAGATTTTCGCCGCCTTCATATGGCTTTCTACAATATCCTTTGTTTTCCCCAGCCTCTGAAGTAGGTTGAGGACGTATGAGACTACATTTGAGTCTTCCTCGCCGCCCTCCCAAGACTCTCGCAGCATGCGCAGCGGAGTTCTCAAGCTTCGGCCATACACAAGCTCTGCTGGGCTAAAACCTGTGGTCTCGTGGGGAGCAGATCTCAAGGCGAACATAGCGGCGGGAATGCAGGCCTCCCAATCACACTTGCGCTCAAAACACAGGGCTCTCAATATTCGCTTGAGTACCGAGTGCATTCGTTCCACGGGGTTAGATTGCGGGTGATGGATCGAACTGTGCACCACTCTGATTCCGCATTTATCCAAAAAGGTGGAAGTTAAGCAGCTGGTGAATACGCTGCCGTTGTCACACTGAATCTCGGAAGGGAACCCTACGCGTGCGAAAATTGAGAGCAGAGCGTCCACGACCTGGGGAGAATTTAGCTCCTTAAGTGGTACCGCCTCTGGGAACCTGGTCGCGACACACAGGGCAGTCAGAACATACCGGCAACCGTTCGTTGATCCCGGCAGAGGACCTACAATATCGATCACCAGTCGCCGAAAGGGTTCTGTTATGACTGGCACCAACTTCATTGGCGCCTTCCATTTGTCAGTGGATTTGCCCACTCTCTGGCAGGTGTCACAAGAGCGCACGAATTGTTCAACATCTTTCCAACAATACGGCCAATAAAACTCCTGAGCAATTCTAGCTTTGGTCTTTTTCAAGCCAAGATGTCCTGCCCACGCATTTTCGTGCGCGAGTTCCAGTAACTGCCCGCGATACTTCCGAGGAATCAAAAGCTGCTCATATTTGAGACCCTGCTTATCTGTGTAGCTGCGGTACAATAAGCCTGATCTCTCATAAAATTCAACTCCCTTTTTCCTCACACCCAGTTTGACGCTCTTCACTAAATCGGCGATCGAGCAGTCTTCCTGCTGCTCGAGAATGAGAGTTTCCTTTTTAACTGCAGCCAGCGCTTGCCAGCCGGTGGAAATCGGAGCGAGAGTTGAGCTCGCGTCGCCTGGCGGCGCCGCGTCTACAGCGCAGGCATCATTCTCAGCCACGTCCAAACACGGCTCGCTCACACCTTCTCCCGCGCTCCGCGTTCCCTGCCGTGCCGTCTCACCACTCAAGTTACCCTGCTCGTCCGGTGTGCCGCAGCGCGGTTCGCTCACCGATGCAAGATCAAGTTGCCTCGACAGATTGCGCGCTTTGGATCGCGTGAGGGCCATGTACGCCACGTCGGCAAAGAATGATTTGCCCTGTTCCTTTAGAAGCTGCTCCGAGCTGTTTGAGAAGAGGTAGGGAAATTGCTCCGGGAGGGCGGCAGACACAGCGGCTTCTGTGTTTAGTTTACCAAATTCTCCTTCAATGGTGACCATCGCAATCGGTAGACAGACGCTCTGCTGCTCGGCCACTTGCTGTATCCAAGCGCATTCTCCCGTAAACTCACTCGGGGATACCAAAGACTGGTGGACAACGTCCATAGTTGCTGCCGAGTCCCGAAGTGCTCTGCATTTTTTTCCGTTTACCTTAATCTCCTGCATATATGGCTCCAACAGACGCAGGTTTTTGTCTGTTTCCCGAATGGTCGCCAACACAACTCTCTGTTTGCAGTACGCTGCAAGGTGCCCTTCCCTTTTGCAGTTATAGCATTTCAACGGTTTGCGTTTTTCAAAAGAACGTGTCGCATCGTTGCCCTGTTTGGGAACATCATTAGCCCCCTGAGACTCATTCTGCCTCTCCCTTACAGTTTCTTTTGTAAGAGACGAGTCTTTACGAAACTCACGACGCGTGAATGGCTTCCGTTCGTCGGACCTCCTCGGAAAGCCATCTTTCCTGTCAGTTTTCTCTACGCGCACTGCCTTGTTGTGCAAGCTTCGGCGGGCGTAATATTCTTCCGCTAACTCTGCTGCCTTGTTTAGCTTAACCTCCGTTAGCTTATCTAGCAACCAGAGCCTGACATCATCATCGATACAACGGTAGAATTGCTCTAACGCGATGCATTCCACGAGCTTATCGCGATCGTTGTAAACCTCTTCGCCCTTGAGCCACTCAACTAGGTCGGCCTTCAGACGGAACGCGAAGTCAACATGCGACTCCTTACCCTTATGAGCATATCGGAACCTCTGCCGGAAGGCTTCAGGCGACAATTTGTACTTCCGCAGTAGTGCCTCCTTGACATCACTGTAGCTTTCGAAAGCCTCTTTCGACAGGCACGTGATTACGTCAGATGCCTCCCCGGGAAGCAAAGCCAACAAATTCTGTGCCCAGAGGGATGGCTCGATGTCATTCCGTTCGCACACATGCTCAAATTTTACGAGGAATTTAGCCATATCCTCGCCAATAGCAAAAGGCGGTAGTTGATCACGGATTTTGGGACTGTTAGAAAGGACTGTCGCAGAAGCTAAGCTAGGCGCTGGCGAGCCTTTGTGAAGCTCCAACTCTATCCTTTTACGCTCCAGCTGTATATTCGCCTCACGCACCCGCAATTCTTTCTCGCGAAGTTCCCTCTCCTCCTCTTTCTCGCGACGTTCCTTCTCCTCCGCCTTCTCGCGACGTTCCTTCTCCTCCTCTTTCTCGCGACGTTCCTTCTTTTCTCTCTTGAATATCATCCCAGGCCTCTGCGGCTTCCTCAACCGTCACTTCTTCTGCCTGCATGATCTCAAGAATTTCCTTTTTTCTTTTTGTTGAGCCCAAATCGATGCCCAACTCCTCACAAATTTGGAGAAGTTCTTTGACCTTGTAACTCTCCATCTTTTGCCGGCCTCTTGTTGTTTGCCTTTTTAGAATAGTGTACTTTACGTTCGCTATCTCGCTCCTAGCAAGAGATGCGCAAGCCTTTCTCACACTGATTCCCTTCTCAGCATCCCCTGGGTTTCAAAACACTTCCTGTAGGCTTGAAACACGCAAGGTTAACACAATGCTACGCTCAGCCTTTCTCTAAGCTACCCTGTGTGTTAGAGAAGTCTGGCGTTTGAGGGAAACTTCAGGTACTCACCGCGCCGAGGTGCCTGACGCCGGTCAATCCCGCAGCTGCCATCCAATGTTGTGCCGGTGGGGTTATCACACAGTAGCCCACCGTCAACAGGGTTGTGCCAAGGAGCTGGTAACGCAGCGCTCGTCACCCGTTTCGTGAACGAGGGCTGTCAGCTTCCTGGGCGGTAGCGATGAATCCGAGTCGGCGTTGGTGAGATGAAGAAAAGGCTTTATACACTATTTACATGTATTTACACAACAAGATCGGCTCTGGGGCCGAAAGCTAACATAGCCATACGCGACTGTTCTCGCGCAGCGACGGCCGGGGAGATTCCGCCGCGTCCGCACTGTCAGGGGGCGAACTGCTCCCGATGGACGCTCGTGACGAACTCACACTCGGAGTCTCGAACGGAAGCACTTGAGACTCCGTTGCCGAGAACCGTTGACGCTCAAAATGGTCCAATCCGACGGCAGCACTTTCGCAGGGCCAATGGGAGAGCTTGCTGCGCTCTCGCTTCAAATATGCCGCGGGGCGAGAAGGGGTTCACCGTCAGGGCCACGGCGCGCCGTGCTGTCTGGACGTTCAGCGCATGTTAAAACACGTCGCTTCTGTCCCTTTGGTACGGCTCGCCTCCAGTGCATTGGTGCTTTGCAGAGAAGTATCCAAAGTTTGTGAAGAAGGCGTTCGCCGAAGAAGTTTGGCGTCCGGCTGAATTTCTAGGCGGCTTTGGCCAGGCACAACACGGTAGAAGGAAAAGGAAATGCACGGGCCTGCTACTGGGTTTGTAGCTGAGCCACCTCCGCTGCCTCGTGCGGACAGAAGGGAGAAAGTAGACGAAAAATAAAAAGAAGTGGGAGAGAAAGACGCGCGCCGCAACAACAGCCGTCGTCCACCACCTAAACTGTGGCGGGTGCAATTACGGCCTACAACAGATAAAAATTGAGTGGCTGGCTAGCCCCCGCCGCAAGCGGCGTTGACCTACCGTCCCAGCCCCGTAGGGCCAGGAACAGCCACCTCCGCTGAGGAAGCGACCGGCAGACCAGGTGGCGTATTAGACGCGGCGTGCGGACAGCACGGGGCGGCTGTATCTGCGGTGGTCGACCGGGCAGGAGCATCAATGGTAGCGGCATCCAGCCGCACTAGAGATTCCAGTGCAGCGGAAGAGTTGGCGATAGCGCTCGCTTGGGTCGGTACCAAGGCCAAGACAATTTTATGGGACAGCAAAAATGCAGTGATGAACTTTGGGAAAGGAAGAATCTCAGAAGAGGCCAAACGCGTCCTCGACGCGAGGCCGATATAACGTAATATAGATATAATATGGATTCCAGCGCACGCGTCTATTGCAGAAAATGAGGCTGCACGCGAGCTTGCCCGAACTCTCCATCACCGGGCGGCCGTAGAGCAGCCCTTTCGCATAGACATGAAAGATAGCTTGATGTTATACAACGCGATCACGGAACATTATAAGCTGAGCAGGAGGGTCTATCCGCCGCCCTACCGTTCCCTCGGAAACGAGGAAGTAATTGCTTGGAGAAGATTACAAGGGGGAAATCATATAAGCCTCTTCTGCGTATACATAACAATCCTTAAAGAGGAGAAAGACCAGTATTGCATAACATGCGGGAATAGGGGAATTCTCCACCATCTAATTTGGGAATGTGCTGGCAGCCCGGGCGCCGAGCACAATATAAAAGATAGAGAAGCCTGGGAGACCTTGCTGCGGAGCGAGAATCCCGCTCAACAGCAGCAAGCCATCCGCCTGGCGGCTGAGGCCGTGAAGCAACAATGCATCTTCACCAGACCTTAGTTTGCGAGGCTCCTGAGTAGGGCTCCCTTAGGCCTGCGTGCCGGGGTTCCGAAAAGGAGTTTCATTTCGGTGGAAATGAAAATGTTTGATGATGATGATGAACGTCTCGAAAGTCTAACCATTGCTATTGATTAGTAATAGTTAACCGTGACTTGCACTTTCTGAGTACTTGTTAATGTCTGGTTAGTGTCAGTTAAACATCCTTTAACTAGTAAGTGTGCTATGGTCTTTCCAGTTGTGATGTATGGATGCGAGAGTTGGACTGTGAAAAAGGCTGACCGCCGAAGAATTGACGCGTTTGAATTGTGGTGCTGGCGAAGACTCTTAAGAGTTCCTTGGACTGCCAGAAGATCAAATCAGTCGATATTGTCGACCATAAACCCTGACTGCTCATTGGAGGGTCAAATTCTAAAGTTAAAGCTCAGCTACTTTGGTCATCTGATGAGAAGAGAGTCGCTGGAGAAAGATTTGATGTTGGGAAAGGTTGAGGGTCGCCGGAGAAGGGGTAGGCAGCGAACGCGATGGTTAGATGGCATTCTCGAGGCATTGCAGATGAAGCTATGTGATGTTAAGAAGATAGTGAGAGACCGGAAAGCGTGGCGTGACATGGTCCATAGGGTCACGAAGAGTCGCACATGACTGAACGCCTGAACTGAACTGAACTGAACTAGTAAGTGATAGTGACAGTTACGATGACCTCCGAATGCATGGGTTAATTCCTATGGGCATCTGTTTAACTATTCTATTATCAGTCGTAAATTATTATGAAACTATCTAGAAAATTCCTCAAATCATGTTCCGATGTTCCGATATCATACGACTGCTATTGAATAAGTGTCGATTCAATGGTGATTTACACGTGTCCATATAAGGCATGCACCCGAAACGCGGACACATTTGCTAACGACAATATAAGGCATTAAAGGCTTCCTTAATATAACACAGTTAGACAGCTACTGCGGACAATTTCTGTACACATTCTGTTTACGACGAGTAACACTATGCATTAAATCAACGGGTCGGCGAAGATTTCCTCCTAAGAAATGTCGTTTCAGTTTAATCTGAAAGCTGCGATCCTCCCGCAAAAAGCACGCAGGGTTCCTAATGAAATAATGCGGCCAATTTCTGCTTTTACCTCAGCCTAGTTCTACATATACAAAGTGTCAGCGTAAGCTGGGCACCAAAATGGCCGTTTTTGATGACAGCCGTTTTTGGCCAAAATAGGCAACCCTGGCATGAGATTTAGGCCGGAAGCTGCGGCGCAACATTTAGGCTCCACAATTTTGAGTAGAGTAACTCGATAATACTTTGAGAGCCCTGTACTATCCCCTATACGCGCCGCCGCGAAACGATGGCTATGAAGTGCCAAAAGAGACGACCGTGGATATAGGTAGCGCTTGCGCTTTTACGTTTGTTTGAAGTTTTCGCGACTCGCTGCTCGTAAAATCCTCGAAAGACAATTTCAGCCTCACGGCAAGACTGTTCTGCTCATCTCGCAATGGCAAGGGAAAGGACAGCGTCACAAGTGGAGCGAATCAAATGCCTTTGCATTTGATTTGCGCGCCCCATGATATGTAATGCGGTACGAAAACATTTGCAGTACACAAAATATTTTAGGTTTCTGCGATGTCTGCAAAAAATTGTCGCAGATCGTACCGCACAGAACGGCGGAATGCCGGAAACGCGAGTAAACATATTGTTACAGTGCGCAGTATCGAGACGACGACGACGTGCTGGTGTGGGGTAGTGAAGAAGACGACGCTCAGGCTAAGCTGGGTTCGTTCTGGTGGTGTTGCGTTTAACAGTGAACTAACGTTTACCGCTGTGTACTTTTACTTAACATCTGGTGGAGGTGCTGGGTGTTTGCGCTGATCCTCGGATGTCCCCGTATTTTTCAGCAGTGCAGAAGCAGGAATTACCATCAGATGAGCTGAGCTGGAGCTAGAAGGGCGTGTCGTTTTTTTTTTGTTTTTCTTTTTTTGTTTTTTTTTTTGAAAACCTTTGCTAGCGTGCCTTTCTAGTTCTGCAATGATAAGAAACACAAACCAGGGTATACGGGAGTCTATATTTTTCTCTCTGGGTTTCCATATGAGATTAAAAGCAGTTATGCTAAAATATTTGTACAGTGCTTTACCTTTAAGTGTCGACCACTGCTTACCACAAGGTGGCCTGACCTCCTCAAGCAGTCTCCAGCCTTTATTCACGTCTCCAAGATAATAGTTCTGTATTAATCTCATAAATAAATAAATAAATAAATAAATAAATAAATAAATAAATAAATAAATAAATAAATAAATAAATAAATAAATAAATAAATAAATAAATAAATAAATAAATAAATAAATAAATAAATAAATAAATAAATAAATAAATAAATAAATAAATACTACACAAGCATGCCTGAAGTTATGCGCTTCAAGTGAAAGGTAGGTTTATGGTTTTTTCGTTTCCTATAAGCGGCATACAATTGCCACTCATGTGCTTGTTTATTAGGCGAAAGCCTTTCAAGGCTCATGGAACTAAAAAAAGTGCTCAAGAAGTGTGCACGAGATGTGCGCATGGGATGTACGCATAGAATCTGTGCACTGATGTGCTACTTGTGAATCATCCTGAAGACGCCATCAGGAAAATAAAAACCTGTCTCCACCAGGGATCGGACCTCCATCCTTCGGATCCCCCGCCGAGCGTTTTAACCAACTGCGCCACGCTCGGGATTTTCATGGTATTCATTACACGCATTTGAGGAATGAGCTATATACTTTATTTACATAGTAATGAGCCCGTAGCCGAACAAGTTTACTTAAAATATACTACACCACACAACTAAAACACGTCTTAACATTACTTCACCACAACGGTGGCAAAGAAAGACAACACATCAGTAATGGTGGCCAGTCCGGTTGATAGTCACTATGATCATGGAATGTTACTGTTTTAAATGTTTACTCTTTATTATGACAACATGCTTCCAGATAAGGAAAGGGGGGGGGGGGGGGGGACCAGTCTCCTGAGTGTATAAATTTTGTTACGTGTGCATTAAACGTCAGTTGAGGTCTAGCGTGCTGTCCCGTCGGTACCTTTTGTCGCTGTCGTTTGCGTTTTTTTCAAGCTAGTTGCAATGTCGCAGTCATTAACGAATAGTCACTATCTTCCCAAGTGTCTCTCAGCTGGTGCCCCATCTAGCCGAAATGAGTGCCGGGGGAAACGAAAGGTTCAGCATTCTGGTCCAACATGCACGTTTTCCACAGGATGTGCAGTCCATGGAGGAAAAGTATGTCAAAATGTTCACGGTGATGTTGGCTGGCCATTAAGTAACACACACTGTGAGAATTCAAAACAAACTTCTTTCTTCAGTGTTCTTTTTAGAATGTCTCAAGGATAATATCGCATCTTTGCAGGCAGTAGTACTATTAGAGTAGAGAGAACGATATAATGAAGGCAGGCACAGCACTGATTTCAATTTTTGGCATACATTTTTCCGTGAAACAGAGAATAAGTACTCATAAGAAAAGCGAACTGCCAGAAGACGCCCTGAATCGTAAACTTCTGTAATGAAACCAAAAAATACGAGCCGATCGGTAAAAATGGAATAGACCACTGTTATAAAGAAGGCTCACAAAGTTTGCAGGGATGTTCTGATAATTGTATGGGAGCTATTACGGTAAAAAAAGAAACGAGCAACTTACTTTCTGACATAGAGATGTGTCAAACCTAGTTCGCCAGCAGAAACAGGCCTGAATAGGTTGTCGAGCCGCATCAGCCCAAAACTAGTGAACCATATCTTTCGGTAAAAGCTTCGGGTGTAGTGCCTTGCGAAATGAAGTACCTTCAAAACATAATACACTTTTGTTGCCAGAAACATGCTGCAGGCCTGCGCTGGAACAAACATTCATAGGCGGTGCGGAAAAAGTCTGAGCATAGCTTTGAAGGGCCGGGACCCGCTCTCTCCAGTAACGCTCACTATACTTGAATGCATGATGGGGAACTCCAAGGTATCTACTGGGGACACGAGACTATTCAGTTCCAGCATAGTGAGTCGGCATTCATCCTCGTGAACGGAACCACATACCCGAAAGTTTAAAGTTATTCATTTGAGCGCCAGAGACAATGCCAAACTGCTCAATAGTGGTTATTGTTTTGTCAAAACTGGATAGAAAAGCAGAAAAAACGACAAATCATCGCCGTACGTAAGTACTTCGACTTCGTTACTAAACACAGCATAACAACGGATATTTTTGTTTCGCAGTATACTTGAACAAAGTGACTCTAGGTAGAGGGCGAAGAGCAGCGGTGACATATAAGGCATTCTTGCTTCACGGATGATCAGACTGGCACAGGCTCTGAGACGTGACCATTAACAATTGAGAGAGTGGAATAGTTTTCGTAATAAAGTTGCACCCCTTTAAGTACGGTTGATCCAAGATTGGTACCCTCGAGAAAAGAAAACCGAAAATAATGCTGGACACGAACAAATTCCTTTGCGAGGTCAATCTGGAGTAGAGCAAGCTGGCCATAAAAGTCGAAGCAAGGTTCAAAAATCGCACGTGCAATATTTATAAATGTATATTACTGTGTATAGAGTGTGTATAGAGCGGCCCCTGAAACCACAAGCCTGATGAGAGCCATTGAGAACTGTCATCGCATGTTGTAGACAATTTGATAGAACGTTCACGAACATTTTGTAGTCTACATTTGCCTTCGTGATTCGCCTTTAGTCATCCACTGAGCGCGAGTTTTCTCTATCCGGGTTGTTTGGAATTAAGACTGTGTGATTCCTTGTAAACGACTGAGGAGGAGGCCCTACATCTAAACTGAAAGCGAAAATATGAAGCAGGACAGGGCTCAGCGAAGTTTTAAAAGCTTTGAGAAACTCGCATGAGATTCAGTCAGGGCCAGCTGTTTTGGAGAGAGATAATTGGCCAATCGTCTATTCTATTTCTTCCAATGTGACAAGACCAGTGATAAAAGCTCAGTCATAATCTGATAAAGGCGTTAAGAGCTGTGAATTATCTAGTAGGTCAGAATTAGGAGTAGCAGGAGCGTCACTGATCAGGACCGTGTAATAGCTCACAAACACAGTTTTGGTTACAATGGGTGACTTAGGACATAATTTCAGGTATCATCTTGGTAATTAGCGCTACGATGTTCAAGTAGAGCTTGTCTCGTATATATAGGTTTTTTGCACTTCAAAGCACGATTCCTACGCGATCAAACTCGGGCACCCCTGTATCTTTCAGTGTCCTGTTTTTGCATAGTCATCCTTTACACTAGCAGTTTCGTCTAAATATAATCCAGGTGCCTCACATTCCAGTTCTTAGAGCTCATACAACTCTTATGCAGTGTCATATTTTGCGAATCC
The DNA here is from genome assembly GCF_055883805.1 of Amblyomma maculatum. NCBI lineage: Eukaryota > Metazoa > Arthropoda > Arachnida > Ixodida > Ixodidae > Amblyomma > Amblyomma maculatum. The sequence continues at coordinate 29,454,339 of NC_139349.1, read as the reverse complement.
CTACAGAAAGACCTAACAGACCCAATTTCTGTACCTATCGCTCGCACCTCCTGTTTAAACAGCGCCCAAGTAGCAAATAATCTTATGACACCTGTCAAAAATAATTCCAATTGTGAGCGTATTCGAATAGGAAACTCGTGGTCATTTACGAGACAGGAATTTAGCTTCCAAATCTCTCACTGCGGCCTCAATTTGAACCGCAAGTAGACCCGAGATGAGGAACCACCAATGATCTGAAAATGAATCCGGTACAGTTTCACACAGCAGATCACGGGAACCAGCGAAGAAGAAACATAAATCCTGTCTAGGAGCGCGTGGGACCTCTCCTGGGTATGCGTGCATAGTGTAGTTGCATGACATGAGGCTCTTGTATTATAGAGGTCTGCGTTATCTATAACATGCAACTGCACTCCACCACTTCTCTCTCTCTGTGCACTAGGCACGGCTCGATCATACAGGTGACGTACACATTAAAGCCTCCTAGTAGCACAGCATTCCTATTACAATCAAGGAGGGTAGCTGTGCCTTCAAACATATCGACAAGCTCAGCTGCATTATTGGACGCACAAATATTGATCATTCTCCATTGTTTTCTGTGGAGCAAAAACTCACTGCGTAGCCGCATCACGCATCACGCATCACAAAAACATTGAAATCAGACAAAAAGGACCCTAGCTAGTGCCCTCTCACTTCAATCTTCGTATTATGAACGGCAACAAAATCAAGCCTCTTGCTATTCAAAAATCGGCGAAGTTGTATCTGCTTCTGGCGAGACCTAAGGCCTCGCAGATTCAGCGTTGTAAACACCAGCACTTCAGAGGTTACCATGGTGGCCACACAGTTGTTAACTCGCATTAGTCTCTCCGGAAACGGCGACTTCGCTTCCAGACCTCCGTCACGACTGCGAGAATGCGAACATACGTTGGCAATTCCCCGTGTGTTTAGACGTGCGCCGCTTACCGGCATCGTCACTGAGTCAGATGCGCAATGCGCCTGGCGCTTTTGAAGAGGCTCTTCAACAGGAGGGACGACCTCAGTTGCAGCTAGAGTGTCCTATCCTGCAGGCTGTTTCTCAGCATTGACTTCAGGGGCTGGATCGACTAACCGGAGGAGCAGCTTTGGGAGAATTACAGCAGGTGGGAGGCTCCACACTGTGTACCGGATTCGGCGTCTCACATCAAGGCAGCGTTGCACGTTCTTCCACTTTCTCCTCACTCTCCTTGCGGCCACCCTGAGGAACAATCAATGTGCGAGCCGACTAATGTGTGCTGACAATAGCGACTGAAAGGTCACCATCCACGTCTTGCACTTCCGTGGCGTCCATTATATGCTCTTGTAGAGCGATATCGGACGGCCGCACTTATGAACGCAATTAAGTAACGACGCTTTCTTCTGCACTGTGATCGAAGCGCTGGCCGTTCTCACAGCGCGGCGTACGACAGTACCTACGAATGTGGCCAACACGGTTACGTCGAAGGCAGAGCGGTAACCTGCCCGGTATAATAATAAGGCTCTGTATACCACAAATAGCAGATATGGGACGTCACCAATGCTGACTTCTTCAGCGAGAGACACCTCTTGGTAACCTGAAACCCACATCATAACTCTTCTTGTCTATCTTGTATTTGCATTGGATTGAATTGGTACTGAGGCGTCACTTTTTTACCAAGGGGACCATAAAAGGTCCTAGCCAAGTCAATTTCCTACTGTGGCAGAATCTCACCCGCCGTGGCGCAACGCCACCAACGCCATCTATGTAGTCAGCCTTACCCAGTTCTCAAGGCGTCATTTGGTTGTCTCCACAGCTACCGTGAGGATTGGATTGGTACTGAGGCTTCCCTTTTTTACCAGGTGGACCAAGACAATTCCTATACTGTGAGGATGATAGTAGCGATGACGATGACGCTGCGATTAGTGATAATGACAATGATAGTGACGGTAGTTTAGTTGATAATGATATGAAACCAAAAGTGATATACCATGTTATACCTTAGCAATTCCTTTTCATGGTCCGGATCTGCGGTTACTACCTGTCCTAAGTACCTAAATATATTCGCCTACTACTTCCAGTGCTTTGCTACCTAACGTAAACTGCTGTTCCTTCCCGAGGCTGTTGAACATTACCTTAGTCTTCTGCACATTGTTTCAAGCCTACCTTTACATTGTGTTTTTGTCTAGGTCATCAATAATTATTTGCAGCTCCTCCCCTGAGTTACTTAACAAGGCAATGTTATCAGCAAATCGCAGATTACTGAGGTATTCTCCATCTACCCTTATCCCGAGCTGCTCCCATTCCAAGTCTCTGAATACTTCTAAGCGAGCTGTGAATAGTACTGGGGAGATTTTGCCTCCTTGTCAAACACCTTACTTTATAGGAATTTTGTTACTATGGTTGCTGTGCAGCCCCTATATATATCATACAGCCCTTTCACGTACGGTTCGTCTACACCCTGATTTCGCAATGTCTACATGGCCGCCGAGGTTTCTACCAAGTAAAATGCTTTTTCGTAATCAATGAATGCTATGTACAAGAGATGGATATATATATTCTAAGCATTTTTTTTATCCCATGTTTGATGGCATGGATATGATCGATAGTAGAGTACCCTTTCCGAAAATCTGCTTGATCCTTTTCTTGGTTACAGTCTCAAGGTTGTCCTTATTCTATTAGCGATTACCTTGGTAAATACCTTATACGTAATAGACAGTAAGCTGATTGGTCTGTAATGTTTAAAGTCCTTAGCGTCCCCTTTCTTATGAATTAAGATAATTAAAGCATTTACTATCCATTAAATGATCACAGAGAGGGGATTGGGTTAGGGCCTTATTGGCCTCCTCCCCTCGCAATACTAGGTGGAGCCCCCCTTCCGGGAAACCCCTGACAAGCAACGTCGCCCACGTCCGTTGAACAAAGGCCTTTTTTGCCTTGAGGTCTTGACAGCTGAGCAGGGTATCCTCTTAGACCTCTCTTGTTGGCTTAAGGTTGGGAGGAATGGATGGGTTTGATTGACACACCCTGATAATGTGGAAGTTGTCAGTCACTTCCCTACAATACTGGGAAGCGCCATACTAGGATGTGTTGGAATACTGAAGTACCGCCGGGCACAGTACAGTATTGGTGAAATTTTTGATGAGGAGGCGCTCGTCAGCGCTATCCATTCCCTTACAAGGAGCCGGGCAGCACCAGTGCCCCTCCTTGTAATAATCGATGATGTTCATCACTCTAAGGGCCGGAAATTATGATAGGTAGAAGGCTTCCAAGGACAAGGAGATAAGCCCAGGGAGAGAGTGCGCTGGCGGCCTGATCGGAATTTTAGTTTCCGTTGAGCCCCTGGTGACCGAGGACCCAAATCAGGTTATGCAGAGTTGGGTCTATGTATCGGCAGCTAGACGGCAGCATGCGCCGTGCAAGCAGGGGAGCCCGTCCCAGCCAATAGTTCCGACAGGCTCCTCGTGAGTCGGTGCTGATGTGTTTCGAGTTGGGAATACCAAGAGCCAGAGCGATGGCAACCTTCTCCGCGTGTGTTGTGCTGTAGACTTTGAAACTTAATCCATTAACTGTGTTGTGTTTTGTACGAATGCAGCGTCTGTTATGGTTTGGTTTTTCTTTCTTTTGGTGAGGCGGCGGCGGGCCTCCCAAAGATGAAGGAGGTGGTTGTCCACGTCCGTTTGTGTTTCCGTGAGCTGTACACTGCTTTTAGTGTTGTTTTAGGGCAGACGTGAGTGATTTGTACCAAGTGTCATATCCCCACTGGAGGGGGTCTGTGACAGATAGAGAGGTGCGGAAAAGTGTCCAGTCCTAGACACAAGCTTGTGTTTGTGGGCCTTTTAGCTGGCGCATGTAGATGGTTTTGTTGACCATACAGTGATTACCGAGAGTTTCCTCTGCATTCACCTAGTCGGCATGGAAAATGTTGCGTGTAAATGTGAGGTCAGGGCAAGGGTCTCGTTGAATCGAATTTCCGACACGTGTTGAGATGGCGGGGTCAGGGTGGAGGGTAAGTCCAAGTATGGAAAGAAGTTCCACAAGCTTCCTCCCGCGTGTGTCCTCCTGGAGGTAGCGCCAGAGCCTTCTCGGAGCGTTGAAATCGTCGACACACAAAAGAGGGTCTTTTCCCGTTACCTGCATAACTAGTGTGGAAATTTTCCTGAACATAAGGTTCTTAAGTTCCGTGGGGCAGTAAATGTTGGGAATGTGTACAGGTGGGTAGGACCGCTTTAGGGGCAGTATCGAGACCATCGTGTACCAGAATGGTGTTGTTGGGGGGGGGGGGGGGGGGAGGGGTGTGACCACCTGCGCAGTATAGTGATTGTGAACAAGTATACATGTCTCCGGTGTTTGTTGAAATTAGTGCAGTTTGCGAGTTTGACGCTTGCGCCGGGTTCCTGAAGGCAATCGCAGAGACTAAGGGCCACAAGGTAGAGGTGGAGCTCAGCTCACTTGTTGTTCTTGAGACCTGTGCAGTTCCACTGTGTCGGTGACTTTAAGGCAGTACCTTTCTAGGCTCATGGGAAAAATCTCGCGGCGGCGAGATTTATCCGCAAGGGTGGCAGTTCCTGACCCTGCGGGGCTGGGACGGTAGGTCAGCGCCGCTTGCGGCAGGGGCTATCCAGCGACCAAAATTTTATCTATTGTAGGCCGTTTCCAGCCGTCGTCCACTACCTACCACCGCTTAGGTAGTGGACGACGGCTGCTGTTGCGGCGCTCGTCTTCCTCTCCCTCTTCTTTTCCTTTCTTCTCTATTTTCTCTTCTCTCGCCGAGGTCGGGTTCGAACCTGTGCCGGAGTACCCGGGTTTGAACCCGACCTCGGCGGCTGCGTTTCGATGGAGGCGAAACGAAGAGACGTCGTGTGCTGTGCGATGTCAGCGCACGTTAAAGATCCCCAGGTGGTCGAAATTACTCCGTAGCCCTCCACTACGGCTCCTCTTTCTCTCTTTCCACTTTCACTCCCATCTTCTTCCCTTCCCTTACGGCGCGGTTGCGTTGTCCACAGAAAAACAAGTGAGACAGTTACCGCGCCTTTCCCTTCCCATAAATCAAATCTAAAAAAAAAATCTCTTCTGTCCGCACGGCGCCCGACTACTGTGCCGGAGTACCCGGGTTCGAACCCGACCTCGGCTGCTGCGTTTCGATGGAGGGAAAACGAAGAGGCGTCCGTGTGCTGTGCGATGTCAGCGCACGTTAACGATCCCCAGGTGGTCTAAATTACTCCGTAGCCCTCCACTACGGCTCCTCTTTTTCTCTTTCCACTTTCACTCCCACCTTCCTCCCTTCCCTTACGGCGTGGTTGCGGTGTCCACAGAAAACAAATGAGACAGTTACCGCGCCTTTCTCTTCCTATAAATAAATAAGTCTTTAAATAAATCAGTCAGCGGAGGTGGCTCAGCTGCAGAGCCAGTAGCAAGCCCGTGCATTTTCTTTTCCTTCTTCCTACAGCCACAACAACAACAGCAACAGCAAGATGTGTCAGCGGGATTCCCCGAGTGACAGATACAGTGCTATTCCTTTCCTGTAAACTAATTATAAAACGCCGGTTAACTTTTATGAGTTCAATGGAACTCTGGTTATGTTAGACAAGGGGCGCGCGATGTACCATGAACCGCAGCAATGTTCAGGCTTTCGGATTTCTCCACTGTAGATACTGCAGTGCTCTTGGAACTTTTTTCGTGTCTCGCTTCTATTAAATGATTTTATGGCCACGTAGTGTGATGTTTACGTGCATTATCTTTCACTATTTATGATATGCAGGCTCGGAAATAAGTGAACGGACCACGATAGTCTGTCCTAAGTGCTATTTCGCCTTCCTAATAAAATGGAAACTATGGACATTGCTTGTCCATGAAAAAGCGAGAAAATTTTCGCTACTAACATGAATATATCATAACGGGTAATTTCAATTGCTCATAAAAATTGTTAGAAAGCAACAGCATACCACGTTAACAGCTATAACAGCCTTTTCTGCATCTATAAGTGTTGTTCATCTCGTGTTGTTCGTTCTTCTCGTGTGTCCTGTCCGCTTTGCGCTACAGTCTCGCCATGCTCACGCACCAACAAGCCCAAAAAGCCACCCTTTTGAGCTATAAGTCACGTTTTATGGAACTAATCATGAGAGGTTGCAGCCAATTACTGTACCAGGGTGGCCAACTCTTGTTCTGGTGACAAAGTACGTTGCCAGAGGTGCTTACCGGCTCCAGGTCGCTCCCCAAGCCTGTTTATGCAATTCCATCGACACGCTCATTTTTTTTTTATACGATGGAGAATTGCGCGGCACCGGAATTTGAACCCCTATCCTCTTGCATGTGAGGCGGGTGTTCTACCACTACGCCACCGCTGCACCTCAGAAAGTTAGGCAGAAAGCTAGGTGGGCGGATGAGGTTAAGAAGTTCGCAGGGGTTCAAGTGGATGCACCTAGCACAGAACCGGGTTAATTGGAGAAATATGGGAGAGGCCTTCACCCGGCAGTGGGTATAGTAAGGCTGATGATGATGATAATAAAGTCACGTTTATCCCCCCTCGCCATATTCAGGTAAAAACAAAACAACAACCGGCAAACAGGTCCCATCGCCCTGAGAGGCATCCTTAACTGACCTTTAGAAGCACAGCTTAAGTTCTCGAATGCACTGTTTTTAATTGTCCTACAGCGTTTGTGGTGAGCATGGTAGCGCTTTAGCCAGAGTTCAGTTTCGGTCATCGATCTGTGAAATTACTGCTGCCTTCCTTCCTTTCCGCAATGTCGAGCTTTAGCAACACCGATAGGAGCGAAACCGTTTTGAGACACGCGGAGATGTTAACGACGGGGCGTATTACAGTGCATAAAAACAAGGGAGCCAATCCGTCATATTGCTCAAAAAAAGTCTCTCACTTTCCCTGCACTTTACAGTAAAGTTTGATAACTCATTGTTGCTCGTTGAGGTCTATGCTCTCCTCGAGTTCCCATGAAATTCACACGAAACTTCTCACTGCGGCACGAATATATATTTGCAGTGAGAGACCCCAAAACGTCTTGTAATGCAGAGCATTTTATGACTCCCCAGCATGTGTGTAAGGCCGCTATACAAATAAGCAAACAAGTAAATAATCGGTTGATTTGGTTTATAAGTGTTTGACGCCCCAAAGCAGGCAAGCTTATGAGGGATGCTGCACTTGAAAAATCCCGAAATTTCGTCCTCCTGGAGATCGTCACCCCGTCGCGCAGTACACGGGCGCCTTACTTGTTGCCTCCATCAAAATGCGGCTGCCGTGGCCGGGATCCAACAGCGTTTTTGGCAATCAGCATTCGAGTGCCATAACAACTGAACCACGCGGCGGGGCAAGTAAAAAAACCACGGATTCTGATTGTGCCGACGTTCCCTAAAAAGTAACCAGCTGCAGCGATGCCGAAAAACAGCTTGCCCGACCATGCACGTGCCTATGATCCTGAGTTGATATTGCCAGTGCAGATGCCATTTATTCGCTTAATACATATTAAAGAAATATGATATTAATATATCAACTGGATCACAGAAAAGGAAAGTGGAGCATCTGTCTTACTTCCTCTGTAGACACCTGAACTGCGCCGTAAAAAAGATAAAAAGGTGGGAGCGAAAGCGGAAAGAGATAAAGGGGTGCTTGCCAATTGTACTTCTTTAGTGACTGAGTGAGATTATTTTCATGCTGCTGTATTTTTTTTATACTAACCTATGTAGCTTTGCAGATTCACTTTTTTGTTTGTTATTTTTGTTTCTTTCTTCATGCTTGTGCTTTATTGTATTGAAAGCATTGCCATTCCGCACGGCTGCTGCTGCCAACAAACGGGTTTTAGGACCTGTCAAGCTGTTTCCTCAGCTTTTTTCCTCGAACCTGTCCGTTTACAACTGTACTTTGCAAACGGAAAATAAAGCACTTACTTACTTACTTACTTACTTACTATAGGGGAGGGCTCAAGAGTAATTTCGACCACCTGGACATCTTTAACGTGCACTGACATTGCACAGCATACGAACGCCTCTTCGTTTCGCCTCCATCGAAGCGAAGAGGCGTCCCGTGTCCTTTGCGATGTCAATGCACGTTAAAGATTCAAGAAATATGCAGAATTATTTTTCTTGCCCTCCTAAACCTTTAGCATGTCACAGTTGAATTAATTATCAGGAGCATCCGCATTGCATACGCTTGTGTGCATCCGCCCAAAATCACACGAGACTTCTTCAATAAATAACAAAATCTAAAGTTTTAAAGACGAATGGAGTATAAAAAAAATGCATTTTTATATAGCGAAAGCAGAAAGCGCTCATTCTTCGGTTCTGCAACTCCCTTGATGCGGCCTCAGGGGGACATTTTGGTCATATTCGTTCACAAATCTCGCACACAAAAGCATAAGGAACGCAACCTCCGAAGACAGTGTAATGCACAACACTTGAAGTATAAACTGGGCAGCGGCGCTGAACATGGCGAAAAGTAAACAAAAAGGATATGTAATGTACCTGTTCATCTTTCGGCACGTTCCTAAAAGGTTTGACCTTGATTCGAGGAGAGGTAAGTCGAGAAAGGTTGCTCACACTCAACGAAATGTCACTGCCACTTTCTGCCGATCGCCCTATTTGCATCGCCGGGCAGTATTTATGCTTTCTTCTTCCCGAACTCCCGGAGAACGAAGTTACCTGCGCGTGCTCAGCTGCCCAATTTGATTTAATTTATTCACTTTGGCGCCGCGTGCGCCGTCTCCAACCTCGTCGAGCTCCGGTCGCCGAGCCGTCACATAACGGCTGCCCCCGAAGTCGCGGCTGTGTGTAGGTGCATGCTTTTGAAAGGGGCGAGCAAGCTACGGGTGAGAAAGAGAAATTAAGGAGGTGAAGGGGGAGGAGGAAGCGGTGAAAGGTAAGGGGGTGCTTTGCTCATTCCCTGGTGGTTGCAGCCCACTCCCCCGCGAAGCAACAGGACGAAGGGGAAGAGAGGTCCGATGGCTTGTACGGCAGCCACGCCTAGCCCAGCGTGGGCGGGACCCGGGCGGTCGATAATAGAGACGACGGTGTCGCGACCATTCACGCGCGGCGTATATTAAGTCCTTGTTCGCACCAGACATAAGCGCTTACCTTGGACAGCGCTCTCGTCCTCTCGGTGAGAAGGCTCTGATCCCACTCACCTTCGTTCGCCCTTAACCTCCGGCGGTGGAGTAAATGTAGGAATAATGCAAACATCTCGGGAGTCTTGTGTAAGCCAGACAGGACAGGTGAGTGAGGAGGAAATCCGCGGTTTTCTGCGCTTTCGTTGCATTCCGCCTGCTTAGGCTGGCGTGCTTGTCTTCTTAATCGCTCAGCATACTTCCGCCACGTGGTTCGTGTCGTATTTCACGGACTTAGCAGCTTCCCCATGCGACGTAGCCCGGCGTTGGTGTTCTTTGTCAGAACTCCCGGCTGTCCGTGTGCGCTGACTGCCGGAAGTTTTCCCGTCATAACCCAGTGCTGCACCGGTTATGACGGGCGCCAGGTTATGACAGAAGTAGAGATTCCTGAGAGGCAGTGCTGCTCTACCAGGAAGAACAAGACCAGCGTCATCATCGATCTGGCCATGGCTGCCGCTGCGATCCAAGAGATCCCTGCCGACGGCGATAGGGGAATGATCGGGAGTTGCTTGACCTCCCGTTCCTCCCGTCAAGTTTCTGACAGGTGCAAATAAAGTCATTTCTATCCCTCCATGATAATGACCCTTAAGCGCAGCCTTACATTTCAGTTGTTTTCTTTGTCACACCATTCAATGAGTTCTTTCGAGGCCCGGATTTGATTACGAGAGGCCTACACTTTTTTTAGTCTACTTCCACATGAATTAGAGGCACTGCTGTTTCGCTTTCTTCCATACGTAGGGCGGACAAGTTGTTCAGCGTTGAACACGTTCAGTGAAAGGAGATAAGTTAGGTGCCCTAATATAACGTTTGCTTAACGCGCACGCCTCTTAAAGGATGACTGATTCAAGAGTACGTGCTTAAGTATTGTCTGATGGATTCGCTAAACACGCGCAATACCGACTATTACGAAACGCTTCACCGAAGAGGACGAGGTCCCCAGACAGTCGTTTCCAATCGCGACTGCATGGGCGGATTTTTAGCTTCCAGGTGCCTGAACACATTGAAACTGGAAAAAGAACAAAACCACTACTCCATCAGAAAAATATATTATTGCGTCTTTTTGGGGAGAAATATAAAACTGGAGGCTTCGACGCAGCGTGTCACGTTACTCGGAAGTCTGATGAATACATTCGTACAGCAAGGCACACGACTTCAATGCTCGCAGGGCTGGTCGGTTAGCCGAAAAGAAAGGATGAAGATGGAAAAACACACACAAAAAAGAAAAACGCAGGAAAGAAATCGAATGATGAAAGCATGGCGACAAAAAAACAAACAACAAAGATGAAAACAGATAAAGAAAAAAATGTAGCGAATGGAAAGAAGGAAGAGTGTAAAGAAGATAGAGGAATAAAGAAAAAGAAAACCGGAGTACGGTAGGCGTTTACGACCATGCCAAGTTATTCTCGACACGCAGTTACCGAGAGCTTTCTAGGAGATTCGCGATGGGAGAAGGGAGGAATCCTTTCGCGAGCGAGTGAGATTGAAGCATCGTGAGCGCGCTATTCGTAAACAAACTCTGTTTACATTCCGGGTTCTCCCAATAAGGTGCTCGTTCCGCGCGCACCAGTTAGCTCCTCTTTCGCTGCTGCTCGCGTTTCGCTTCCGTGGTTCCGAGCTCATGTTGGCACCCTTGTAGCTGTCATGCGTCGCTCTATTTATTTCGGCGTTTCCGTTTGAGGCTGAATGCTTACCAACTTACTCTACCTGTCATTCGGTGCTGTTGGAAACGCGACGAAGTCTTCCTCGTCGGTGCGTCTTCAATGCTTACCGTAGCATATTTAGTGACAAACGACGAACACGACTGAGAGGCGCATGATGCATTGTGACTGTAAGAAATTATATAAATGAAAAACTAAACTCCGGAAATGCCTAGCACACTAGCTAACTTTAATTGGAATTGAAATAGCGAGCTTCCTTCCGTGACAATGTAAACTTTCTGCGCATAAAGGTCGCCTTCTCGTTACACTCGCCTTTGTTCTATTGTTGGGCGAACTTTAGAACCCGGAAGCGATGCGAGCGCATATTTTCCCTTGGCTCCGTTTCAGCGTCCGTGAACAGCACCACTTTATTTGGCAACGGAAGTGATGAAAGGTATAAGTTTTTGTTCACCGAGGCTCTAGGCCGAAAATAGTAGCATGTGGTTTCTAACACCGCCTCAGTGTGCATGATAAAAATAAACCTTTCCAACAAAATTGGAGTTTATGCGTTTGTGGTGCTTTCACTAAGGCTGTTGTACGCACAGACTGACCGAGTGTATACCCCTCTGCCGACTGAGGGTGTAATTGCACAAGAACAAACTAGCACTCTGACGATCGGTTGCGCATGGTTCCCGACTGTGGCAGCGGGTAGCGATGGTCTGACGTATGCCCGTTCCTGGAGAGACGACCAGGAGGGGCGCATGGTGTTGTCCTTGATTAGACCATGGAAGGCGGTTTTCGGGAAGAAGCGAGTGAGTCGTTGTCCGAGTACTCGCTGGCCAGCGTGCTGCCTGCGCAACTGCTACGGCTCGCCTTCTGCTCGCGGAATGTACGACGCACCTGCGATAACACCGTAAAGCCAGGATCACTCTAGTAATCCGCCAATGACTATGTGCCTTTGCTAGACTTCAAAACGTAGAGCGAGAGCAATCGCCTCCAATTTTTGCATTTGGAGAAATCAGAACGCACTTCTTTGTGATTTCTTAACGCTCACTCAGCAGCAAGGAACTTATTGGACAGGCTTAATTTGAAATACAGAGTATTGACGCGATAGGGTTAAAGCCCCCCTCACCAGAAAATCTGGCGTCGGAGTTACCAGCGCCGGTGTTGTGAGCTAAAAATTATGAGAATGGCGCTAGCAGGTATAATATAACTGGTAACTGGCATGGCTGGCCCCTGAGTCTTCAATGGCTTGTACGGCTTAAGAAAACCACACATCAGAAAGTTGGGAAAAACTGCCACCTAGAGTTGTGCATTTGAGGTGGATGAGGTGGAATAATTATCAGCCATACAAAGCTCCTGGAATATGAGTCAAGAACACTGCACCTATGCTACGCAGGGACGTTTATATGGCTTCGTTAAAGCGAGCCTCTGTATGCAGGGTGCTCGACTACGCTATTGCATCATACATTTAGAGGCGGAGCTTGAGTGTCCCCCTAGTTTTCCTTGCTGCAACTCAAACGAAACACGTGATTTTGATGATGTCATGGGACAACTATGAACTCCGTCATCAACGGCTGGGTATTCATGGCCGTATATGTTATGGCTCTATATGTGGGTGAAAACAAAAATGATACTGAAATCATTGCAGCTTGCCTGCGAAAGAATCTAGCGTCTGTGATAAAAATCGTCAGTTTCGGTGATCCCTGCACGAGAACGCTATATCATCGCCTATGCATAGTGACACCAACTTTAACACTAATCTTTCGCATCGTCACAGACTTTAACCTCTCTTGTTTAACTGGTCCTCCTTCGTACAACGCACAAAGCCCTCCGTCATTTCCATCAACTCCCATCCGTGGCAGTCGACCTTGAACACAAAAATATGGCATCGCCCTCTAAGTGCGTTTAATACGTTCTTAAGATCTTATGCCGTGCTTCAGCTAAAATACGAATAGCTGACTTTGCCGGCCTTTGCCTGAAGCCTAACCTTCAAACTGTAGCCTCGATCCCAAATGAAACACAATTCTATACGGTTTAGCGGGTACTTTGCATTTGACAAAGCTATAGCTAAATCGGTTCCGATTTTTTTTTTACTTCTCGCTTTGAGTACAGTTTAAGAAGATAATGGAAAGAGGTTAGATACTTTAAACTGCCTGTTAGACAATTAGGCTAGAACTAAGACAGAATTTTCTAGCCTCGAGAAATTTTCACGGTTACATAACACAGTCCATTGGTCGAATTGGTCTGTGCTTGCGGCAGACTATAGTAGATGCACTCGTGACTGCAAAACATTTATGACTAAGCATTTATGACTAAGCATTTTTCTAAGCATAATCACATTGCGATGAGTGAGTGTGGCTAATTATTTCAAGTTATAATAGGGAACACTTCGCGTGCTGACTCTCAGAAATGACGGTAAACGCATGCTAGTTTAGAGGGCGTCACACATATAGGAAAGGAGAAAGTTCCGCGTTAAGCAGTGAGCTCCGTCAGGGGAACCAGATGAGAGCGGGCACATATTCACCACGATATGGCCGATGCCACAGCAATGTGCTCTATCTGGTGCCTATGTCGTCGAACGTGGTATTCAAGCAATCCTGCGGGGATGAAAATAAGTGACAAGCTTCCCAAGTTCGCGTGCGAAAAAGAAGTGACGGGCTACGCAGCTTTTTGCTTCATGACGATGTCACAAACGATAGTGTACTGGTCTCCAGATTGCAATACACCCGAGCCATTTTATTGGTCTTTTAAGTGTCGCTGAGATGAACACACAGGGGATCCTATAAAATATTTCTGCGCCAGTCCCGTGTTGGAAACTTGACACTATGTTGCTACTACTTGGAAGTCCTCACAAAATGAAATAACCGAGAGCGAAGTAGACAAAATACACAGAACGGCGCTGGACGATAAACATTCGGACGCTCCATTCTTATTTACACAAATGCTTATAAAAAAGCCTTTGAGCCGCGTGAATAGCTTTTGGGCCTTACAGTGAAGTTCTTACGGCCCTAATCAGTGCCAAAACGTTTTTAAGATAGATCTGGGCTCTTCGCTCTCGGCGGAGGCTTATATGTCCAATGATTTAAGCTCCCTTATATATAACGTTTAAACAAATAATATCGCCTGAAGACTTTCAAGCAAGTGCATATATACCTTCGGAATGATTTCCATTCCAGAAGAAGTTGATTAGCATTCTTATAAGCTTGCACCAGCCCAGAGAAACTGCCTATTGTCCAACAGCGAGTACGAAGCATCGCGCTTGCCATTTTTCTTCTCAATGCGTCATTTTTAACTGCATGTTTAAGCAGTTTTCTTTTCAGCATAAAATTGCATGAGCGGTAGTTACTGCACCACGGACAAGCAATTTTAAATGGAAACTTACTGCTTGAAAAGAGCTGATAATTTCCTCGTGCCTCGACTGAAGTTATTCACAGCACTGTTTTGCCTCTCTTAGGTTACTCGCCATTCGTGATGAAAAAGGATTTTATTTTCGGTTTCCAATTAAAATTGCTTTTGCGTAGTAGTTACTAATGCTCACGCAACTTCATGTTAAAAAGAAAACTTCGAAACGCAGTTAGAAAATGACCCATTGCGAAGAAAAATGGCCAGCGCGACGACGCCTTGTACTTCCGGTTGGACAACGGGAAGTTTCTCTGGGCTGCTGAGATAGCGCGCGAATGAAATTACAGCCCGTTACACTGTGCGATGATGCTTGTGGAAATTGCCGAAAACGACACGTCAAGCGACATCGCTGGCTAGATTGGCGGACGGTATTGCGGAAATGGAGAACGTGGTCTGGCCGCCTTTTCCCCCACTGTGTGCCCATGGTTAGGAAATGTTAAAATACAAAGCATCAAAAAAAGCAGATGGCAGCGGATAAAACGACTTCCATAAAAAGAAAGCAAGAAAAAAGAGAGAGGGGAGGAGGGGGTTATGGGGGGGTAAGGGGGGTTAGCAGACGAGGAACGTGGCGCATCGCTGGAAGCCACAGCAGCGGGTGCCAATTTAGAAGGCTGTCGCTGGTCCGAACGACAGCAAAACTCTTGCCTTTTGTTTCGAGGTTCTCTTTTGAGTTGTAACGAATCACTTGCTTTGGACAAGCAATCACGTGTTGGAACAGTGTAACTTGCATCATTTTGCCATGAAAACACCCATGAAAACAATGAGTCTCAGTTGTAAACAGCGATGCACATAGGAATCAGTGCGGCTTCTATTGCACTAGAGAATCGGAGCTGGCTCGTAGCGGTAATTAGAATCTTGGCACGGTAGCCACGATGAACATTAAGCGATGCTTGTTTTTATGTATTTATGAAAGCAGGAACTAACGCAGCTTTAAGCAATTAACGTCTTCAACGGAATGTTGCCATTATCAAATTGTACAAATAACGCCACATCTTGCCGTTATTGGCAACATCCTCGACGGCTTATTAGCAGAAAGGATATTTACGCAAAACGGCGAGAAGCCAGCCACATTTTTATAGAGCATAAAAAAAATAAATTATAAGAGTTCAACGCTGCTGAACCAAATATTGAGCAGAACAAGGTTGATTGAGCAGAAGCATTAGCTGCGGGTGAACGAGCGTTCTTTTTTTCTCTTTTTCTTCTTCCTCAGCCCACATATAATGCCCCGCTTTAACCAAGCCGTATGAACTTGCCTTAGTGGCCTATAAGGGTAACGTGAATGTCTGGGTCCTCTTAGGCTGATTCTGACATAACCGTTCCATGTGAAACGAGAGACCCAAGTTGGCAGCTCCTGCCAACTGCGCCGCGGCTCCGACCGCGCTACGCCGACCGCTTGAGTTGGGAGCCCATCTCTCGCTTTTGTGTCACGTGGGGAGCGACGTCACAGCGTCACGGGGGTAAGACGTGGCTACAGCCGTGCTACGCCGACCGCTTGAGTTGGTAGCCCAGCTCTCACCCTAGTGTCACGTGGGGTGTGACATCACAGCGTCACGTGGGCAAGACGTACGTGGCTACCGCCGCACTACGCTGAAGGCTCGAAACCTAGAGTAATATTGCTTTCGTAATAAAATCTCATACACGTCGAATTGACGGCAGCGACAAACAGGCGATGCAACAGAGAACCGCGATGCGGTCGAGCACGCAGTTCAAGATAAACCCTGTGGGACGCTGGAGTCTAAAGCATTTCTCCAAGGAGAAGCATGCACACAGTACTGGTTCCGAATCGACGCCGTTTTCATAATGCTGTCGTGCTTATACTTAAACGTTTTTTAATGTGTGTGTGTCAGAAACTACGCTTTTAATAGGAGGCAAGCTTAAATTTGTTGATTACCATAGTATAGAGACTGTGGAGGAGACAACGTTCATGTTCCTCCTTTATATTTTTTAAGCCGCCTTCAGCATTTTAGTGAACTGCCTGAATCTCCTTGTGGACACACACACACACACACACACACACACACACACACACACACACACACACACACACACACACACACACACACACACACACACACACACACACACACACACACACACACACACACACACACACACACACACACACACACACACACACACACACACACACACACACACACACACACACACACACACACACACACACACACACACACACACACACACACACACACGCACGCACACGCACGCTCACACACGCGCACACGCACGCACGCACGCACGCACACACACACACACACACACACAAACACGCGCGCGGGCATGCCCATGCGCGTTCGATTTCTTTCTGCTGACGGAAAACCACGTATTTTGAGGTGCAACAGAGTGAATGTTGTCACAGACGTGGGATCGAAGGCCGACAATTTGCAAAATAAAAAGATACCTTGAGAGAAGACAGAAAAGGTTAGGGTAGAGAAAATCAATGACAAGCCTGATTTGGACATCGGTGCCGTTGCTAAGGTAGGAAAGCAGGTTGGTAGGTTGCGAAGGAAGACCATGCGTTGTTTTTGTGAAATAGCACATTGCTTTGCTCAGCTAAGGAGACCCCAGATTTTAACACCTTTTCTTTCAAATAGTAATGCGACACTGAAAGTTGCTTTTATCGTTGTCAACTTGGCTGCGTCCAGCGTAAGGCAAAGCGCTCTCCCGTTGTTCGCAGATTATAGACCTACCGTTCTCCTATCTGTGTTCACTTTACACAGGTAACGAATACTCTTGCCTGTCATTATATGGCCCCTATCATGTTTACTTCTTGAAATCCGCCCAGTGGCCTAACGGATCGAACTAAAAGAAAATGCACTTATATGGTCATCTTTCCTTGGCTGTCTGGTCAATAACAATTGTTTTCTGGTGGTTTGAACACACTTTTTTTTTAGCGGTCCAAACTGCATTTCCTGCCTTTTGAGCGTTTGTTCGCTACTGCCACAACTCGTTGTTCGTTGTTCGCTACTGCCACTATTTATTCTCCACGGTCTAGTAACCAGTCCTCGCTTAGCCCATAGCCGTTAAGTGGCCCAGAATTCCACGCGTATTGCGCTTAAGTATTGCTAAATATAGATATAAAGTTTCACTTGATTTTTGTGTGCTTTCAGTCGACTGTCAATAAGGAATGCACAAATCGCTCACCTAAAATTTTCGTGCGGAATACTTGGTGCCTGATTTTCATAGCACCACTTTGTTCTACTCTTTGCCGAAAATGAAGTCTAGACAGTGAAATCCCACAGCCTCCTCAATTTGCTAAGAAATGCAAATTGTACTGCGACGGACAACAAACCTTAAAGGCATAGCAATAAAATGGTCGCATTTTTCCGAACCATCTGGCCAAATGCAGACGACATTGCACAACAAACAAAACACCACCTAATGTTCGTATTGAATTCACATAAATTTGGATTCGTGGCCTCTATACAATCTTTGTCATCCACTCCGCGCTTCGGTCGTCATATCGAGACAGAAGACCCCAATCTCTCTTTTATTCTCTAGAAAGAATTTGCCGCTGCGATACATCCTGAACTGGTATATGTTCGATTCAGCAGATTCGGTTATGGAGAGCAAAATTTAAAGCACCAGTTACCTCGTATGTTAAACAAATTACTCATACTAGATGCTCATGTTGATTCACTTCTTTACATATTAGCGCTCATTTTTAACTACGATTTGTTTTACTTTCATATCATGTTCTGCTGCATTGATGTGGTGTAATATAATGGTATTCGGAGCGTACAATATACAGTGCTTATTTTGACTGTACCCTTGTTGCCATGCTTCTATCTTCAATGTTTCAAATAAGTTACTTTTGGAACTTTGGAGCAGACTAGTCTTGATACTGTTATTGTATTTGCTCCACAACGTTTGACTTTGGTTTATAATTTAGCACTTTGACGAAGATAATGCTATCTTTTCATTTTTTTTTTTTAATTTTAAGAGTATCTGGCGCCTGTATTCCTGCATTTAATGACCGTGGCTAGAAAGATAGAAGGAAGATGACTACAGAGTACAAAAGAGTAATAAGGGTTGAGGCTCCCAATGTTTGACAAGGAGGCTTGTCTTCGTCTGGGCTCAAAGACGACTCACTTTTTCGAAACGTCGGCTCGGCTTCAGAACTCAACCCTTATTCAGTGCTCTTTCATTCCTGCAATGACGCCGTTCCTGCCACCATTGTAAATAAGAGTTTCGTACATTTTAAGCCAGCGTTTGTGCTCGCTTTCTCACCACGCTCCAAGCACCATGTACGGTGCTGAATAAAGGAATCTTAAAATTAAATAAACAGATTCAGATCGCCTGTTATATAGCCAGACGATCTGCAGCGTGTCTATGCTGTCCTTGAAGGCTGACTACAATCTTCACTGAACTTCACGTTTCTGTAATTAATTTTTTGGTGTTCCTCCTTTCCTTGTGCGCGCGTACAGAGTTTTTAGATTGATTTTATGTAGGATGAAACTGTCAGAATGCATTGTTAAATCGCCTTTCTCGCTTTCCAATTACAATGTGCCATTTAGGTTACAAATTAGTTCTGCGTAGTTCCTGTGCTTCATGTCTCATTATTTCATTTGCTAAAGATTAAAAAAATATGGGCGAAGGTTTAAAATAGGTCCTCCAGAACACCATATGCCTCATGTAATCGTTTGACAAGCTCGCTCCTAAAATAATTCACCATGAAGAACACGCGTTCCCAACATTCTTAAATTTGCATCAGATAAGGCGAACATCCGGTTGTAATATTTAAATATTTGCCTTAATAGAGTACAATTGGCGGGATGAGAGACGCCGACAGAAAGAAAGTGTTGCAGAAGTTCATATCTTTTTGACCGCATTTAAATTAAAAGCATACTTCGCAATTTTCCTTTCTGGAAAAATACCAGCCTTGTCAATCATAAACGGAGCTGCAGTGGGAACGTGTCGAGTCATGAGGAGTAATTTTTTATTAATCTGATTTCACGTTGACAAGTTACGTGTCACCAAGTGCCAAGTATCAAATGCTACGCTATGCCAAATTCTTTCCTACTTCAGCACGCCAGTTAAGGATGCACCGAACGGCCCGCAATATTTATAAAAGGCCTGTTATTGTTACCTGAAAAAAAAAAAAAAATGATGCCGATGAACGATTTTTTTTTTCACATGGTAGGGCTAACATTGCAAGGTATGACGATCAGAAGCAGTGACACAGCGCCGAGTGGTTCAAGTCAACCAGGCTTAGAACATCGCGCAGGCGCAATACTGTTTCTGTGCCCGAAAATGACGCAGGTGCCGTTACTAAAAGGAGCAAAACTATGAACCAAGGCACCATTTCTCGCCAACTCCATGAAATTTCGTTTCCTTGAGTCCGGTTGAAACAAGATTTCGCCTTGTTGCCAGATTAAAATAGGATTCCCTTTTTCTTCTCTCTCTGTTGCTGTGTCCAGGCGTCTACATTCGCGGATCTCGTGTTCTGGCAGACAGTGTGTTCTCCACTCTGCGCTCCAAATCGGCTTACGCACTGCTTTGCAACTCCATTGGCCAACGACGAGGATCAAAACTTCCCACTCCCCTGGATTCCGCCTTTGATCCCATTTTGGTGTCGACTTTGCACGTGTTTGCTTTTGCCGCTATCATAAAAATGAAAACAAAAAGGATACCTTACGGAGGCCTTGCTTTTGGTGCTAAAGCTGTTCATCGCAGGTACTTTAACGTGAAATCCGAGATGCTTGTGACTTGTTTTGGAATTCTTAGCTTTAGGTGTCCGGGCTTTTTAAATGTACGGCGAAGGAATGAGAAGAGAAATACTTGCGAAATAAACAGATATGCATGGTTGCACAGAAGGAAGCGAAGAACTTACTACTTCAAAATATGTCGAAGGCGGAGTAAATACAATGCTTTCAGTAACGCGCGAAAGATGGCAGCACTGAAGCGCGTCTCTGCTCTCTAACGATTTTTTTCTCGAACGCGATATAATAAAGGTAGGATTGTAGCCGTGGCGCGAAATGTGACCTCGGTGTTAGACGACATGGAACATAGACAGACACGTTCTCTTTTTTCTCCATTGTAAATCTTAGATTCATGAGGCACTTGTAAGCATTATTTAGCAGCGGAGCACAAAATTTATTTATTTCACAGAAGCTCGAAGGGCGAAGATTTGAGGAGGAGGATCGTGCAAAAAAAAAAAAAACATAATATTGGGTAATGGTAGGTCGTATACTATGACAACAAGGGTGTAAAAAGATTGAACCTATTGTTGTCGTAGGAGTGTTAATAGAGACGTATAATTTTTTTCTACAAATCAATCTACCAAACCGCACCATAAAAATTCTCCTGACCTAACGGTACTAGATATGATAATTATTAGTAGGCGCTTGAAATGAAAAAGATGTTTGACGAGTTATACAAATTGGCAATAAGTTAAAGCAAAGAAAAATTCGACATGAGATAGAGCGTATATGATTGCTTAAATGAGATAATGCAAACGCATTAAATGACCACGAGTCATGAGGAAGGATTCCGGCTATGACACGACGATGCGTAATGCTTGTACTCATTTTTTGTAAAGCTCTAGATCATGCTAGTACGACCAACCAATCAGAACCATGCCGTGCTACCTGCCAAGTACCACCTGCCTAGCGAGGAGGACAGTGAGAACTGCGAGGGAGCGACACAGGTATAAGGGGCCCAGAGGGCTTGATTCCCATCGCAAATGTGCTGCAGAAGTTGGAGATTCCTGTAAATTCTACCATCAAATGTGGCCTCGTAACGAGCACAACCTGTCGATTACCAGCCACCAGAGGGAAGCATATTTTTCGAGGGACGCAGATTTTCAATATTAAAGAGCTTGTAATGACTTGTCATTAATTCATTCATCTGGTTGCGAGCGCCACGTTGTTGACAGGTAGTTTTATGATGGCACGTGACGTAACGCTGGGTTTCCCTCTTATTGGAGAATCGAATGCTTGCATAATAATTAATTTAGTCAGTTGTGGATGTTGTCAAAATCCTTCCGCCAAGAATCGGCTGTCTGCGTGTGTATGTCTTTCTCTCCGGTTCTCCTCACTAGCATGCCTCTGTCAGCTGGTATAGTTGGCAGGTCTCATGGACGCCTTCGTGCCTGCAGTCCACGTCAGCGACCGAACAACTCCTTTCAGAGGCATGCTGATGATTTTCGGGCCATGGGCGCCCAACGAACACACCGCTGTATTTTGTCCTAATATGGAACACATGGCTTTCGCCTTACACCAAAACGATTGACGGCGCAGCAAACAGTTCGGTGCAGAAGCGACCTAATCACAAATATAGAATAGGGTCTGCACGTATGAGGCCTGCGTATAAATGACAAATTGCGTGTGATCTGATTATAACCTACGTACACTGGTTTGATTAACAGCTGGTGAAAAACGTTGCTGAAACTGCTGAAATTGATGTGCTCATCCTTTACAAGTATCACGAGGGGGCGCTAAAGGCTTCCGTTTCCGGCTCCAATTGTGGATCCTCGTTTGCGTTCATGCACTTTGCTACTCGCTGAATTAATAATAATCGATTTGTACCTCGCATTGCACACGCTCACGTTCACATTACAACGAGGCCGTAAGCTACCGCATCACGTTAAGGACCCTCGGACCACTTTAACCAAGCCACACTAACGTGGCTGCGTGGCCTAGCGTTAGCATGTCTCATTCGGGATACAGGGGTCTCGGTGTGTTTTAATAAATGAGGAGAACGAGTTGGCAGCTCCTGCGATGTCATGCGGTTTCGTGACGTCACACAACACTTCGACCAATCAGTGTCCGGCTAAAAAGGACCACCTACCAAAGCTATGGCCGTGAGTTTCGCTAACAACCTCGACGCCGACAACGCCGGCGCTAGACTCTCTGCAGAATAGAGTATTTAAAATAGGCTATAGCATTAAATGTTGAGAAGGCGCGGAAAGCGCTAGAAGTGCTGCCACCTGCCTTGTCTGCCACCTGACATCACCGCTCGCAAGCATGACACCCAGATTTAGCTAACCACGCCGACTAAATGTCCACGCCAGGCTTTCCGCGGCCTGAATACTATCGTGTTAATGGTCACACGTTGCCATCAAGATTAGTACAGTGTGAAGCACTGCCGGTGGTACATGCCAAACAAATAAAACAAAAGCCATCTAGCATGACCATCAGTGTGGCCTAGGGAAAAGTTAATGTTAATAGATACTGCCGTCAAGACACAATTACCATTCGAGGAAATGATCTGATTGACGTTATTACAAACGAGTTCTACATCGGTCACAACATTACGGCGATAAAGATTTCCCGGACTACAGGAGGCGTACTGATCAACTAATTTTATTGAAAAGGCGGATGCTCAAATTTTGACACGTGTCTAAAATTCGCTTACGTACAAAGGAAGCCGACAGCCACTGACACCAAGGAAAGCAAAGGGACGTTTAGAATGAAGGGTTTACGCAATGCGAAAGCAGTTTCAGGCCGTGCCGGGCGATTGACCATCAGCCAACGTAAAAGTCAAACCTTCAAAATGAAACCATAGTAGTATTGGTATTGACGCAGTGAACCTCAACTTCGACCTTTGAGCATAAGTAACGAAATCAAGATAGGCACTACATCACAGAATCGACCGATCACTTTGTAGAAAACGGCTGCCTAGCATCGGCCTCGCAAGCCATGTACCAGAATTCGAGCCCGTCGGATCACGTAGCTTGCGATGTTGCAAAACATCAGTGTCGCCAACTAATCACGTAATCTGGTCAGCCAGCGGATATCGCCCGTCGAGGAAATGAATTGGTGGATCAACGACAGCGATAGCATGCCAGTAGAGACAAGGAAACTCTAGAGCAGCGAGAAGGTCGCCTCCTCGCAGCTAATCAAGACGGACGCTTGAACGAAGGCGCGCGGAGCACGCTGCAGAACTCATTACTCAAGCCCGTGCCCAAGCACCTGATATCGCCAACGAACTGAGAACCTATAGTATAACCACGAAGAGCAATTGTTTGACCTTAAGTTTTACCAATTTGGACCACTGCCAATTTTATTAAAGCGAAATGATTTTTTGTCTCATGAGTGGCGTCCCCAGTGTCAGCAGAGTGTGTGGTCGGAGCCTGTGATCAGAGCGGGTCCACACGACGAAAATGGAAGCGGGTTTGAGTCTCAAAACAAGGTCGTGGGCTCGAGTCTCAAAGTAGGCCTTTTGGTTTGAGTCCCAAAAGAAGATCCTGGATTGTGTCCCACGCTCGCGTCACACCAACTGTGATGCTGTGCATGCGGTCGAGGGTTCATATCCTCTGCACATCTCGCGTTTCTCATAGCAGCTGTGATGCCAGTCGTTGCCGAGCCATCCAAGCGATGCTGCGTGACCGAACTTTCGCCTTGATTGGTCTACAGGGTTATGCCGTCGCTACCACGCGACCTCGTGAGGGAATTTAAAAGGCCTCACATTCAAAACAAAGATATATAACGAATTGGGAAGAGCCCAAATGAAACCAAAATTATCGAGGCGTTTACTACAATTAAAACATTTCAAAAATTCCAAGCAACACAATAAAATAAATTCTTCGCAATTTGAGTTCGTACCCGGGTCCTCTGTACGCCACACGGGCGCGCAACGCATATACCACGAAGAGTTTTCTCTTTGCACTCAGAATATACAATATTTACACAAGAAATATCAGCCATATTCCACTGAGATACCATGACAAATTATTTAAATTGCCTTAGGTTTGAATGTGCTGAAGCCAGTCAGGTGCTGTATCCACAAGTACCAAGCATGTTAGAATGGCAGCTAGTAATAGTAAACGCACTTTGGTGCGTATGACTTACTGTCGTGTGTTCTGGATGTGTACTGATGTTGCAGTGATAATAATTTTAAAATTGTAATGATATAAAAAGAAACAGATATCGCGCAATGAAAAGGTGGTATAAAAGACGCTTCGTGTATACTCTTAAGGCGGAGTTAGTACAAAGGAGCTTCCCAATCCGTTGACAACTCCTTTCACCTCGACCAAGCCATCTGGTCTCATCTCGTCATAGAACCCGCGGAACATTCACATATCCGGCGACTTCTACAAGTGAAAGAGAAATAGCGCCGGCGTACCTGCGACTAAGCATGCCGAACCGTGATGCCACTATAGTACCTGTCAGAGGTATGCTTGTAAATTTTTGAGGCAGGGAATGTTTAAATTGGGATGCAAGGGTTTCTATGCTTCTCATTTGTTGCCTGCGAATCCCACCTGCGAGATAAGTGCTCCCGAATTTTTGAGGTGAGTGGTTTCAAACAGTCGCTGCTGATGCCCCATAAGTTTTTTGTTTTTTTCAGACAAAGGCAACGGCGAAATTAAATAAAAAAAATAGCTGTGGATTAGCTTGTGGTTAAGTGTGTAGTTACGCGAAATCAATCTGTATGATAATGCTTAGGTTCGGCTTCAAAGTAAAGGCATGACTTTTGCGCATAGTAGTTTACTCTATGGTTGCAGCTTTATTTATGCCCTAGGGGAATCACTTCACGTACGAGCACCCCTTGCCTCTTGACAGAGACAATTCTCATTAGGGTTTAGAAGACTTCTAGTGGTATGACATCGTCTCTACGTCGGACTCTGGGGCACACCGCAGTTATCAACTCGCTGTTGTAGTTCACCTCTACCAACTACTGAGTTATCTGTCTTCTTCTTCTTTTTCTTTTTATTTCTCTTTTTCTTTTCCTTTTTCCTTTTTCTTTTTCTCTTTCTTTCTCTTTTTCTTCTCCTCCTTCTTCTTCTTCGTCTTCGGTGGCACGCCAACGGATTGAAAACCTACCGCGGTGTAGCTTTCGCTACAAAACTCAGCGGGCAAGGCACATGCCATCCAGCAGTCGCCAAGCCAAACAAGCAAAGCTGTAGGGCTGCTCACAAACTGACCCACTTCCACAAAATTTCAAATTCAAGAAAATTTATTTGCGAGCGCGAAATTTTGGTTTAGCTCTACAGATGTAATTAGCAATGTTTCACGTGCTAAAGTTTAGGTACAACCTCCGCACCCAACAGGTGCAGGAGAGTTCACTCTCCTCTGTTTGCGCTTCCGAAAACCTGTCAATTTCTAAGGATAAAATTACAAGGGACACCCAAGTTCTGCCTTTAACGCTATGACGCGATATCTGCCGGCATCCTTTGCGGATTCTTGTTCGCGTACATGTAGACTCTGCTCGCTCAATTTATTTAGTTATTCAAGTCACACGTAAAGGTAACGAATTGGATTCCAAGGGAATGAAAGCGTAGCAGGGGTGGCAGAAAGTTAGAGCTTTTTGGGGTCCCGCCACATGAAGCGAATAACTTTTAGGGGCCTAACAGCCTACAGAATGACGCTGCCCTCGGCAGCAGGAACTATAAGTTTGCCCTAACCTTCGCAATGATTTCTCTTCTCTTTCGTCGTCCGGCAAAACGGATCCGGGCAGTCGGCGCTCACGCGATATTAAAAAAAAAAAAATCGCAGTGCCCACACTGTCATCATGCTGCCACATACCTTGATAATATACCAATATTACCTAGCCAATAACATTTCCCTTACAAGTGATATTCCCTGGCTGGCGAACTTGGGACGCGCACTGTACAAAACTAGCCAAATGGCATGTTTTTGGTGGATCTTTGCACCGCGTTTTTATTTAATGCCTTTTGCAATGTCTGTAAACATATCAGTCATACAGAAGACCGAGGTTCCAAACAATGATTACAAGTTTTTAAAGCCAAAAAGAATCTAATAAGAGGTGGAATTTTTTGACAAGTCTTTTCCGGAAGGGTTCGTTCCTAAAGCAATTTTGCATTGTGGACGGTGTTTCGTGGATTCCGCATCCCCAGGAGCTTTTTCTTTCGTCCGTAGCTTACGGGGACGTTTTTGTTTTTTCGGGGAAGTGTTTACCTGCACTCAAGCTACCTAGTCAAACTGTCGCAAGTTGATATGCTCGTTGTATACCATGAATTTTGGGTACAAGGAGAAGTAGAAGATGTGTACAGGAAGTCAAAAGAATCCAAATTAGGGTTGAGTGGGAGCTCACTCCGTTAACCAACATTTCTACAAGTGGATCGGTTACTGTCTGGACAGCGTGGTCATCTCTGACGGGGCTTATGTAGGCTTTTGCTTCCGAAGAAGAAAAGCTAGGGAAGCATGTTAAAGCGAGTAGGGTGAGGACTGGTGATATGAAAGAATGCTGCCTTAAAAATGACAGTACCTGGGATAGGAACCTGTGTCTTCCTGATCTGAAAATCATAATAAAAAAGCGGCAGCATCATGCAACGATCAGTTCAAGATGCATTATGAATCATAGTAGCACGCAGGCTCGATGTTGGCGCGGGTTTGGCAGGATATGATTGGTGATTGCATGAGGACATGATATAAATATAGCTGCAGCAGAATACTAGAAGTGAGTTCAAAGTTAAAGGTGAAATAACAACATACACAGACCAGGAATGTTAAAGAGCCGATGAGAAGCTATTTACTAGAATTATAAAATGCGTACTAGCAATGTGTATCCTATCAATCCTCTCTGCAGCTCAAAGATTTTAAGCTAGCCTCATTTGCACCGAACGTATGAATGATCGAAATAGTGCTCCTTCTCTTCCCCGTCAACTCAATCCACGGCGGCGTGCAAGAAAACAAAAGGGAAACAAGTCGCGATGGCACCCCACCTCGCCCGTCCCGATCACCTAACTTGGGAGCGTCCAATGAGCGGACGCACCCAGCAGTCCCAGTGAGGTCAGCGAGGATGCTTGCGAGCGATGTGTCACCCAAGTCGGCTGCGAGGGGTCACTAGGACCACGTTTTAAAAATTATTTTCATATTATTGGCTGGACGTAAAGTTTTCAGTCTTACTCGAATACTTACAAAGACCACTTATATGAATTGCTTGCATTATAATTTTGCCCCAAGTAGCTTTTCAGGGGCCCTTTAATGGCATAGAGAAAGAATGCAGGTAAGCAACGCACCCATTGTGATATCAGTAACAGTGAAAACCAGATGGTAAACCGTCATGCCAACCTGAAAGGGAATGCTAGTAGTTGCTGTAAAAGAAAATGTGTGAGAAAAAAAGGGAAGAGAGGGAAACGAGGGGGTCGGAAAAGCTCTAGTGAGTTATCAAGAAGGGGCAACAGTAAGAATAGCAGAAAAGAAAACAGAGGAAAGTACAGAAGAAAAAAGATGGTTGTCCACACCTGAAAAGGGGGGAATAAAAGAAGGGGATTCAAGAAGAAACTATTGTCATTGAAAAGCGAAAAAATTGCTTTAAAAAACTCCCATTCACTTCCTTCTTTTATTTTTTCTTTTGTGAAAATCTTTCTTTCTCATTTTGCAGTAACTATATTCATTATCAGCTATGTTGGCACAGCTATTCACCTTCTGATTCCCACTGTCCTCTCTTATCCACTGCATGCGCGTTTCTTATCAGGTTCCCCACGCGCCTTATATATTTTTCTCTTGTTCGCTTACATTGGTATTCGTCCTTTTCTTGGCGCTTTCCTCTGGCATTCTGTCGCAGTTATATTTCTTCTCAGTTCCTTGTGGAATCGCCAATTGTATCCTACCAGCACGTGCCAACATTGAGCCTGCTCGTTATGGTTATACAAAATTACTTCGCGCTGATCTTTCTCTGTTCCTTCCGCTTGTGTAGTATTGTTTTCAGGGTAGAGAAATCCCAGGCCACGCCATAACCTTCTTCCATTTCATCTTACCCCGCCCTGCTCGCTTCCTTGTTCTGCTTTGCTTTTCTTCTTCAGAAGCAAGAGCCTATATATAACCCCGTCGATAATGATCGCGCTGCCCAGGCGAAGACAAATTCTCTTGTAGAAACGGTTCCTAGCGGAATAAGACTGCCTCGTCTCTTGTTCGACTTTCTTTCATCGCAAATTACGATGGTTATTGGTGGGGTTTTAAGCAAGTATCTCCTTTGCAATAAAGCGCCCTTCTCATCCATTCCAAAGGAAGAACGTTGGACTGCATAGGGCCCTATCGTCTCTACATTTTGTCCTGTTTGTTCAGAGCACAAGTGTTATAATAGAGAACTTGCATCACTTAGGGAATGATTCTCCCTCTAGAGATCCCCTAATTCATGCGTAGGTTTGTTTCTCTTGACGGGGCGTGAACCTGATTTCTATAGTCCATGCAAAATGGTTGGCAGTACATTTGGAACGAACACTGCAGATAAAGCGGTGCATCGAAACACAGCGCATGGTAGAGACATATTGTAATGTCCAAAAAGAGTGGAATATTCGCCTTGTTCACGAGCGAGGAATCCCTGAGCAAGGCGAGTGCAGTGAGGGCCAGGCACCGGCCAGCCTGCAGGCAGCGCTCGAACGCGTCGTCCGTGCAACAGGCGGCGGCCGCTGAGAGCGGTGGGTCCGCGTCTAGCGCGAATAGTGGGCACAGCGTGGGCAAGGAGTGCGACACGACGCCAAGGCCCGAAGGCAGAAACCACTGCTGTTGTTGCTCCAACTGCTGGGGGACGGTGGCGGCGCCGAACAGTTGAGCTGAAAGAAGAAGGAGAAGCACCCGGAATATGTCGCCCTGAGGAAACCCCGACTGTTGTTCTAAAGTGCAGGTAGTGGTAGAAGTGACAAGGTTGACGCGTGCGCGTCGGAGACGGCTACAAGTCAAGAAATAAACGGCAAAATTAATTGCTATAAGGAGGCTCATCAGCAAATATTGCTGACTTACAGTCTTGACGTCACGGTTAACCTGCCTTGTACCAGACACGGCCTCTGGTAGGTGCAAAGCGGTTGACCATGATGCCAGGACATAGGCCGATGACATTTTCAGCAGGGCCTTCTCTATGCGAAGTTTATCGCTTCTTTCTTGAATTGTGTTTCCCTTAACTGGTTCCTCGCTCAGTCATTCATAAAGGAAGTTTGCTGAAAGCAATGGTTTCACGATACTGGACTAATAACTCTGATCTAAGTAGATTTCTTAAGAGAATGGGCTGCGCCCTCTGCACTCAGAAGTAGCATAGTTTATAGATTGCAATACCCCTTTGTGAAAATATTAAGATCTTCGAATCGAGGATGCTGCGCGCTCCTCGGGGAATAGCGTAGGCTTTCTTGTTATTACGAAACGGAGTGAGAAGTCGGCATCGCATTGCGATATGAAATCTTCAAAATGTATGAGCCTAAAATAAAACAAAGGATATTTTCTGCCGAAATGCGTTTTATGTCCATGCTGATAATGGTCGGGAGCTTTTCTATATCAAGCAATAAACTCAAGTACGCCAGTGTGCCAGATGCGTCACAGAGATACACATCAGAGCCTTGATATGGTGGGAGTGATACGGAATATCCAGCTATGAAGTAGACCTTGGTTAGCGTACTGTAAGCTCTTCAGGTGTGGGAAGGGCTACGCATCAGTCCCATACCACCGCAATGGTGACACGTTAAGTGAATGAGCCCTCACGCGTGACTCCAGCGCGTTGTGCCTGGTCGAGAAAGAGCTGACCGAGAGCTTCGTTGGGCATCATGTCAACGTAGGGCCGCTGGTAGTCGAAGGACACCATGCAGCCCGTAGAGTGGCACGGACCCATGCACGCCGACCGCAGCCGCTTCTGAAGCTCCAGCAGTTCAGCAGCTCCCGGAGTGCAGCTGAATAGCTCCAACCGGCAGCGGTCGGGCACGCGCAAAGGGGCGCACTCCGATGGCCGCAGCACGCCTGCGTACGGACACCGGGGAGTATGCGCCAAAGCTTCATGCAGTGCTATAAGGGCGATGGAGTAGATTTAGCGTTCCAGCATACAACTCCGATGACACAAAACGCGGGAACCTATATGGGACGTCAGGTACAGAGTTCAAAGAGCGCGCTGTATATGTGATATGTAGCAGTGCTGTGAAGACAAAATTTGGTTTTGAAAAGAAGAACGTCGCTGCTCGGTGACAAATTTATGTCCTCTGAACGAATGGCAAAATTTGATTCACTCTCAGACTCTCTGTCAAGGTTCTTGCGTAGGAGGACGCGGCAACAAAGCAGACGTTCAAAAAGAAAATGAAAAAACACGAACAGCTCATGCCTCAAATTATCGGGCTGCATAATGCGAGCCCGAGCTTGCTGCTAATGTGTCTATAATTGTCGAAAGACGCCTGAGAGCGCGGAGAGAACTCAAGAGATGAAACTCAAGAGAGAACTCAAGAGACCTTGCAGTGCACCAACTAGCTCAGATTTCCGTTCTTCAAGAGATGAAAAGTTATAAAATAGAAGAAATATTTAAGATAAATAAATAATTACGGGAAATTGAAAATAAAAAAAATATTGATGAATATAACGATGAGTAAATGCTTTCACTTTACTTCACCTAAGCACACTTAAGGGTACTCACTCCTGGAATTTTTTCTCACTACATGAACGTGTCCTTATACTTCGGCAGGCTTGTGTACTTCGATCTGAGTGGCGGGCGTGCTCTCTTTGCCAGCGTGGGTGGCCCGAAGAGCTACAGCAGCAAGCCGCTTTTGTTTGTTGGACGACGCGTTTAGCTTCCTTCTCCGCTTCCGGTGCCTTACGTACCGCCGCTTTCGGTTATTTATTTATTTTTATTTTATTTTTTAGTGCTAAGCAGCGCTCACCTTCGTTGTGTTTTTTTTTTTTTTTTTTCCTGTTCTGACGTGCCACAGTACACACCTAGAGTTCAGAGGGCTTAGCAAACATCCCCATCGCAGAACAAACAGATTAACGAGGACGTTTTTCAGCAAACACTGCAGGGACCGAGCA
Organism: Amblyomma maculatum; assembly: GCF_055883805.1. Lineage (NCBI taxonomy): Eukaryota > Metazoa > Arthropoda > Arachnida > Ixodida > Ixodidae > Amblyomma > Amblyomma maculatum. The sequence continues at coordinate 29,423,498 of NC_139349.1, read as the reverse complement.
GTGAGAACGCCTAGCCTCAGAGACGGCAGCAACGGCCATCTAATAAAACATTAGCACAAGGCTACGGCTTATAGCTATAAAGCCTTGGAAAACAATATCGCTCTGTTTGCTCTTGTTCTGTTCAGCATTCATTCGGATGCAGTTGCTGCTTAAGGTAAAATGACCTGGATCTCGAGAGAAGGAAACCATAGCAGGGGCGGCATAAATTAAGTTGGACTTATGAAATCAGGAACTTGGAGAGGCCGGGATGTACAGAACTGGCACACGACAGGATTTATCGGAGCGCTATGGGAGATGTTCTTTGAAAGGTATTGGGCCTAAGCAAGGCTGATGATAACGATGTCACCGAGAGGTTCGGGACGTTCGTTACCTCTCACACACGTACGCCTTCACATGCTAGGCTCGAGCGTCGCCGCATTCTCCGCTCGATGATCGCTTCAGTTCGCCATGAAAATGCCCAGGGACTAAGGACCCACATGGTCGAAATTGCTCAGCACCTCCCTCATAGCCCATGCGCCGTTTTTTTAATGTTAAAACCCGAATATGGTTCTACCGTGTCAGAAAGATAATCACTAACAATAAGAGCCTCTCAGATCTAACATATGGCCCAGCCACTCCAAAGAGCACAAATCACTAAAGCCTGAAAAACGCTTAATGCTCGCCAATGCATGAGTGCACATACTCGGATTCATGCTTAACCCTCATCGGGCTCAGTTAGAGTGTGCAGTGGTTGCGTGGAAGGAAACATTTAGTCAAAAGGTATAGTTTCGATGGTGGCTCGCTTGCGAAGGCTGAACGTCCTGCCACCTTAGAGCTCTTCTCTTTTTCGAGGTTAACTTAGCGACGCGTAAGCCAAACTGTAGAGAGGTGGGGAGTGACGCACCGGCGACGTGCCACTGCTGCGGCAGGTCCCTGCGAACGAGGGCCACATTCCGGTAAGCAGCCACAGCGGCGTCCATTGCGTTGATGCCTTCCCACGGGTTCAGAGGCACCGAGCTCTCACGGCCGTGGTACGTCACGCGGGTCTGCAGCCGAAGCACACGTCGTCAACAACTCGCATTAAATGAGCTCCTCCTCTTTTCTCTTCACTAGTTACGGAAGAAGGAGGCGATGTAATGCAAGAGAAACAAGTTTGTCAAGAGATGTCGCTGTCTCGTAATTGGTTCATCTTCTATAGAGGTACGCTGTGGAGAAATTCAAGTTGGCCTGTGTCGATTTTTTTAGGGAATTCTGAGGATCGATGTTCTCTTCTTCGCTGGAAATCAATATCTTGGAAAAGAAATGCCAGTGTTGCCATTGTTGCATTATTTCAAACCCAAACTTTGTGCGTCGAAAATTCTTGGGAAGCGGATCCTAGACGCTACTGGTTACCTTTAATTTATTATCGGTGATAACGGGCTATGTGTCTTGTTGATTCGGATTGATCAGTCGACGGGCGTCGGAGGTTTGCAGCGACAGCTTTGGGTAGTAATGTTTAATTATTAAATAACAACAAAAGGAAGTAAAAACACTTTTACTGCCCCGGGGTTTGCTATCTCCATTCCTTAAGTACCTGAACTCGAGCGGCAAAAATAGAAAAATAGCGAAGAGAAAGACAGAAAATATTAAAAAGGTGAGCGACAGAGAGGAAGCACATGGACAGTTTTAGATAGATCTTTCCCGGTTCTGCGTCTTTGAAAAGTTGACGCAGCTCTGGGAGGCACTCTTGGGGAGCACATAATTGCGACGTCACTCCAATCCACTACGCTAACGTGCAGCTCAACAGGTTGATTAGGCAGTGACGTTCGGCTTGATGTCACTGCGACGGCCGTTCGTGACGCTTTGTGGGCCGAAAGCAGTGATCACGTGAATGCCAGATAATGACGTCACACACACTCCGCTAATAAAAAATAAAAATGAATAAATGGTAATACGTTCGCCAGACCAAGTAGCCCTCTTATATTGCCTTGCAGTAACAACCATCTTGCGCTAAAATCAGCACGCCGTCTGCGTAAGTGGCTTAGCTTGTCTTGGGGAGGTAGACAGCAGTAATTACAGACATGTGAAACGTAAAAGGCGACTGTGGCGAGTAGATGTATTTCAGTGTAAATACAAAGTATTGTAGTTGTATTCCCAACAATGAGACAGTGGCCGACAGCGCGGTCGCTTACGTAAGTGGCGCAGGGAGTCCCGTAGAAGACCATGCCGGGACCCATGGCAGGCCGCGTAGCCAGCACGGCGTCGACCTTCGAGAAGGCGTTCTTGTCGAGCAGCACGGCTTTGCCCTCGCCGCACATCTCAGACGGCGTGCCGAGCACGCGGAGCCGACCGCGACATGGATTGACGCCAGGCACCTGTACGTCACACTTTTTCTAAACCGCGAACTTTGTAATGCGTAAGAATAAAGTGGGTATGTTTGCAAGGTCGTGTCACTAGAAGTTTTCAGCAGGATCAAACGCGTCGAGTGATAAGAAAGCGAATAATCGTACTAGATAGAGAATGAAAAAATCTCACTAGAAAAAAAAAAGCAATAGTGCATGCAGAGTAATTAGTTAATTAATTAGAGCCAATTAGGTCAACCAAACATCGAAATAGTCAGACGGATTAGGTCGACATCTAAGGGGAGTCACGTGGTAGCCAACTTCCGTGGAGTGTTATGTCATAGTGAGACGTCACAAACAGGAATCCTCTTCTTCTTTCTTCCACAAATAATTTTTACGCATTCCCCTAATGCGGGTGCCGCAGGGATGTCTTTTTTTTTTTTTGTTAGCATAATGCAAGAGAAATTTACCCATCACTCTGTGAGGGACGGCTTGACCCTTTCTCGGACACAGTAACTGCTTTTTTACAGTATGCAAAGAGATACAATGCATATGACGAGCCTGTTAACCACAATGATGTCCCACTCGAACTAATATAGCATCACTCCGCCCGGGTGGCGAGGTGGTTACGGCGCTCGACCACTGTTCCCAAGGATGCGGGATCGAATCCCGGCCTCGGCGGCTGTTTTTCGATGGCGGCGGAAAGCAAGGCGCCCGTGTGCTGTGCGATGTCAGTGCACGCTAAAGAACCCCAGGTGGTCGAAATTTCCGGAGTCCTCCACTACGGCGTCTCTCATAGCCTGAGTCGATTTGGCACGTTAAAATCCATAAACCAAACCAAACCTAATATAGCATCATGCAATGGCTCACCTGTCAATAGTTCGAACAGTAGGATTTTATTCCGTACTGCCCGCTTGGTATATATATAGTTTTTTTTTTTCGCACTTGGGTTTTTAGGACGTTTAATGCCATTATATAGACAAACTGTCCCCATGTCAAATGATCGGATCCTCTGGGTTGCAAGGCTTTAAGAAAAGAAAAAAAAGGTATTTGCATCTCGAGCCGACACTTGCTGCATGAACGCGCGTATAACTTTATATTTATAATATAATCTACTCACAAACGCACATTCTCCACCGTCACAACGTCCTATAACTTGTGTACTACAAATAATGGGCCTATGTGCCTCGAAACGAGAAGAAAGAAAACAGTGAAATTGCACATTTTTTACCAACTGAAGATAATGTCGCCGAATATTCTTAAGTGGTGAAGGAGCACTCAAAGGCGCCGCCCAGCTTGCCAACCAGTACCCAGCTGCGGAACGCCGTTGCCACTGAGTCGACGTGTCGGGTGAATTGTTCTGTAACTTCCTCTCACGCATCGAATTTAGCTGAGCAGATAGACGAGGTGCCACCAAAATATTACAACGCGCGATGTAATTACTGCTGCGCAACATCGTTGAGATTCGCATTTCCTCCACGAACTGCAAGGTTGACAGCTACACCCTTGCGCAATACTAACAATCGCAGGTCGGCCAAATATTGCGCTTTTCTTTGCGGACCAGTTAGCGAGTTCGCAAGGGCCACCTAATACATGTATGCTGCTTCTCACAACTGTCTTAAAACTCTTTGTTTTCATCCCACCATTGGGCGGGTATCCTTGTTACCCTACCGATCATGAAGACTCACAATTGCATCTTTATTTATTTTTGTTTGCAAAGCGTGTCAAGGCGAATGCCTTTAATCGCTCATGCTCGCGTCCATGACCCTGTCCGTCCGGCCACGAGAAGTGTCACATGTCTTCGCGAGATTCCGCAGGATACCGCGAGATTATGACGTTATCATCTGGTTACGTCATCGGCCAGTCTACCGTAAGTAAATCCCGTCTCCTCCGTGAATCAAACCTCCATATCTTTAAATCTCCAGTCGAGAGCTTTAACCAACTGCGCCGCGCCCGGGATCATGAAACGGACATCAAAACTCTGCTTGTCTTCCATGAGGACAATACCAGCGATGACAATGACGTTGCAATTAGTGATAATGGCAGTAATGATATTAGCAATGATAATGACGATGCATTTCGTTGGTAATGATAATGACAGCAAACGTGATGCACCGTGTGCGCCAGCAACGTTTAGACTTTCGCATTTCTGCAGTGTGGATTTTACAGTGCTCTCGGAAATTTTTTTTAAACATGCGTTTCCTAAATAATATACGCAGCTGCTGCGGCTGTTAAAAAGCGATGTAATATCCCACGAGACATATGAATGTCACAGAAAAAAAAAAAAACGCCGATGTGTAATATATTTTGTAGATGAGCCTCAAGGATTCACGTAATTGTCTGAATATACACTGTAATAGTCTCTGTGATATTGTGCTGACGTACCACTTTTGCGGCCTCCATCTGAATGGCCAGGGCTGCCGCCATAGAAGCGGCACTAGCCAGGTTGTTGCCCCAGGCGTGTCCTAGACTCGCCACGGCATCGTAGTCGCACACGATGCACACCGTAGGACCACCATCTGCGCGTCACGCTGTTGAACAACCGCGACCGCACACAGGGTGTGCCGGCACTCACCTTCGGTGAAGACGAGCTCGGCGCAGAAGGCGGTGGCCAGAAGGTATCCGGGCATGACGAAAAAGTCTTTGTTCCGGAGCATATCGCACAGCCTCTGCTGGGCGAACTGCTCGTCACCTGAAGGCTCGGGACAGGCCCACAAGTCCTCGCTCAGTTGGCGCACCTCATCACGAATGTTTTCTGGCAGCGACATGACACCCTAAATCGCTGTAGAATGACACAACTGATATGTGAGGCTGATGAAGAAGAAGATGAATATAGAATAATCCGGAAGTAGTTGCAGTGACCAAGCTTTTTGTTAGGGCAACGCAAGGCAACATTTGGAGGTGCATTCGTGTCGTAATTGACACTCGTTTATTTTTATATTTGAGGTGAGATTTAGTGGTACCTTCGATATTCATTGTTAATCAAAAACAGCGCGAACAGGAAAGCACAAGACAAAATAAAAGGAAGCTACAGGACAAGCGCTGACTCACAACTCAGCCTCAGCCTTTAATCCAAGGCCCAGACAAAAACAAATGTGAGGAAAACGAAGTTGGTAAACAATGCTTATTTACCAACTCGCCCAACAGATTCTCTTGGTAAACCTTTGATAATAATGTTTCCCGAGGGGCTTATGAGCCGACATAGAGAAGCAAAAGGCAACACGAGGAGATTCCGGCGATGAACAGTCATCCTCAGGAGAGCAGAATTTCCTTAAGACGCAACGTCTGAAGCCGTTGAAGGAAATAATTTTCTCTCTTATGTTCAACTGCAACGTTAGCAGAAAAGAAAACTGGTAAGGAAGAAAAAAAAGACATTAAGTGCTTATAATTTCGGAATCCTGTGTATTCACCAGCGGACCAGCCGTTTCCTATCGGAAATAAATGTTTTCCATTCTGTTGCATTCACGCATGGAGCTTTGCATGTCGAATTATTCAAGGAGCAACTTGCATCCGGTGATTCAGATCTAAAGGCCATTACATTTTGTTTTTAGGTTTTAAAATGTGAATTATATGCACATGGCATCAATGAAATAGGATTTCAGACCCTGATCCTCTATCGATTCTTTGTGGCGCACCATTTCTTCTCTTCTTTAGCGTAAAGTCATAGCGTAAATAACCTGTATTTCAGAAAACCTGGTGGCGGCGTTACGATTGTTTCAACGGGAAAATGCTGATTTCTGGTCATGGTTGTGACGTCAAAAGTCCATGACTCCGCGCGATAAATAAAACATCCCCTAAAACTACACCGAGATCTCGAGTACATTCAATCACGGTGCATTCAATCAGATAACCAAGGGAGGGCTACAAGAAAGGAAGGACAGCCTTTCCTCCACCTCATCTAGAACTAACTATATGAAAAGGACGTGAAGTACAATTAGGAATGAAGTACAGGGTTAGTGCAAGGCACGGTGTAAGAAGTAGCTTGTACAAGGTTAGTACAACTGAGTTGTCACTTGAGCATCAGCAAAATAAAAAAAGTAATGCTGGACTTGATTGGGTTTCAGATAAACCAATGTAATCTAGCCGAAAGTTTTCAAAGCATTTCAGAAACAACACCTCCCCCCCCCCCCCCCCCCCCCCCCCCTCTTGATCCTCTTCCTGCGGTGGCTCCATGGTTAGGGGGCGACCGACTACCGAGCCCCAGGACTCGGGACTCAATACAAGTCGCGGCGGCTGCTTTTCGATGGAGGCGAAAAGCAAATTACTCCAATTTTGTGCGATGTCAATGCCTGTGAATGAACCGAGAGAGGTGGAAATTTTTGTAGTCCTCCACTACAGCGTGTCTCACAGCCTAAGTCGCTTTGGGACGTTTAACCCCATAAACCAAACCAAACATTTCACCGTTTTTATTTGCTAACGCACACGCACGGCCACGCCGTGCCCACAAACGCCATTATAACAAGTCGTGAAGGACAAAGTGCAGGATGCATGTAGGCAGATAAAAAAACTGTGTCCTCTACAGTTCTTGCTCAAAATGTCATACTTCATGCTTCCCACATGTAATTTTTGCTGTTTATAGGGCGGTTACGTGGCCATTTCGTTTTCGCTTGCCAAGCTTGCTTTTCTGAAAACCATATATACAAAAAAAGACATTCCAATAAAAATGCATGCTTTCCCTGCTTTCGTGAAGTTTAATTTAGTCGCAAGTACGCAAGTCAGTGAATAAATTTTAATAAGAGAACATTCAGGAAAGTTGCAGGTAATGAAATTTGTTCCGAATGCGCAACCCAAGATACATGCTAGAGTTGGTTTTCTAAGGCGGTTGAAATTTATATGCCAAGGGGTTCTGGCAGTTATAACCATTTTCAATCTCATATAAACATGTGTGCGAACTCTATATTAAAATAGTGGGCAGCCAAGCATGTTTTCATTACTTAAAGGCACTGAATATATGCATCGTTATTTTGCCATGTTCTGATATAACAATATCATCACATGATTTAGAGAGAATCAGCTGTAAACGGTTGATCTTGTAGAATAAAAAAATATCAGTCTGTTCTGGCTATAGCTTCGAAAAGCACCCTGTATGCATTTTGTCGGGTTCCCTCTACTTCCACTCTTGGCTCTCTCTTGCGCCTACAATAAGCTGCCATTGGCGGGAAACAAGTTAAAATTTCTTAGTGTGTATGCGGCATAATCTTGCTTTCCAGGGTTTGACAGCCATATAAACGTAATCTCGCACGACAGGTCCCAAGCATTATGTTCTTCTTTTTTTTTTTTTTTTTTGTGCTTTCACATCTCATTAAGCCGCAAACGCGGGCATAAATCTCCCGCCTTCATGATGCCGGGAGCCTTTCCGAAACGGATCATTTTCGACGCAGACGCATCTATTACTTGAATAAGTAAAACGTATTTACGTGCGTGCCCATCACGGAAGTTGAGCCTTGAAGATGCGAAAATCTCGCGCGTTCCACTCTCTTTATTTTTTACGGCTCGCTGGTGGTGTGGCATCGACCCACTCTCGTGTGTACGTGCGAGCTTTGCGGCGGAGTTAGAAGCAAGCGAAGAACACGCGCTGCGTCTCCCTGAAACGCAAAACATGGGGTTGAAAATGTTGCTCTTTCTTTTTCTGTAACGAACTTTTGTTTCGCACGTTTACGCTAAATTGAAGTTCATTCGTTATGCAGCCACAGCCGAGGCAAGATATCGCTATTTGCGAGAAGGTGTGACGTGCGCGGTTATTGCTGCTTGATACGTGCTTCCGCTGCTAAGCTTCATGTGTTGTCGGCTAGCTTACACGCAGGAAGGGCTAGTGACCAAGGGAGTAACGGAAGGCTCCCTCTAGTGCACACGCTTTTATCTTAAGACCTGTATGCCTTTCTCGTTTCAGGTTACTTTTGCTGAACAGCAATCACGGAAACAAAATACATCCGATTAAATCCATGGCAGCCTCATGGTTACTCCGAGCTGTTCAATGCATGGAGTTTTATTTTCAGGGAAGTAGCCACGCGGCGAATAGGCAATCAAGCACTTTCATGCAGCATTAAACCCATGCGAAGCACAGGGAGCCCGTTGAGGTGTTTTGCATGCGTTGTTGGCGTGTTTTGTACTTGGGTTGTTGTATGTTTGTGGTATCAATCACGATATGTGTGGTTACAATAAGGTGTATGATTGCTCATTGCAAATGACAATTCTTAGTTGATCATGTCGAATAATAGATAAGCACGAATAATTAAGTGGGGGTGATTGGTGGGTTTGGAAGCCATAGTGTCGTTTACACCGGCGAGTGTGTGGATGTACGATGAGGCGTACGACTAAATATGAAACATTATGTGGCCGCATGGGAAGCATGTCATGTAATGAGCCGTCATGAATAATGAATATGACGACGATTATTGGTCGCGATTGAACTTTATAGATTCATTAACGGGTTGTGTGTATGAATCATGTGACTAATCACGAATCATAGTTATCCAAGTAATAATCATTTCTCAGATACTTTTGTTAGTTAATGAGCGATTTAACGCTGATGACGTTATGGTGATAACTGGTCGTGTTATGGAATTATGAAGCCACCATGGCAACGTAGTACGGCGGTAGTGACATCATGTAGGCTGTCGTCCGGAGCTTCAATCCCGGCCCGTTGTAACCGGCGTTTAGAGCTTTTTCTGGCACGTTGCCTCTGGCGTTCGTAGATTCCTTGGCATGTTGTAACTGGCGTTATAAGCGTAGAAAGCATATGTGGTCAGGTCGTGCTCTATTATTGTTGCAGGCTCCTTGTGCAATCGCAGAAACGGATATAGGCCCCTTCGCTAATATACATTTTTAAGCCGAAAACCTTTCTAGGCTCATGGAACGAAATGCCATGCGGGAAAGTTGTGCGCGAGGTTTGTGCGTCGGATCTGTGCGGCGGATCTGGGCGTAGGATCTGTGCATAGAATCTGCGAGCTGATGTGCCACTTACTAATAACAGATGTATTAAGAGGGCAATTAGGATTGAAACGATTGATGGTGATTGGCAATGAATAAAAGTTATACGATAGATATCGTTAGAGTTATTCAATAACGATAATTACTAATAAAATGACTAAAATGACTACGGAATAACCAATATGTCAAACGACAACCTGCAATGACCGAAACTGACTGGAAACGAGTTAACATGCTAAGCGATGAGTGGTAATGTCTACAATGACTCAGCATGACTACGGAACGACCACCATGTCAAGTGGCCGAAACTGACTGAAAATGAGTAATTATGCTTAGCTATGCGTGGTAATGACTACATTGACTAGGCATGACTCAGCATTACTACGAAACTACCAGTATTGCAAACGACGACTTGTAATGGCCACAGTTGAGTAAATATGACTATGACTATGACGACAATGACCAGGCATGACTCATCATGACGATAAGAAGCAGATGATGACAGACAAGTGATACGATAGGAAGGGTAGACTTTCGTCATTCTCCTCCTAAGAGGTATCTAAGAGACCTACTATTTTATTCATTTTATGCTTGTAACAAAAATAATAAATATATGGTCATTTCGATAGGCGTTAAATAGGGTCCAAGAAACATCACTTCGGGGCCACTTATCTCTTTATACGGCCAATGTCGGGCCAATGTCGGGCCAAAGATGAAGAGAGCGTGCTTTTTTGTACATGATCTCAGCGGACGTTACGATTGCCTTGACAGTTGAGTAATGGCAACACGACCAGGGCCAACATTCGCGTATTCAAGGGCGAGGCGGATAGGCTGGTGTTGAGGGAGGCGAGATGTTGCGCATATCTCGCTGCCTGAAGATGTGCGTGGCGGTGGCGGCCAGCGCCGCCGCAGCATCCAGGGTTGCACGCAGCGCCTGTGGTGTCGTGACTGCCGCGGCGAAGGCTCGCGAGTGCGGGGCACCGGATGCGCCAGGCAGTGGAAAGGTGGCGCGCAGACAGGGCAGCGCCCGCGACACTGCGCCCCAGTCCGACCAGGCGCCACACCAGCGGCCACAGCAGCAGGGAAACCAACCCGACGCCACGCCTGCGTGCAGGACGGAACACTTATGATTGGTTCAAGTCAAAGTCGAGCTTTATTTTAAATAATTGTGCGAAAAATCAGGACACACAAAGTTATGAAGCGGGTTTATATCAGTAGTAAAATTATTAGCCTGTTTGTTGCCATGTGACGCGAATCAGTCTTGTTTTCCTTCATTACTGTTTGGAAGTAGACACGAAATATGGTGTCAACATGTTCTCTCTATCAAGCGCTTTCCAATTTAAATGATGACTTTAAGGATACGGGTCGCCATTATGCGACTTCCGGCCACCCTCCAAGAATCTTTCACTCTTCCTTTACTCACAATCACTGCGGAGAAAAGAGGCAGACCTTTTTGCGATCAAATGCTGCTAATTCTGCCTCCTTTGAGTAGTTCGAGGACTTTGATTGGGTCTGTAACACAACTCAGACTACCTGCAATCACAAAATTGACCAAATACTACTTCTTACTAATTAGCCACCTGCCGATTTCTCACATTTCAGCAGCGCAGGGGAAATGTTGACAATGACTTGAAATTTGGGTACATTAAGCTAGCAGAATGTGTATGTCATTTTTTTCTTTATATATAGTTGTTGCAGTTTAAGGTATATAATAGAAAGTAGTCAGAAGGGCGCTTAAAACGAACCGCGGAAATATTTAGATGTATGCGAGGTGGCAGGTTGTAATAACGCTATATAATTTCATGTAATAAAAGAGGCAACTTTGGATTGTAATAGTAACGTAATGACACTGCAGTACAAAGAAATGGAGCCGAAATAACGAAACTAAAAATTTCAATTTATAACACGTGGTGGTAATGTAGAGCTTAATTAGAATGAAAAACAGCGACTTATGCCCCTTATGACGGTATGCAGTAAAGGAAACGGTCTGTAAATGTTCAGAGAGACGGGCAAAATAAGGATCGAGACAAGCGGAAGGGTAGAATAGCTGTCTCACTGGAGATCTCACCCACGCCATGAGAAAATGGATAAAGTAGGCCGTGAAGGTAGAATGAGAGGAACAGGCTGCCAAGTGGAGAGCTTCCGAATATTTTCCGCCATGCGGGATTCTTTAAAGCGCCCTTACCGCAGAGTAAAACAAGGTATTATGTGTCTCGCTTCCCCTGAACTAAGCCCTCAAAAGTCCTAGGCAGGACGACCGGCTGACGTGTTTTTTCACGGCGCCTAAATTTTATACCGGGGCAGTGTATGAAGGCTGTCAGACCGTTTAGATGTTAATGCGTATTTCATTGTTGGCAGCTTGTTCCGTCGGAAGTATCTGGTAATGAAGGGGGGAAACAGATACTGGGGCGTGTGCAGGAGTGACAAAAAAAAAAAAAATGCGCCGAGTGGCCCACGTACACCACCACCACACTCGGCCTACTTGAGCCCACTTCCACCTTCCGAAAGATTCCGTGTATGAAACCCCAGTTGCAGCTCATATAGAACAAAATAATTCGTTAAACAAAAGCATTGAATTGTTCACAGAGAGCAAATCTAAAGTGGTTTAGCAGAAGGTAATCACATGACATTTCTGACCCCACTATTCTGTGAAAGGAGGTGTCTGATAATCGCTTAATGCTTTGCAAAAAAAAAATAATAATAATAAGAAACAAATATGTACACACCAGTCAGCGCCGGCTTTGTTTAGTCTGCAAAGGATGCATGAGGTTGTTAACTTGTTATATGAACGGGGAGAGAAGAGATTTCTTGCGGGGGCCGGCTCCTGCCTGAGTGTCATTTCAATTGTCAGTAAAATAAAATGCAGGTCATGGCATAGATGTTCCCCCAATTTACGGAACTCTCACGGAAAATAAAAGTGATAGTAAACTGCCTGAATGATGACGTTGATGATGTTATTTGTAAGTGTTTTTTTCTTTTTTTTTTTTGCAAGCGCATCTATTGCCAAAGAACGCCAAACACAAGGTTTACGGTAAGCGCGGGTAAATGTGCACATCATCAAATTGGTCGATGAGTTAATATATAGAGTATGTAGTGCAAACGCGACAAATGGGTAGCACAGGATTCTTGTCCGTCATGCTTTTGTGGGGCATGTGGAAGTGCAAATAATGGTTTGCGCAGTTCCTAATAGCGTGCGGCACACGAAAAGAAACCAAGGATCTTTTTTTCGCATGATTATCCAAGACAAAATTTCCTTAAAAATGTAAACATAAAATAAATCCACGTACATTTAGTTCAAAGAGAGAGGAGAATTTACGGCGTTCTGTACAATTTGAGGCACTTGGTACAGCAGGCTGCATCTGCTGTTGTCAGGAAGTTTGTTTTTTTTTTTTTTTTTCACCTTGTCTGTGAAAAATAAAACGTTTACCATGAACTTTCCATGGAATAGTGTCGTTACACATCCTACGATAAAATTATTAAATTGCAGAAAGTGAAGCGAACCCCTATACCGTAGTAACTGCTTGATGCAGAGGCGGTTTGGCTTCCCAAATGTGCAGCGAGAAACGAAATTCTCTTCCACGATAGTTTACAGTCCTTCAGATTCCAAGTTGTTCTACACGGTATGCGATGAGAGGTGTGATTGAGGGTAACTCCACCTGTAGCAAGCAACAGACTCAACCTCTCAAGGTGCGAAAAAAACCCGATGGTCCGCGAAAAACCGTCGGAAACCTCATGCAGTCTCTCTTCGCGATGTGCTCGCGTTATTTTTGCCTCGTTTAGAGGAGATGGGCTGCAGTCAGGAAATGGCGGCACACTTAAAGGCGCTTGGTAATGGACGCCACGTGGAGGCAAGTTCCAATGTGAATGCTAAAAAATTTTTTGGTAATTTTTTCCTCTGCGCGAGATATCGCTGAGGCTCTCTCTCTGGCATTCTGTTTCGGCGTGTCATGGCATAATCCTACCGTCCTAATCTATCCAGTAACAATAAATACAAGTAAAGAGTAATGGCCAAGACAGATCCCATAGCAGATAAACTCGAGTGGCAAAATCGATTAACAAAAACACAGTTTGGTGATTATGGGTTGTGTTTTGGAACGGAACAGCGAATTTGTCGATTAATCAAAATCGCAGTTCTGCTTTATTTCAAGGTTCCGCTAGATAACCGCAAGGATGTGTGAACGGATACCCATCACCTTCCGTCGAACAATAAACCTGATATCGAAGATCAGTGAGTGCAGATGGCAGCGAAGGAGTATGTATACTGCATAGAACTCAGAGAATTTATTGAGCCAAGAGTAAGTTTCGACTTGAACAAAGGTGAAGCCAACAGAGGGACGGGGCATTCAAATTCAGACCATGCAAGAACACGCGCACTGCGGAGGCCCATTTCACTCCCATGAAGCGTGTTTGTATCTTACTGACAACATTTGCCGTGATGGCACTCAAGGTCCCGTTACTCAGAAAATACAGTGTTGGTGCCGGTTTCGACGTCGGCGTTGTAAGTGAAGAATCACGATCATGGCGCTGGTAGGCGGTAGCTGGCAGCTGGCACGGTCTGGCAGTGATTCTACGATGGTTTGGGCGACTTAACCAGATCATATAATAACAGAAAGTTGGGAGGAGCTGCAGATTCAGTTGGCTCATTTGAAGAGGAAGGTGGAGCAAGAATCAACCTTCCAGGGCTCTTGGATGCCGATCGAGTAAGGTACGCTTCACCTAAGCCACGCATGCAATTTCAAGCGGCTTGGTAAAACAAGGCTTCATGAGTCTGGTTGTCTCCTACGCTGCCGTGTCGGAGACGCTTCAGCTCCGACCTTACAGGCGGATCTTAAGTGTCTCGTATAACTGTTTCATATTGCGCGCGATGCCGGTGGCGCTCACCTGGCTTGTGTAGCTGGGCCGCGAATAGTTGTTCAAGGGCCGCGTTAAAGATGGGCCAGGGCCTGGGCTTCCCGAATCGGCATTCAAGCAAGCAGCCTGTGGCCTTTGCAGTGCCCAGCAGTGCGTCCTCGGCCGCACGCCGTCTTTCCTTCAGCTGGGCGTCGTTGTCGGCAAGAAGCACGTATTGAGACTCCGAGCACGTGGTCGGTTCGCAAGGGGCCTTCCCCGTGCTGCTGAGCACGCCTCGGGCGCCGCTGGCGAGTGACCAATAGGCGAGTATGGCCGCGTCCGCGGCTGCGGCACCGCGGAAGCGGAACTCGAGCCACTGGCAGGGGCCTTCTCTGCCGGCTGCCACGCAGCATCCGATCTCGGGTGCAGCAGGGTGGAGTGCCAGTAGAGCGTCGATGCCTGCGAAGGCGCCCTGCTCGAGCAGGCGTGCCTTGCAACAACGTCGACCGCTCTCGCTGCCCGGAGTGCCGAGCACCACGAGTCGACCGTGTAGCTGCTCCTCCTGCGGGGTATATGAGGCCGCCAGGACGATGGCGACTCTCTGTACAAACCGTGGCTTGCAGCTCTGAACGGACGCGGAGGAAAATTATCTCCAATGTAAAGCGACAGCTGTTATATTGAGCGTTTCCTGGCTGACTGCACGGCGTGCACTGTCAAAATCAAGTGGCGTATTTTGGTCTAGTGAAATAAACAATTGTCGAGGTCTTTCGGTCTCTTCTTATTGGCTGGCAGAAAAAAAAAACGTATTTGTTGCTGAAAAAAATGGTTTTACATTCTTTTTTCCGCACTTGATTGAAACTCCAGACATCGAAATTGTAGAGGACTCCGTGCTTTGGGTGTAAATAGAGGTAGCTTAGTTTTCGTAGTCGGTTTACAAAAAATGGTTCACACGCCACTTCACCGCTTCAGCTGTGTCCTCCGTGTGTTCAGTATAAAATCCCGTATACATGGAGCAGTGCTTACAAATAAGTGCAAAGCGCAAATGCGATCTGCACATTCTTCGGTTTAACTCCGCGTAAGTATGCTGCAGCTAGCGAATGTGAAGCCGTTGGCCCTGCTGCTTCTTTTGTCTGTGCATTGAGTCTTCATGTCTATACAAGAATACATTGAGATAGTCTGTTAAAAATATGCAGTCCAATAGGTCTCTTTCTAAGCTGTGCAACGGGGCTTGTTGCGCACCTCTAGCGTTCACGCTGTCGCACGTTTTGAGAACTCTCGTCCCTACCCCTCTAGAGCTTATGTTTTCAGAAGCGCATCCATGTATAACGTTACGAGGTTTAGACGCAAACTCCTTGGGCTGGTCAATCGTGTAGTTTTAGGTCACGTGAGCACGTCTGTGAAACTTGGTAAAAGGCGGTGCTATATAGATATGTTGGTGGGTTTTCACAAACTTGGAAAGCTTACGGCTGTATGCTATTAATAGATAATAGAGTTATAAATTTTGTGATAAGATCTAAGGCGGATAGCAAAGTAAATGGAAGCGAAAGAGGATCCGCAAGGGGAAATGAAAACGGGAGACAGTAATGCTGTTGCGTCATACCCTTAAGGGCAAAACTTACGCTGATGCGCTTTTCACGTATGCAGCTCGTCCGTGTGACTCTAAATTGTTATGCAGCAACCACGAGCGTCTTAGATCCTTTTCACTGGTGCTCACCTGCATGAGACGGCGGACGGCCGATGCTGTAGCTAATGCACCCACAGCCACCAGGTGGTGTCCGCAGGCGTGGCCCAGCTCAGGCAGGGCGTCATACTCGCATACCAGCCCGACAGTGAGGCCGTCAATGTCAGCTGCAACGAAGACCATGTTACGAAGGCCATGGCTATACAGCACTGCCAATCAGCTTCGAGATGAATTTAAGACTAAGCTTCCGCACCATTTATAGCCACTGGCTTTCGACTGAGGCTCTGCATATAGGAAAAGCTTAAGAGCAGATGCTGTGCTCCACTCGCCTCCCGTGCAAGGCGCTTGACAGAGCTATGCGTAGTGTTGGTGTGAGGTCACCCTAAAAGCGAACTTATAGTTTTGGCCAAGAGCCTGGGAATACGATGCAGCCGTCAAGGGAAGTCGCAACATAGACGTATTACAGAGGTTATTTGCTGTTAGGGTTCTTCAGTAAAATCCATGACTAAATTCGTACTTTGCACTGAAGCGACATGAAACAAGGCTGCAGGAGCTGGAAAAAAAGCAGTCAAAAAAGGCAAAGCACAATTCTGGATCACATAAAACCTGATGTCTTCAAGTTGCATCGCCCTCATCTTATTTCCATTCACCTTTCTGTCGACGCGTAATACAATGTAGGCAGAAAGAAGAAAAGGGTTCTAGTTTGAGGCACGCTATTCAATGAAAGATTCCTCTTGCTGATGTGCAGCTGCTTTATGTTTGCCTCTCATTAACCCCTTTTATATGGAGGAATATTATTAGAGGCATACGCACACGATGGAGACCAAAACTTTCGCGCGTCGACCATAACTTTAGAAGCTTACAATTGTAAATACAACTTTGGCTAATACGTAGTTGCAGAGATAAACAAACGAAACAGTGCGTTCGATTATAACGACAGTAATGCGTTCTCTTTCCGACAGGTTGACGCAGCATTGTTTTTATTAGAAAAAGAGCAAGCTTCTACTATGGACAAGCCAATACCCCACCTGCCAATATTAATAGAACAACGCTTGAAAAGTTTTAGAAGTCAATAGCCTTCTCCGTTTACATTTGTCCGCTCCAGTACATACGCGAGGACATCCCTCGCTCTATTTAGGTGACACCGAGATAATATACAAGTTGACTTGTATGGATACTGTTCACAAGGTAGAAAATGTGATACACTGAACAGACACCGCTCCCCCTGCCTGTTCTAAAATGTCAGCTGCGGTGACGTCACGATCGATTATTTCTACGCGGATCGTTGAGGCTGTTCTGAAATGTGACCACGGAATCATTTTGGGACTTGACTTGAACGATGTGAATAACGTCACGAGAAAAAAAAAACACTCAGCAATTAAACCAATCTTTCTATCCTCTCTTTTTTGCTGATCGCATGCTTTTGCTATTTATTAAGAAAAATTAGATGGCGTGGTTCTCAGTGCACCGCTGATGACTTGACAACTGACACTTGCCCTTAGCTCAATTTCGAGCATCCTCACTGATATCGTAGACAGCAGCTGAAGCACCAAACGCTCTACTTATACGTATGCACCGTGATGCAATCAGCTCGCGAATATTCGGCATGCGAAGAGTGTCAGCACTAACCGCGCTCTTCATAAAATATCACGGCTGATCGCGGGAAATAATGCTGATTCAATTGACTAGCAGATGATGCGCAAAGGACTGCATTTCTTCAATTTATACAAGTCATTCGACCTATATGTAACGATTATAAAAAGCAGTTGCGAAAGTCTCTTAATTATAATCGAGTTATAATCGAATTAGCCCCTTGCCATCACTACTGGCATAAACAGACGCAACTCAAAATTCAAGTACGGGTAGCAGCAGCCCGAGAACTACGAGACCAGCCAGGCGCGAACACCAGGCGATGACCATGCGTCTCGAGCCTAAGCTCGTCTGGTTCTTTACAATATACATACATGAGTGACCCAGCTAACTTGGACCAAGAATAAAAAACATACGGTTAGAGATAGCACAGTGTAACCATTTCAGGGTTGTTCAGAGCCACCTATGCTAACCTCCAGTAATTTTTTTTATTAAAGCTAATTAGTTAGTGAAGACTGATTAGCTATTTTTGTATTTATTGGCTTGAGAGAAAAAGTGTCAAGGCAAAAGTTGTATATCTTCTCACAAAACATATATATATATATATATATATATATATATATATATATATATATATATATATATATATATATATATATATATATATATATATATATATATATATATTAATCAGCATGTGCGTTCTGTATTGTTAGCACTGTGTGCCCGTAGACGTCTTCTTCAGTGAACATTGATCATCATCGGTCGTCTCCGGCTGGGTAGAAAACGAAGCGTGACCGGACGTTGCTGGTTTCTAGCAGAGCTAATCTGGGCTGCTTCGTGCTGTCTCACGATACAAACAATCTGACACGCCCGAGACATTCTGATGTTCCTTAACTCAGGTCCTTTTTACCTGACGTCTAGTCTAAGAGGCACTTTGCTGGCCTGTCGCCTATAGAATGGATTCCTACAATGAGAGTTGCGTCAAACTGACTTACCCGGCTCGGGTGGGAGCTGAAACGTTGCACGGAAGCCCGTGCTGAATATGTAGTTCCGCTGAACGCTGAACCCCTCACGGGACAACTCCGCGCAAAGAAGTTCGTGGGCGCGATACTCTTGAAACGCTACTTCTGGCTGCGACTGCAACTGGCCGCTCAGCATCCGCCAGCGCTCTTCCCTCTCCTGCTGGTCCGTCCCGGTAGACATGATACCTTGATCTGGAGGTGAGCGCCCCCTGACATCGCGCACGCACAACATCAATAGGCTAGGTTTTGAACCTGCGAAGAGAGGTTGCACCAAAGCACAATGTTTCTGCCAAAATGAAGTAATGTCATCGTTCTACGGGCTTCATTGTCTTTTCAACGAAAGGCCACTACACAGAGGTCTAGCCTAATTAAAACGGTCAAGAAGGAGAAGGAGGACAACACATCTGTATTTATTTATTCAGCGGGGGGGGACCTTCAGTCCAGGGTCCCGTTGGCCGTGGCTGCAGTAACAGCGTGGCGAGCCAGCCATTGCTGGCGCTCCGGGCAGGCGTCCTTCAGGGCGGCCTCCCAATCTTCCATGCAGGGGTGGGGGGAGTGGACTTAGAGAAGGGTAACTTGGCATGCCCAAACCATGCGGTAGAGTGGTGCCCACTCACCGCAATCTGGGCAGTCAGGGGAATAAAGGCATGAGTACCAGAGGTTTAGGAGAAATGGTGTTCAAGGTATTAGTTTGAAGGCGGTGGTAAGTTGCTACGTTTTGTGTAGACAGGGTGGGAGAAGGGGATGGTAATGTACGGCGAAACAGCCTATAGTGTTCAAGCAGTTCTGGGTATGTAAAGATCGGGGAGGCATACGTGTGATCCGGAAGAGGGGAGATTCGGATGAACACGCATGGAACACATAATGATCCTCGAATCTTATTGTGGCCAGCACAGTTTTATCCTAACGAATGGAAGAGCGCCTGCTAAAAATGTCGTACATGGAATGATTATTTTCATGTGCAACGCAGGCTCAGATAGTTATTGAAAAATATTCAAATCCTTAAAAATGTTGTCATTGCAATTAGGACTGGATTATTAACGGGACATCATTTGGCAAACATTTAAATGTAGCGTTTATTATGGGTTACGTGAAAAGTCTCTCATGCATAATAAGGTATAATGAGCAAGCATAATATAACGCATCTTAATTCCTGAAAACTTGCAAGAGACAACTGCTTTCCTTTCGCGGCTATCAACTGAACAGCCTATCGATTGCATAACCTGAGGGCAGTGATGTACACCAGCGCTATGCCGCAAAGTACCCGACGAAGGCAGGTGTACACACAGGTGCAAAACTTCCAACTGACACTCGTTGGGTGAAACTACTATTTAAATACTGATTTCAAAACAAAACTAAGAAATAATATATGATGAGCCATTTTTTGTTTTTAAAAACTGCAACTTTTCTTTTGTCAGAGCAATCGAGGGTGCACTAACACAGTCATTATGCAGCCTAGCCGTCTCGTCAGCTTGTTCAATCTCTCTCACTATTTGGTTCATGTTCTTGCTGACAACAGAGCAGTTGGCAAGGTCCGGTGAGCGCTATCTTTACATCCTGGAAACTTGACATTTGCTCTTGCATTCATGACGATGCAGTGCCAGATTTGTTGTGCCTGTCTGGTATTTCCTATATTAGTGTTCTTTCATGCGCTCATTCAGGCACCTTCCCGTCTGGCCGACGAGAACTTTGCCCCAGGAAAGGGAATGACATCATGCCCTCCACACGGTGAAAGGGGTTCTGGAGCGCGTATTACACATTCACGCGCACAGCGTACGCAACTTCATAGGAGCCGAGAAGACGACGTTCACACCACTACGGCACCAAATTTTGAGACGGTACCCGATGCGTTGTGTAGAGCGCGCTGACCAATTACAGGAGCACTGTAGAATGTTTCTCCGAGCTTATAATCCTCGCAGCTCGAATTTCGCAAAGAAATGACGTTTTGCCGTAAGTATATTTTATTACTAAATTTTGAAGTACTTGAGCCTCCAGTGCCAGCGTTGGAACAGCGTTTTGTCTTGCTTCGCCACCGCAGAGCACGATAAGAACATCTGGCTTCTTTTGATTGAATCAGGTGAGTACCCCAAAAAAATTTGGCATGAAAAATAGTAACTACAAAATGCCATTTTTGTGCGATATTTGAGCTTCGAGGATTCCGCGTATTAACCGGGAGAAGCATTCTACAGCGAGCCTGTAATTGTGCAACGCTAACATACTTTGGTCTTTCCAGTTGTGATGTATGGATGCGGGAGTTGGACTGTGAAGAATGCTGACCGCCGAAGAATTGGCGCGTTTTAATTGTGGTGCTGGCAGAGACTCTTGAGAGTTCCTTGGACAGCCAGAAGATCAAATCAGTCGATATTGTCGGCCATAACCCCTTACTGCTCATTAGAGGGTCAAATTCTAAAGTTAAAGCTCAGCTACTTTGGTCATTTGATGAGAAGTGAGGAGTCGCTGGACAAAGCTTTGATGTTGGGAAAGGTTGAGGGTCGCCGGAGAAGGGGTAGGCAGCGAACGCGATGATTAGATGGCATCCTCGAGGCGCTGCAGATGAAGTTATGCGATGTTAGGAAGATAGAGACCGAAAAGCGTGGCGTAATATGGTCTATAGGGTCACGTAGAGTCGGACACGACTGAACGACTGAACTGAACTGAACTGAACTGAACATACGGCACAACGGCCGCTCTACCTCTTTGCGGTGTTTCTTCATCCCTGTTGGAGACTGGGCTGTCATGATCACATACTGAAAATTAAACGGACGATAGACATACCGGACGCGATCTGGTCTGCATTTGCAGTATAGCGCCAATACCCAAGAACATGCATTCTGTCGTTAACCAGGGTAGGCGCTTAGGGCCAGAGCGGAAGCCTTAGCCAAGACCTATCAGAACAACAAGAACACCGTCTATGTAGATGCAGCGACGTACTCATACGAAATAAATGCGGTGGTGGTGGTGACAGATTCCTAGCTAAAGGAGAAAATGAGCGCCTCACTACGGACCTGCATCGTGTCTGACGCCGAGGAGGCCGCTGTTGTTTAGCAGTCGCTGGGGGCAATATGTCCGAGCGTTCGCTGGTATTTACGACCGATTTACAAGATGCTTACCGAGGATTCACCAACGGCAGGATTGGCAAAAAAGCGGCCGCCATCTTGAAGGCCGGCGGGATAACCGACGAAAAACAACTCATACTTTGGGCTCCGGGGCACGACGGCATTGCCGGAAGCATCCAGGCCGATCTCATAGCTCGAGGTTATGCAGGCCGAGGGAGGTCAAAGGCCGAAGAGACCGAGGCAGTAACCCGTAAATACGCAGACGTTTTGGCGCACCTCCGGGGGACGAGAAGACGCGGTATCCACCGCCCCACTAGGTGTTAAACAGGGAGCACTCGGTATCTTGGCGGCAGCTACAAATTCTTATCCATGCCTGTCTTTATACAGCAAGATACATTCCGCCGTTTAAAGGGACACGTGTTCCTGGTGTGGTCAGAAACCGACACTTTGTCACATTGCATGGGGCTGCCAGAAAATAGATGCAGTGTATATAGTTCATAACGCCACGCCGGAGCAGTGGGAGGCTGCGCTGTCCAGTTTGGAATCGAAAGACCAGGTTTGGTTGGTTGAACGGGCCAGCAGGGCAGCAAAGGCCGCGAGAGTCCTGGAATGAGGACCCAACCACGGGAGTTCTACATTACTTTTTTGCACTATGCAAAGTTTGCTTTCACTCTCTCTCTCTCTCTCATCCCTGTTGCTGCACCATTTGCTTCTTTCTTTCTCCTTCCTTCAAAAGGGGTTCAGCAAGAGACGCAACTATTGCTGTTGGGTGACCTGCACCGTGAAGACGAGCTACCTGATTGTGTAAGCATTCTTGCATATAATGAGTTTTTGATTTGTGGATCGTGCTGTTCATGAAAAGGCTAGCAATCTCGCTGTTGGTTTTAGTCTTCAGGCCCACCAATTAAACTCCGATAATGCAAATCAGCTTTCGACGAATAGGTTGGTTGGTTTGGTTTGTGGGGTTTAACGTCCCAAAGCAACTCAGGCTATGAGAGACGCCGTAGTGGAGGACTCCGGAAATTTCGACCACCTGGGGTTCTTTAACGTGCACTGACATCGCACAGCACACGGACGCCTTGCTTTTCGCCTCCACCGAAAAGCTGCCGCCGAGGCCGGGATACGAATAATTCGATAAGATGGTAAGCTTAACTCCATTATTTGTTCGTCCTCATGTCTGCTTTGCTTCAGTTGCTAGGCTACCTTTGAAGGCTGGGCCGTTTGCTAGAGAAATTTTTGCTGGGAAGTACCGACGTTTCGCCGACAGCTCCAGGAGTTACTATGTTCGGCAGAAGCTGATCTACGTCGCTCGAGGAACAATAGGTGCACAGATACGCGTCAATGAGACGGCATATAAATCTCTGGTCAAGATTCGGAAGCGGGCAGAGGCACAGGTGAAACAAGTGTCGTGGCGTCCGCCTAAGCGTTCACGCCCCAGGGGAATGATGGCGAAACCGACCAGAAGGCGCGTGTGAAGGCTCAAGTGCGGGCACGCGAGCTTCAAGCCGCCCGTGCAAGAAGGCCCTATTGTGGTTCGCTGATTAGAAGCCACACATAAAAGATGTCAGGGCTGTTATATTTAATTGCCTTAGACAGTGGTACATCGACGGAGTATGAAGTAGCACACAGTAAGAGTAGCTAAATCACTATTCCGGAAAGATTGAATAGAACGTCAACATTCGCAAATGCATAAAGGAAAGCTTGCCAGCATTCACCGCTTCAACATTTAACATCGTTTTCGCGCCTTTTTATGAATGCGTGCACACCATACTCCTGCCATTTTTTGCGATGTTTATTGGTTCGAGGCATAGAGTTTCTTACTCTTACCTAGAGGGAAAGCTCTGCTGCCATCTATGGGAGTTTACATGGAGTTTCCAGACGACCAGTTCAGCCACTATGGGCGCTCAAAACATCATGGGCCGGAGAGCTACCGAGTGCAGAACTAATACTTTTGGCCAAAACTAATGCAACGATCAACGTTATTGTACAGTAAATAATGTCCTGTCATTCAATATTGTGACTACAAATTTTAAAAAGGGAGAGAAACAGCATTGTTAGATTTATCCAATATAAGCGATGGCTCTTTCTTATATTAGCTTAGTTTTGAGCAGCACAAATACCAATATTTCGCACTTAATCGGAACACTTTAAGAGGAAAAAAAACGTTTTGGAAATATTTATGGTTGCGCAATTACTTAAGGAAGTTTTAGTGGCATTTCTGGAAACAGAAACCTTTTATTGGAGACGTCTGCTTTTGCGCCTTCGCCACTATGGCTTTTGCAATCTATGCAAGCACCTCGAGATGATGATGATGATGATGATGATGATGATGATGATGATGATGATGATGAAAAAACAACAACATAGTAACGCCACTCTATGCATCCGAGAAAAACCGACTGTCCCGCAACAAGTAGCACACCGGCCCATGATCATTAGCGCGCCCATGGTGGCTGAAGTGCAGCGCCCTCAGCTTTCCCTCAACTCTAAGGATCGAGGCATGAAAGAATATGTTATAATGGATTAATGGTATGTGTAAAAAAGTGAAAAAAAAAGATTATTTGAAGTAACGAAGTCGAGGAGTTCTCCTAAAATTATACCAAGGTAGCGTAGGTTGCTTCTGTCTCTCCTTCAAAAAACTACAAACTAGCGTGGCGAGGGGATCATACAAAATATAGCTTGCTGACCTTTGGCACTTTTGCTCCTTTAGCCAACCGCAGTTGCCGCCTGTGATAGAAGCAGTGATACCTCACGGCGCTGTCCTCTTCGCGCAGCGCCGACAGTAGTGGCTTTTGAGTGCACGTCCGAAACAGCCTGGTTTGATTGACTGAACCGCGCTTTCGCGCTCGACAGACACTAAATCTGCTGGGAACGCGCTCGCCTCCCCATTATGCTTAAGCGATGATCCGGACGTATTTGGAGGACGTAATACGTAGGCTGCAACATATGGTAATGTCTTCTGGGCAGAATTATGGGGACAGTGTCGGAGGATGTACGTGTTAGTATGCGTCATTTTTGCGAAACGCTTGTGGTGGCCAGGTGTTGGTCGAATAGCTAGTCTCCGTTTTATATTCGTATGTTGGAGCCTTCCAGGAACAAGTAGACGTACCTTTCAACGTACTTCGCCGGTTAAAGTGTGAAAATATGCCTCCGGACTTCCTAATTACTGTTTAACTTTTTACGGTGCCTGTAACTACGGGTTGATTCTGCAAGGCTTATGGGTTGAGTGAGCTCTGCTAGTCAAGTTTGACAACATCTGACGGAAGTACTCTTGTTATACCAGAGATTGCGTGTATTTAGAGCGTGACTTGCCATTCAGATCTCAAGGTCATATTACCTGTAACCAGGAAAGTTGAATCAGAATGCTC
The DNA here is from genome assembly GCF_055883805.1 of Amblyomma maculatum. NCBI lineage: Eukaryota > Metazoa > Arthropoda > Arachnida > Ixodida > Ixodidae > Amblyomma > Amblyomma maculatum. The sequence continues at coordinate 29,398,718 of NC_139349.1, read as the reverse complement.
CTTTTTGTAAGATGTATATTCGTCGGTTACTCCAAACCGCAGTTCTCTACGTAAAAAGGAGCAGAATAAGCCATAAGAGAGCAGAATGTTTCAGGGGCCAGTCTTTTGACATACTAATTGCTTTCCCACCAGTAGTTAGGCTGGCCATAGCTCCATCTAGGAAGAACATTTTTTCTAATACGTTATTTCGACAAGAAATTGGAGTGCCTGTAGTTTAAGGCTGGAAATAGCTAACGATGCACCAGAGATGTAGCAACCAATGGAAGGGCGAGGGTCGTGAATTTCTGGTTAATTCTTGGTGAGAGCTGTTGGTAGGGGGGGGGGGGGGGGGTCCCACTTTAACTACATATTGCACTTTTGCTCTGGAGAAATGGGCTTCAGAGTAGTTTCTATGTGTAAATTGGTTTGCTTGAGCGGAGGCCGGGAGCCGACCACCCAATCGCTTCCCTCCTAGGTAGAGGGTGGAGGGGGACTGAGGGGGCGGCAGAATACAGATGATGCGACATAGGCTGGGATCCTAGTCTGTTCTCCTACGCCTTGTGGCCCCTGTAGAACAAAACATTGACCTTCCGTTGTTGGAGAAGTGGTATGTACTTACAACTTTCGTGCCTGGGCCTATGTGCAGTTCACAGTACATGGTCGTGATCGCTTCGAAGATCAACAGTGTAACTCTATTCTTGGCGTATGCATTTTGTAACAATCGAAAATGTCCACCTGAAAAAGCATATGCAAACTACTTCTCCTCGTCATGAAACGATCATGACTGCCATAATCAGCGAGCAGTTGCACACCCTATGCACATAACAATGCCACGATATCCGTGCAGCTTGGCCTGGTGCTGCGAATGTGAGCCACAGGGGGCCACATATAAAAGTGAACATAACCAAAACTTTAGAATTGGCTTTCGCTAATGGCGTATCCCCCAGATATGTAACAATGTTTCCTGAAATCGGTGGGGGATAGTAACATGTATTATTGGCTACAATTTGGTTTCAAATAAACATATTTAGCAGAAACTGGGCAAATTTATTACTTAAGTGGCAGCCTGCTAATGTGAGAATGTGACATACCTTGATGCAACTGTTGCCGAGTTTTACGGAAACGTCCGCGTTCAGACGCACTGCCTAACGTTATTTTCAAGTAATCGACACAGAAATAGAAAGACTGGCAAAACTGTTTCGACGTTCCAGAGATAGAATACAAATGTTAACTCTAGGTGGAATCAGTAAAGATTCATGGTAACCTTGAACGTTGCAAAGTCGTAGGCGCAGCATATTTTGAACTCATATCTTATATTTCCATCTGTTGTTGCCAGCTTTAAGGGTCAAACTATATTTACGCTGCATACATGAAGAGACGCCAATGTTATCGATTTAATAAACTCTATTGTCCACGCGTTGAGAGATTCAGAGCACAAGCTGAGCATTGTTATGCTAGCGCACAGGTAAGAGGGCACATGATTTTAGACGTTACCAGACCAAAATATGGCCCGGTGATGCCTTTAAAGCTATGGTCTGTACAGCACCTGATCTAGAGTTCGCTGGTTGGGCATATGGCGGAGTCATGCATATCTCTAAGGCAAACTTAGGCGAAGAGGCTTGCGAGAATTATGCATTTAGACTATACGTCAAATATATTTGTTTTCGTTGTTTCACTACTGCCAAATATGATGGAATTTTATGGAACATTTCTTACCGACGTTATGACGAGAATATTGGCCATTGTTCCACTGTAGAGCCTGCATTGGAATCAACTATGCAAGGCCGTAATTCGAAAAATTGGTTTTATTTCATGTGTTATGCGAGAACGGAATTGCATACAAGAGTGGAAGGTGTCTGCCTACAGGAGAAAAAGACGCTTCTAGATTTGAAAACTCTGTAGAGAAATACGGGAAAGTTGCTGGCCAGCGAAGAAGTCAGAAGAGCGACGGCCTGTCTGTGCAGCTTCCGTGGGGCAGCAGGGCACGCCGCCCCCGGAGAGTCGTTTCCTTCCTCTTCCGCTTCCGCCGGCGATCTATAAACTTGGCTTGGCCCAGTTGTCGTGTCATATGCGTATTTTTCACTCATTATTGGAACTTCCCGAATGCGCACTCACCAAAAAACTCTTGCAAGAATCGCGCGCTGATCAAAGCCACCTCCGGGTCGACGACGACCGTCGGTGTCACAACAATAGTTTGTGACCGATGTCGATAACGTAACAGTATCGTTAAAAAGTCATAGAAAAAGATGCACCACCAGCAGCGCGGCGGCCAGTAACAAGCGGTCTCCCGGGAATGGGGGAAGCGCGGAGGCACGCGGGGAGATTGTCGAAGCGTCCCTGCACAACCCTTTAGACTCAGCAAAGAAACAAGGCACGGTGCAAAAAGCAGCGGGATGTGGTGGTGACGTGGAGGGAGGGCGGACATCACAGACCAAGCGCGAACGCAAAGCGGTGCTGCTGCTGTTGCTGCTGCGAAGAAGGAGCGGGCGGTGTCTTCGTGGTTGGAGAGAGGTCGGGGGAGGTTTCCCGGCGGGGTGGGCGTGCGGTGGTTGGGAGCCTAGTATTCGATGAGTTTCCAGTTCTCTTCGGCCGAGGGTCCGATCACGGCGTAGGCGAGGAAGAAGCCAAAGGTGAAGACGCCGAACAGGACGGGGAACACGGTGCGCGAGAAGTAATCGATGGCCTTGGCGATGCGCGGCTTGGGCGGCAGCTGCCGCGGCAGCAGTTGCGGCCTCCGCAGCCACGCCAGCACTGAGGCGACGGCGCGCAGCCTCTGGCCGCTGCCGACGCCGCACGAGGATGCGGGCCGCTCGCCGCTGACGCCGCCCAGTTCGTCGGTCGCGCTGACGCTGGTGTCTAACCCGGCCAGGCCCGGCGCAGCAGGCCGCAGCAGGCTGTTCTCCTGCTCCGCCGAAAGGCCTCCGGGGCTCGCCTTGTGGTTGCTGCTCGGATGCTGCTCCTGCGGCCACGAACAGACTGGCGATGAACACGTATCCTTGCTCACCCTTTCACATCGTTACCTTCACTTTAATGCAGCAGTCGTCTGCAGTAACTGCTGGTGTTCCCACACTTGAATTACTATCGCGAGAGTGGTTTGGAGTTAGCCATACATATCGAAGCGTTTTGTATCTCGAAATAATTGTTTTTTAATTTACTTGTCTTTTCCTGGCGCCATTCTAGCTATCATTGGTGTTGTGCGCGCTCCGCAAACCGTCGTTAAAGTTAGCTGGGTTGTCGTGACGAAGAGAATTGAAGACTTACGTCTCAAGTAAAAATCTGACTTACTACTTCATATTTTCTCTCTGTCGTGATTAAACTAATAGGTCGAGCGACGGGAGCATTACTGAACCAAATCTGCAGTGAAAAATTAGTTCCGATGGGCAGGAACTGCAAATTGGTGTGGGATTATGCAGAAACCGCGAGTGTACAGAAGCTGTCTGAAATTCATGCAGCGGGGCGTAAAGAGGGAAGCAGAATCAGAAAACGTATTTCTTCTATTCAAGTGCAGAAGGCACTAAACATGCGTATGGAGTTTGTCCGTTGTTTAACTGGAGCTCTTTTTTGAACCGCTTGATCCGATTGGGCAGCCACCAGACACTAAAGCCAGGGGCCGTGTCTTAGACGAAGGTTTCGGCTTCCCGTTTACATTTGACGTACACATGTCCCTGTAGGTACTACACGGTTATGTAGAATAGAATGCGTATCGACGGAAAAGATAAGGAAAGCTAATGTTTTGAACCGCTTGTCTTCAAGAAGTAATGACTTGGTCACGGCAATCAGAGTGATTATATCCATGCCAAGGACAGGTTTTTCAATCATTGGTTGCAAACTGACTATGGCGTGTAAATGGGTGGTAAGAGGGGAGGGAGCGGTGGGGAGGTCATTCTGATCAAACACAGATTGGAGGTCTGACAGGACACAGTATAGGGACAGCAGCTACCTAATACCGGAATCGTATGCTGTCGCTACAATATCCCGCAAGCTTGAGCGTGAAATAGCGACGGGTGCTACTCACACAGAATTGCAGGCGCGCAGACTTAAATGATATACCGATATGCATTGTCTATGCACACGTGACATCTGCAAGCGCTAGATAGATGAGTTCAAGCGTAGTTAAATATGAGTGGATTGCTGTATTATTAGGTTCGCTGTCCCATGCGTTTTGTTCCGTCGACAGTGCGCGCTCCTCTCTTTGCGTATGATTCCGGGAGGAGTAACCGAGCCAAGCAGAAGTAGTAGTAATTCTGAAGGGACGCAGAAGGTACACAAAACCTTCTGAGCCGCATCGCTGCACCTCGTGGAACCCAATGTGAGTGGCAGAAAGGCAGCAGTACTGTGCACACAGGAGAATAGTTTGAAGAAATTTCCGGTGAGCGTACAGATTGCTTGGTCTGGGAATAGAGTAGTGGAATTCGCAGTAATTTTGAGGCCGTGTTCATTCCAACAACAGGAAAAGAATGAACATGTCTCAGGCTGTGCGCTTGACCAAGCGCTTAGTATTGTGTGATATGTGCTGCGCTGGACGGCCGCGTTTATCATAATGGCTTCCCTTGTATTCTGTGCAAGAAGTGAGAGCAGCAAGCAACAGGTTCTTGTTCGAGTCTGATACTTAGAGCGGAACTGTAACTACACTAGGCTCGTGTCTCTCAGGAGCAGCGAAAAAGAGCAAGTAACGTTCAGCTTTCAAAATCACGGGGTAAAAAGTCCATTCTTTGGTTTCACGTGAATCACTATGGATAAGATTCGTGGTATGCAGCCTTGGTCCACTGGTCGCTGCCGCAAGCCTGGTTGCCTATATGTATGAAGAGGTGAAACTGCTACGCGAGGAGCTCACGTGAGTATTGCGTGGCCTGCTTGTAACTTAACGCACTAAGCAGATGTTCAGTGCGCCTAGCTCTCCTTGTTTTATGCACACCTGTATGTAAGAGTACAGTACTATCAACACTATTACTACGCTGCTGGAAGTTTTTATGAGCGGGAACTATATGTGGACAGAAACGAGATTATGTGGATATGTCAGAATATCACAGTGCAGTAGTCGGGGGCTATATTTTGTGATATGAGATAAATATTCGGATTTTGTGTTCGTGCACCAGATTGCGATATACATCTTACGGGTGAGTACGTGCTCTATTAAGATATGGAGGCCTAAGTAGCATCGTAAGTGAACTCTCTCGATCGCTGCCAGTCAATGAGGAGAGGAATGGTACTTGACACTTTCCTGTTAAATACATCCAAAGTGCACTACATGTAGACCCTTTCTCAAAAGTTTAGAGCCCAGGTGGTCTACTTCTGAGCGGTAATATGTGGCTCGTAATACATTCTCAGGTTTCCAAGTTTGCTGAAGGCAAGGAGAGATTTCGTTCTACCTTTTCCACTGGATAAGACTTCCACGATTGTTAAAGAAGTCATAATATATGGCCTAAAAGCAAACCCTCTGGGCTCTAAACTTTTGACAAATGCTGTACCATTATTTGGGGACTTACTCGTCATAAAGCTGTGCTGAACGAAACAGTTAGACATTTCGTTGGAACATTAATGGAGAGAGTGTGTATCACATGCATTGTGGAAGAGGGCTGTGATTGCTTTTTACTGATTTCTGGCACCTGTGGTTCTTGTTTGTTTGTTTGTTTTTATTCTATGAAACCACGCAAGGCTTCGTGCTTGTCTATTCATTTGAGTGGGTATGTTTTGACCATGGTGCTTCTAGCACCATGGTCAAACTCTCACACTTGAGGGAGGAGCGGGGTTCAACCAGTAATGCAGCTGTGTATCCAGCAGTGATTCAATGGTTGCAAATTTATCCCTTACGTGGTGCTCGGTGTATGAGAGTTACAATGCTTGGCAAATTAACATATTGCCCCACTTTGTGTTACATTACGTGTGAGGTATTCCGAAGGAAACGGATTATTTTAAAAGAGGTAGCTAACTCGTGCGGGGAAGAACTCTCAGTATTTCAGCCTGCTTTCTCTTCAGCAACTCATTGAGGAGATGCTTTACGCGTCAGTTTTTGTAAAGTGCACCTAGGTAGGGCACGAAAATCTTTATCTATTATTATACCATCAAGGTATCTAGTACGTTATAGAGGAGAGGAGGCAAATAACAAAGACAGATTACACAAAAGATCACTTTACAAATATAAAACGTAGAGACACAAAAAGTTGAAACAACATAAAGACAGACACAACCAAATAATAATGTAAACAAGAAAGTAATAATTGTCCAGGGTATAACATGATACAACACGCAGAACTATGAGCACAAGAAAAAATGTAAAACTAGCACTGTTATTACGCGCGTTAAATAATCTGTTCATATCTTACAAAATAAAACCTTCATCGATCATTTTAAAATTGTGACTGCTGGTCAGTGACGCAGGTAGGCTTTTCCAATTTTCGTTTGTTCGGTAAGAAATGTATATGAATAGCTTACAGTGTTACTATGCGCAATATTTACTTTTTTGTGGCGGTCTAGGCGAGATGAAATATATGGTGGCGGTTGAACCCAAAGAGAACTTAATTTGAGTATGAATTGTGATAATATATTTTGTGAAAAAGACATGGGCGAGATACTTTTTTGCGGTCGAACAATGGTGGGAGGTGTAGGAACGCTTCCATACTAGTAACACTGGAAGTAATTTGGTGGTTCGTTAGGATGAGTTGGGCTGAGCGATGTTGTAATGCTCCAATATATTTTATGAGATTAACATGCCCGGTGCCCCAACCTGATTATGCTTATTCAAGCTGTGGACGAATGTAAGTTGTGTATAATAGTAGTGTAAATGATAATGGTGCCAGGGAGAAATTCTTGCGAATATATCCCAGTGTTCGACTCGCCTTAGACGTTAAGGATAGATTATTGACATTATGAACTCCAACGCATCGATAGGAAGATACGCATTCTAATGATGTGTTATTAATCAAATATTCAGTGCACATCCTGTTAGTGCAAGATATCCTCATAGACATACACGTTTTAATCTTTATTTCCATGCGCCAGTGTGACACCACTCATTAATGTTAAAATCATCCTGAATAGCAGCGATATGTGAATTATTAAAAGTAGGCCCAAAGATGAATTAGCGTCATCACTGGTTCAAACTAAATACGTGATGTCAAGAAAGCGCGGATCCAGTCGATTACATATGGGTCTATGTTTAGGAAGCTTAATTTAAGAAAGAGGAGTGGGTGGTTTAGTTTCTTTCAAATGCTTTAGAAAAATCAAGGAATGTTCAGTAAGTCAAAGAACCAGAGTCTACGTTGGCATGCAAGTCATTACTGAAGGTGATGAGCTCAGTGTAACACAAGAAATGTTTACGAAATCCATGCTGCATAACTCGGAAGAAATTATTTTTAAGAAGGTTAACTATATGTGTGAATACCACAGGTTTCATAATTTTGCACAGCACTCATATGAGTGAAATAGGTCTGCAGTTATGAGGATAGCTCCCCTTTTATGAATGGGGATTATTTTACCAATTTTCCGATCGCGTGGTATAGGTAGCGGAGTTATATGATTGACAAAAATGCGTTGTAGTATGATGCAAAAATATTCCACACTATTCTGTAAGAAGCTATTATTGATTGCGCCTACCCCACATGAGACGCTAGGGTTTATTTCGTTTATTACGGCTTTGATGCCACATATATCGAATGCAAGTGAACCCATGAAGTAACAGTTGGCAGACGTTTTCGCAAGCATCTGATAATAGATATTAGGGCATGAGAATAATTGAGTCGATGTATCAATAAGCATACGGCGCATAAATGGGCAGACACTGCTTCCCCAGAATTTGTGTGTAATGATGTTACAAACTGATCTGTGTATGGTGTTCCAAAAATTTTTGGGTTGGTTTTCAATGATTTGGGATGCGTGCATCTGCCAATGCACTGTAAATAGTCGATCGTTAGGGAAAGGAAGGGTATATACTCACGCTCATTTCGGTGGCGGTTAGCTCAGCGATACTTCATGAATACTGCATGAATACTTCCTGACAGCTCGGCGATACTTCATGATTTCATGAATACAGCCATGAATACTTCCTGACAGCTCGGCGATACTTCATGATTTCATGAATACAGCCGACGCTGACCTACATTCTAATGTTCGGTGAGAGATATTTGCAGCTTCTACTAAGTGCCGAATTCACTGCAAATTAGAGTGGTCCGTCGGCATCTCATATCTCTACAGTTCATTAGAAGCGTTGTTGCTAAAGAAATCACCTCTACCGATTCCTGGCTGACAATGCATGCTAAAATCTTAAAGTGCAATTTATTCCTTCTTGAGGGAAATGTCCAGGGTTCTTTAATATATAGTTGTGCAGTACGGACCATGTTTGATGTGAAGGGACGTGCAGCCGTTGTGTAGTCCGAAGAGACCTCGGTTCCGGCTACTGTTCCAACCTTTCATAGCTTCAGGGTAGATATAGCGGTGGTATTATGTGGGTTCATTCCGTGGCTTGCCTCAAGTCGCATGCGATACTGCAGGGATAATTGCGGTAGCTACTTTTATCGGCGTCTAACTTTGCTACTTGATATCCCGCAAATTTTCATCAAGACGATCTTTCGCATCTTATTATACGCGCAAGGGAAGTGCTGATATCCTTCTAGAACGGAAGCTGTCATCATTGCCCTTGCATTCTTTCATTACCCTGAGCAGCTTTGATTCTAATTAAGACGAGTCAGGGCCTGCTTTCCGATCATGCGGAGTATAAGGCTGCCTGCATGTCTCCATTCTAGCCATTAATTCATTGCGAAAGAATTTCTCCGGCGTTCAAAAAGCATGTCCGTCCCTGCGCTTTGTGAGTGCCAGGGGGAAAGGAACAATGAACAGGTGCGACCGGCCGGGATGGGGGGGGGGGGGGGGGGGGGGGTTGACGTGATACCGTTTCATCAGAGCTTTAACAGACGCCAGCTAGGTGCGGCGATTTGTGAAATATTCATTTAAATACTTACTTTCCGCTCATTTATGTTCATAAAGTGGATTATTTCGGTCACTCCCAATGTGATAGCTACCATTTGCGCTGGAAATCTCGGCGGCAATTTTTTTATTCGGTATACCTTTAAGGCATTCCCTAAAGACTTTTGGTGACTTATATTTGAAATGCAATGCGTTATTTTTAGAGTGCCTTAAATGTTTCATTCCAGGCACAGGCAGAGGAAATTTGCGAGAACCATAACAACGCACTATTTCTTCTGGAATAGTGAGCAGTGGGCGTAAGCGCAAGCGGGACCCCAATCGGATTAGGAGCATCTAATACTGTAATTAAAATTGCAAGCTATCTTTTTTTTTTTTTCATCCACACAAAATGGTGTGGCAAAGAGCCGATGAGCGTGCCTCGGGTGGCTGTATATGTTTCGCATCTTTTTTCATTATTCCACGTTTTATGTCAGTTCGCAGAAGTTTTCCTGGAAACAAGGGAGGTGGGTCTCCAGTCGTAAGTGGCGATCCTCTAGCGTTGAGATGCTATGCGTAGAGAGGGAGATAGGCATACATTATTGCAGGCGCCATTGCGCGTGCGAGCGCTTCAGAGAGAATAGAATGTTTACTTTACCATGCGAATGGCTCGTTGCGAAGGGGGTGAGGATATGCCCCCGTCCAGTTTCACCCCTGCCGATTTCGAACTGAGGTCTTTGCCTACCTTTGCTATACTCCTCCCAATCGATGAAGTACCTCTTTCGCTGCGTCAATCGCGAAGACAATCTGAATATCTGCTTATATTTTCTTCTCCATACAACCTTAGCAGTAGCAGCTCATTTGCGCAGGAGGCTATGTATTCACATATATAAGCGACGCTGATCTACGTTATAATGTTTGATGCGAGGTATGTAGCGCACATTTTGATCCCTGCCTGATCCACTTCACATTCCAGTGCAGGAAATGCACCTTATATCTTTGCACTTGGCAGAGGGTATAATAGTGAAGGAATAAACTCATCGGAATCAATTTTGTAAGCATAGTCGAAATCCAAAAGGAGTGTTCATGGCCTTTGTGAAGTGGATGTAAAGGTTTGCTTCCATTGTTATTAAGCGTAATACGGGTAGGAAACGGCTGTGTAGTAATAATGTAGTAATAATCGTACTGGAGGTTAGAGGGCGCATAGACGTTGTTATATATCCCGAACGAATTTCAGTTGGCTATTGTTCGGGTCGTAATCTCCGCCCACAGATGTTTGCGTGTATTAGGTTCTGAAGTGCCCTACAGAAGATCCCTTAAGATCCAGTGCAGGTTGATCTTTGCCGTCTTCCTTTATCGTATGCAGCAGGATTTCAGTAATTAAGTTCTCTCTACCATGCTTTTTTTTTTTTCAGATTTTAACAAGCTGAAATTTGATTGAGTTCATGAAGACGTGGAACGTGGTGTGTGTTTGACCAACTTCTTCGTTCTGCATAGTTTTACGGTGTATGGCGGACGTTCAGGGTATCCTGTGGGCAGTTCTGGTGACGGCTTTTTGCAATATGCGGTGGTATATTTTGAGCGCGTTAAAGGATTCGCTCCATAAAAGCTGCGGCAAGCATAATGTAATCCAAAAGCGTTGTGATTTAGGCCTGTTGGTATTCGGACATCATGAAGAAGACAAAGCGCAACACACAAGGACGGAGAGAAGAGAACGGGATAATCACAAGCATAATGTCACGTTGCTTTTCAGCTATGGTAGCTTCGTCTGAAATAGCGACAAGTGGGAGTTCTGCACAAGCGGGCTTCCACTTATGTTCTTCGTTTTGCCTTAACTTAAGGAGAACCCAGAACCAGGATCAGAGCATTGAAACCTTCCACTACTGTCGGTAGGCATGCCTTGTTTTCAGTCACAGAGATCAGAGCAGTAGAAGGCTTGAATTACTGTATTCAGGTTTCCTGTCAGTTCACAGATGTATTTCTGGTAAGACAACACAAGAGGAGAGGTGGCGGGGCTGGCATTTAGGCGTTTTTATCCCTTTTTGTTAGCCTCTAGGAATTTATACCATAACCTCTGAATAAACGCTTTGATTTCATTTGATTTGACGTGTTGTGTGTCTGAACGCATAAATGATCATTCTTTCACCTTAAGATGCATTGACAGCAGTGCTGAGACGAATATCAGGGGCAGGTAGCCATATGTTCCAACAAGATGATACGATAACATTCGTGGATAGGTATGATGTTGTGCGACCATGTAAAAATGTTGGTAACTTTTGTTTCCACTCCGTAAGCAGCAGCAGTGCCACCATGCGGAAATGCTGTGGCAATCGGTGAATATATAGCCAATCAGAATGAAGTTTCCGCTAGCGCATCTTTATACTTCGCTTACTGGAAGCTAATGAAGCGGTAGAGCGGAAGTGACTTTGTACTTGTACTTTTGTACTTGTAATTGTACTTTTATAGACGCAGGCAGAAGGAGCTGCGCTCCAGAAGCACCACCCACTAAGCTAAAAGGTGGTGTTCACCTTCGAATCTCCATCTACCTTTACTCTCTAAAAGAATTATTTCGCGTATGGAAGGCCTCAAAATTCATTGTATGAAATATCTCTCTGATACTGCCGTCCCCGCGGCCTCAGTTCGAAGTCTGGTTTTATGTAACGTAGTCCGTGCCACCGCACTCCGTGGAAAGTGACGAGCTGTGAGCGTGTGTTTGCATTCACAGTACGCAATAATGTGTATGGAAACTTTCCTGTGTACTCCGTGATTTTCAAGGCGAAAACTTATGTAAAATCCCGTAGAGGTAGTTGACGCCATGTTACAAACCTTTTAAATTCCTCCTATCTCCACACCTGTCCTCAGGGGAGAGGGAAGCGACTACAGCAGCCTCGAAGGGAGGAAACCTAGTCGGAGAGAGTGTGAGAGGAAATGAAAATTGGGTTTGAGGAAAAAAGGCTGAATATAAGCCTCACTTCTCGCTGGTCGCATGACCTGCACCATGAGGGGTCGCCCCAGCCACGCGTAGCAACTTGGTGGGCAGGGTGGGAGAGAAATTCAGAAAAATATGATTACATATTCCATCGGCCGAGAAATATAGTTAGTGGACAGCGTGCTGAGCGGAAAAACACCAGCAGAGGCTAAGCGCCCGAGGGAATCCGTGCCCGTATCACACCACCCAATCGCAAACACCACTAAAAAAAATTTTACCGTGAAACTATGCTGCTTTCGATTCATACATGTAAGCAGTCAAGTGTGTCTGCCGACATTTTGAAGAGCCGCATGCGAAGTGCGACTTAATTATTGTAGTCCTATACGAAAGATAAATGCAATGTGGGTTTGTTCGATCGCTTTGTTCGATGCTTCTTCTGCTTCACAGTGTCTCCTTACTGCCTATTAAATGTGCTGCGAAACTATCATGCCAAGTCGCTCCTAGTCTGGGGACAAATTTTTCCGGCTGCTTGTGTGAATCCATACCTCAGACATCATATTTTCAGGATATATTGCGAGTAGTAACATCCGCTTGCATTTTTTTTTTCATTGAAATATAGAGGTAGATGGAACGTTCGTACGGGAGCAAACTAAGCGCAAAGAAGACGCAAAGTTGCCATTAGCGCTTTGTGCTGTCTCCTGTGTTGTGCTCGTCTGCTTTGCGCTTACTTTTCTCCCGTACGATCATGAACCAACTAGCCCAGCAACAAGTTTTACATCAGATGAAACATTGTCATTTACGGTAGCTTCGTGGTTATTTTCTTGGGTTATGATTATGATGGTAGAATTCGCAGCGTTTTCGTTCTTTATTTGTATTCAAGCGCATTTCATCTGTTGTGGCAGGGCTGCTTTTCTCAGTGGCCCGATAGCAGTCAGCATTGCCGATAACACCCACGAGAATAGAATATCGCTAGTTTACCTTGTCAGTGGGCTTTTAGAGTCGGGATATTATGAGCAACGACGCGGCGTGAGATTTTATTGAACAGATTGCGGACAAATGGCAAAAAATACGACGATAAAAGCAACGCTACGAGACAACGACGTGGCTTCATTTACAAAGGAGTAAATATATCAGGCCACCTAAGACCTGAAAGGTGCTACTGCCCATCGTTAGGAGCATTACTGTGTATGCATGAAATATGTTTCATTAAATGATAACATCAGAGGTCCTTATACACCTATTTATTTTGATAAAAACATTTCTACTATGTTCTCGACAGCATGCTGATTTGTACTGCCAGTGTTTTACGTGCACGTTTAGTCTTGATGGGTGTTACTGCCCCAAGCACCTTAAGTCAATCCTGCTTGTGCAATGTCGAAGGCTTCGCGCTCATCCTTATTTTGTATTTTAAGAAAACAACAAAACCAAAAACTTGTTTTTCAATATTTCAAAGAAGATGACGATCGGAAATGCCCCTTTCAGCCAGTAGCTCTACTGTTTAACGCCCACGTGGCTGTTGCAAAAACAATCGTGACACCATAAGCTGGCTGCAAAATCATCTCATTTTCGGTGTTCTAGTTGCTCTTGATTAAACGTTGTTCTGATTGGCATTTTTGACAGTGTTTTTCTTATACCGGGTAGAAGGGTCTGAACGCAATGTCATACCACTAGGCAATCTGAACGTTCTGGAAACCATTGGAGCTACCTTAAGAATTACATGGGAAAGCACAGTGACGGCAAACAAACAAAGCAATGGGAAAAGTGTGAAGGGAGGACATGTGTCGGCCGCTAACGGTGACAAATTGGATTCCAAGGGAAAACGGTCGTAGCAACGGGCGGCAGAAAATTAGGTGGGCGGATGTATTTAAGACGTTTTCAGGGGTCAAGTGAATGCAGCTAGCACAAGACAAGGCTAATTGGAGAAATAGGGGAGAGGCTTTCGTGCTGCTTCGTCCTGCTGCTGCTGATGATGATGAGGCATAAGAAAGCTGACGAGTGGGAAAAGGCAGCAGAATGCAACAGGAAAGCTCCTGTTTCGATACTTCCGGCCAATTAGGCAGGTACTGATAATGAAAGTGGAATTGACGTAACTGTTAGTGTGCTGCTGTTGTCACCATTCATTAAACGTTGTCGATCATAAAAGCAAGCACTGCAAGGCGATCCGGTACTGCTTACTGTTGTTGTGCCTGGCCGTGCTGTTGTGCCTGGCCAAAGCCGCCCAGAAATTCAGCCGGACGCCAAACTTCTTCGGCGAACGCCTCCTTCACAAACTCTGGATACTTCTCTGCAAAGCACCAGTGCACTGGAGGCGAGCCGTACCAAAGGGAGAGAAGCGACGTGTTTCAACATGAGCTGTACGTCCAGACAGCACGGCGCGCCGTGGCCCTGACGGTGAACCCTTTCTCGCCCCGCGGCATATTTGAAGCGAGAGTGCAGCAAGCTCTCCCATTGGCCCTGCGAAAGTGCTGCCGTCGGATTGGACCATTTTGAGCGTCAACGGTTCTCGGCAACGGAGTCTCAAGTGCTTCCGTTCGAGACTCCGAGTGTGAGTTCGTCACGAGCGTCCATCGGGAGCAGTTCGCCCCCTGACAGTGCGGACGCGGCGGAATCTCCCCGGCCGTCGCTGCGCGAGAACAGTCGCGTACGGCTATGTTAGCTTTCGGCCCCAGAGCCGAAATCCTTGTTTAAATACCTGTAAATAGTGTATAAAGCCTTTTCTTCATCTCACCAACGCCGACTCGGATTCATCGCTACCGCCCAGGGAGCTGACAGCCCTCGTTCACGAAACGGGTGACGAGCGCTGCGTTACCAACTCCTTGGCACAACCCTGTTGACGGTGGGCTACTGTGTGATAACCCCACCGGCACAACATTGGTGACAGCTGTGGGATCCACTGTCACAACATTGGTGGCAGCTGTGGGATCCACTGTCACAACATTGGTGGCAGTTGCGGGATCCATTGGCACAACCCTGTTGACGGTGGGCTACTGTGTGATAACCCCACCGGCACAACACTGTCCACGCCACATATCGCACGATAATCAACGGCCGGCAAATGTGTTTAGTAGCGGGCTGAACATCGGTGCTTGTTTTTCGTATCTGACGAGCCGGTCTGGTAACCGAGGCAGTACCGTGTCGATTTCGCACAAATGAAGGCGATGGTTCGAGTCCTGACGCTTGCTTCGCGAACGCTTTCATTCTGAGCGGGGACGAGCATGTCGACCGATGGCGCTTTGTGTCTGTTGGTAGACTCGGCTGTAGCTCGGTTACCGGAGTGCGAAAAACATAGTGAGTTGCTTGTGCACCATCTCCCCTCGCTGTCCCATGGACAGCCTAGAGGGTGGATGCTCATCGATATATTCCTTTCGGTGCAACTAAAGCTACATGAGGCGCCTCGCTAGATATTTCTCGGTGTGCTGCCTTACCGGGTATGTAACATGTTTTGGCTGCATGAATACTAGGTTCTGAAGAAGCAGTTATTATGTCACATTCTTCATTGCTTTCGACTATGCTGTCCTCTTTTGTGGCAATTCTCACCCAAACCTGCAGCTCTACCCAGACCTGCTGCTCTGCTGTCGAGACACGAATCGAAAGGCGTGATGCGCTTCTGTAACCCAAGTCACTGAAATCCCGTCCAAACGCGTTTGATATGTCGAAGTTTTCAGCACTTAACAAGCGCATCCTGAACAATACGAAGTCAACATTGCGAAACCGATAGAATATATGTTACAGAGAAACGCTGCGAGATTGCAGTGCTGTCTCTATGCCAACACACTGTATTGCATGGAGATCAGTCAGAAAAAAAAACGCTTTCTGATTGTGTTCGAAACCAGCATTTTTCCAAACCAACCAGGCCTAAGTCGCAAAAAGGATGCCTGCACGCATGTGTACTGACCGCGTTTGTATAAAAAATATAAATGTAGCGTCAACCTCAATGCTAACAAAAAGAGCACAGTGAGTATGGCAAGTTTCCCCATACCATCGGAATACGCGGACAGCTTGTATATTGAGTTGCAGGATATGTGACATAAAGGTGGAAATATTGTTTTTGGCCTGGTATGTTTTTCCACTCCAGATTTACTGCACTATTTCTGCGTCCGGTGGCATAATATCTAAGCACCGAAACACCTAGTGTGCTTTCGTCGAGCGTTCACCGCATTGACATATAGTACACAAAAGTTCAGTACGATCGCGATAAATGTCTCGAGACCTCAGTGCTTCGATGCTCGAATTCCTTTTCATCGCGCTTTACTTAATAAGGGAGCCAGTAGCCACCAAGAACAGGGAAATTAGGACTTTTTTTTAGGCGAAAGCATTTCTAGCCTCATTTGGAAAATATGTTAGTCTACGTGGTAAACCTCGATAATACTCGTAAAGATAGCGCTGGAAAAGCCACTGCCTAGCCATCAAATCGGAGAGTGGGACGACGCCACGCACAACAGATACCCAGTGGCAGGCCCCTCGCGCCTAAAGCTTCAGGTATGTCATGCCATTTGCTCGCCCAAAATCTCGAACACACCTCAGTCTGGCGCCAAATATCAAAACTGTGACGCAACAATTCTTCGCACGATAATCTGGGTGGCGTCATTTCATTTGGGTTCCCATTTACCATACATCTGCTGCGGCTAATCTGCGATAAGGATCCGAACTAAGAACAAATGTATCACCATTTGCATCCCTTAATTATCTCAACACAGCACTGGACCTAGTGCAGTGGGCGCTGCCAGAGGAGAATGAATAGAGTGGGGTTCATCAGAGAAGCAGCGCACAGCGTAAACAATCTTTCGCATTCGTGCAAGTAGGCGCCCCTAAATGTCTATTGAAATGTTCTGTGCGTTGATCAATGTGAAATAATAATGTTATCGTGGATATGAGTGTTTAAAAAGTAGAACGGAAAAGCGACCGCATATGATGTCGGTGGGACCCGAATTTACGATCTCTGACTGAGCTATGGCGATGGTTGTTCGATCTTCTACTTTCGTAGGTACTTACAATGCGTGTACGGTGTCCTAGACAGTAGCCACCATAGTCACCCCCTATCATAGAGGCGGACATGAAATGTTTTGTGCTACCATAAGTTCCACGCAATGCTCTATGTCCTGACATCATGTAAATGAAACAATGGATATTGTATCGACCCCAGTCAGGTTCATCGCATCACTGTGCTAGAAGTTCTTAAGTGCTACGAAAGTTCGCTTTCTAAAGGTACCTATGAGGCTCGACGGTAGAATAATAATGCACTGGTAATGCGCAGCAGGTTCCGTGCCAAGAGCCGAATATAACACAGTCGAGAGAAAACATTGATGTGTAGTGCGCGGGCTTCCATACAGGGAAAGTCCAGGCACACAGAGAAGGAAAGGAGGTTGCAAGTAAGCGCGCTGAATAAACGGAAGCGACGGCAAAGCGATTCGCTCCAGGCACTTTTCCGCCTCGTCTTCTGGAGTGCTCGCCTGATCAAGTGGTGTCTTGGGAGTCGGGAAATGGAAGTTCCTAGGAGAAGCATAATAGGTCCGTGAATCACCGAGCCCACTGCGCAAAGCTAGCGCAGACCTTCGCCGCGCCCTCTTGATTCTACGCCATTGCGCGATCGATCGTCGGCTCGCCGAATGCGAAGCATTGCACTCCTGGGCCATGAATGCTTCTTATCCTTTTTGGTGTTACTACGAGTGCTACTTATTTTTAACGCAAAACAAAATGTAAGCTTCGCTCATACTGTAATATACGCGTGACTAAAAAGACGGTTTACATATATTCATACGCAATGCGAAGTGCTACGCCAGGAAAACGTAACAAATCAATTTCGCAGCTCCGTACACCAACGTCGACTTTTAAATGTTGCCTCTTAGGCAGGCCACAGAAATTTCTTAGGTGCGTGGCGTACTCGTAACCTTGAAATATACGACCTAAATTATAGTGAGCAGTTTCGGGCGTTTTTTGACGCATATTCCATCTACCTAATACACAGAGAACCCATCCGTAGGCCTACATTTTAGGATGACGGCCTGTGGGGAGAGTTGGTTCATGACGTGAAAACCTCTGCGGCGTAAAAACGACGACACAAGAAAGAAAAGGACATCATTTGCGCACGTGGTGTAGTGCGTAGTCGTTTTTCAGCCGTAGTGGTTTTCAAGTAACTCTTAGGGTACAACACTAGTGAATACATTTCACCTCACTGTTTTTTTTTCTTTGATTCGTGTCGTTGGGCAGTTTTTCTCATTATCCTTTTACGTAGTGTTGGTCTGAAGGTTGCCGCATATACTAGACTACGTGGCTCGATACCTGTTCACATCTGTACTTAAATGCTTCCATCTTACAGCTGAGCCTTACTTAGGAGCTGGTTCGAAGGCACCATCCAGAAAGTCACAGTTGACGAAACTCGCTGCTTCCGTGACTGGATGTAAGGGGGTCATTTTATAGGCACAAGACTGATCAGTAATCATAAACATCTTTCGTACAGCCAAATATGGACAGAATCGGGCCTTTGAGTTTACATTTTACACAGCCACCACGGTAGACAAGCAGACGCAACACAGGACGCGCATTGTACCAGCCCCTTTCGGTATGATGTTTTTCTATGAGAAGTTATGAGTTGTAAAGAATGAAGATTCAGCAACTCTACAACCATCACAATTCCAACCTAGTAGAAGTAGTAAAGTTAAAATATTAATCATAATTTACTACAAATAATTTTCTAGGATAACAGCGCCGGCCAAGGGCTGCCTACTGTAAGTGAGCATTGTAAATTGCTGCAAACAACCTCTGACGAAAATGACGCCAACGCGTGCAGCATATTGACAACAGCATTCACGCGAAGGAGCAACGACGGTTACTCAAACATTAACCTACGGATTACATGACAAAAGTGGTACATTCAGTAAAGACACACTAAAGGAAATGTGACGCACCAGAGGAAACAGATCAGGAAGAAAGTGTCCAGCGTCACCGGAGACAAAATCAACGCTACAAACGCATACGGATACTACGCACTCGTGACTACTTAGAATAAAAAAGCAAGCGACCGCAAGTTGGTTGGTTGGTTTGCGGGGTTTAACGTCCCAAAGCGACTCAGGCTATGAGAGACGCCGTAGTGGAGGACTCCGGAAATTTCGACCACCTGGGGTTCTTTAACGTGCACTGACATCGCACAGCACACGGACGCCACTCCGTTTCACCCCCCATCGAAACGCAGCCGCCGAGGCCGGGATTCGATCCCGCTTCCCTGGGCACAGTAGTCGAGCGCCGTAACCACTGCGCCACCCCGGCGGGGGTGACCGCAAGTGTGAAGCATGTAAGGGCAGAGCTCAGCAGCAGTGTGCTGCACATACCTTCATCTCGAGATGCTCGTGTGGTGCTCGTGGCGGGGGCACTCGTAGCGGGTCGGCCGAGGCCGGGCGACTGGGCCGCCGTGCGGCGGCCGCCCGCTGCCGGAGGCCCAGGTTACGGTACAGGTAGTTGACGATGATGAACTCGAGCATGGACGCATAGATGAAGAACATACACACGCCGTCCCACAGGTTCATGGCGGTCAGGTTGGACACCACGGGCAGGGTGGACCGGAAGCTGCACGCACATCAACAATGCCTCAGCAGCCTGCACGTTTTTAGAGAGCTTCCTCTCATGTCAAGTATGCTTGCAAAGGTGCACCCTTTACAGGCAGTCGAAACGCTCATTTCTGGCTTGAATTCATGGAGAGCTTCCTCTCATGTCAAGTATGCTTGCAAGGGTGCACCCTTTACAGGCAGTCGAAACACGCATTTCTGGCTTGGATTCATGATGCCTGTATTGATATTGAAGCGAAAGCTTCACTACGCTATGTAAATAATAATTGGTTCACAGGAAGGCAAATGCGCAGTATCTGTCACACTTGCTCTGTGGACACCTGAACCGTGCCGTAAGAGAAGGGATGAAGGTGGAGTGAAAGTGGAAAGAGAGAAAGGGGAGCCGTAGTGGAGGGCTATGGAGTAATTTCGACCACCTGGGGATCTTTAACGTGTGCTGACATCGCACAGCACACGGACGCCACTTCGTTTCGCCTCCATCGAAACTCAGCCGCCGTGGTCGGGTTCTAACCCGGGAACTCCGGCACAGTAGTCGGGCGTCTTACCACTGCCCCACTCCGGCGGGGCCCATGTAAAGCAAAGTTCGAAGTTTCGGAGCCAGAGTCGCTACTGCGCATGCGCCGTAACCATGGCAACCAGCTGCCACGTTGTACAGGCGTTCCGTCGCTGCGCTCACTAAAGAGAAAAGGAGGAAGGCAGCAGCATCCCAACAGATGCATGCATCGGCGCGGAGAGAAGGGTAGCTTTCGCACTGCGCATGCGCACGCCGCCGCGGGGAGCTAACCAAATGAAGCAGGAAAGCGTCTGCCGGCCTCGCATGCGCTGGGCATGAAAGTGGATTCTGCCTAGAACGCCGGTGAACTTTGATGCGTTATACGCTGATAGTGTTCGATGCAACACTCGGTGGCCCGCAGCCAAGTCTTTCGCTCCACATTCGGTTCAGCAGTGTTGAACCTCTCTAATGTTTGTATTGTCACTTACACAAGTTCTCACAAATGGTAGTGTGCCACATATGTGATGTAGCCTGCTTTATCAAGAGAAAAGCGCCTCGTGTTTTGTTATGGCCGCTGTGCGCAGTAGAAGCCCGCCAGTATTTTGCTATTTTTATAGAAATCACAATTGACCTTATTTTCGATGATGTCAGTCTGTGCTACGCAACATGTAAGCACATCTAGGAGCTCAAATCCGATCAGCCTCTCGTCCTGTTTGACAACACCTAGTGAAGGAAATGTCATTCCATGTGGCCCTAAGAGAGCGCTTACACGGTCGGTTACCCCGGCCTATTTGTGAAAATATTTCATGATAGAAAAATAATGAGTTAATAACTGTATTTGGGAGAAATTTTTCGTAGTTGATCACAAGTTCAGAAGAATTTTCGATAAAATAACGTCCATAGAAAGTACACGTAAACTGGTTTCCTACCCTGCTATGCCGCGAAAAGAGCCGCCGCGTCGGTTGTGCAACTGCAGAGGCACAGTGGCGGGCTGCATGGTTCAATTCGGATCGAGCCAAAATGCAAAAACACATACCCATTTATTTCGCAAAACCATAGGCACATCTACTTGTCAGTTTCTGTATCATCCAGTCTGAGGCCACCAAGCCAACTCAAAATGTGAGCAACCAGTTGGCCAACGAATCCACACCGTTAGGACGTACAAGATTCCGGCACCCGTTAATTAAAAAATCGAGGTCCCAGAACAGCTTAACTCACAGAATTACCTTGGCATACATATAAGAACGCATTGTTAAGAGCATCTAAAGCGTGCAACTTAGCGAAGAGTGAAAGGTAAGGAAACTAGAATGTAAGCTACCACCTCTGTGACCTGTAATATAAGTTTCACCCTATATTTACGGGCTAGAAGCGCATGAAACTGCTCCCTCAAATGACATCGCAGCGAAATACATTGTGAGGTGATGACCGCACTCGTTTTCTTCTTTTGTCCGCGACGCAGAAGAAAACAATAGCGTTGCACTCAGGTCCGTCGGCTTTGTTTACATTGACGCTTCAACAATCCGCCGCTGATATGAGAGTGCGAACAGGCTGGCTGCTATATTTATCCGTGCAATCTGGGGATGGCCCTCAGAGGCACCCGAAAGGAGGTCATCGAGCAGAATGTGGCGCCCTCTGTGGATGAGGAGCGCTTGATTTCGCTTGTAGTATAGCTTTTGTGTGTGTGTGCTATCCGTGTGTACCAATTACTCTATTATTTACGTGAACACCTAAGTTTCTGGCACATGGATGTGAGGGTTCCAATGCGCGCCTAAGAAGAATATTTTCTTTAATCAAATTTTGTAAAGACACTGTGAAATTTTTTTCTGGAAACTTTTGATGGTGACTGTCAATGTTTTTCGGCCGCAGAATAACGCCTTCGTTGCTGATAAATTCGGATTCAAATAGAAAATATAACCTTTTCATCATTTTACATGAAACGCGGGGCATAATTAGGGTAAATCGAATGTCGAGAGTCTAACAAGTAAAATTTTCCAACTTCGTGTTTTGTTTCTGGCTTCGTAGTGCGCTGAAATCTAATATTTTGTTTTTCGTTCTATATAACAAAAGCACTTACTTCATACTCCCAAAGTGTGCTTTAGGCAACAGTGGGTGATAGCGACAGGTATTTTGTTTATTTTTCACGCTTTTCTCGCCTTTTATTTTTCATTGGGAAGTTGTAAGGCTTCGGCGCATCAATTCATCCCTCGTTACTTTTAGCATGAAGCTTTCTTGGCGCAATCAGCGTTGCTTACATAAAGCTTACATTTCCGAAGTGTGTGCGGGTGCGTGTGTGTGACGAGTGTGGTTGCAAGAAATGTGAGCAATCAGAGGACGTGGCGGTGGCCTAAAGCAGCGTACCATGTAATGCCTTAGACCATTGTCTTGCCGCATAACTGCACATCTTGCGCTCCGCAAATCCTGACTGAAATATTCGCTGATAGGGCTAGTGCAAATCCACTGCTGTAAATATATGCACAGGCTGAACAAAAAAAAAAAACGTAAAATCTGTCAGGAACAATTGTTCGCTCGCTTGCTACTTTGCGCAGGGCTCTTTGGCAACTAAAGCAGAAAGGTGACAATCAACCACGGCTTTTTGCGGAATGCGTAAACAAAGTATGTCGAGCAAAATCAAATTAAACAAGGCATTTGGTGACATCACAATCGTCGTCGGCCAAGCGTTTCATATAGCGTTTCGCTATCAGTTGCGGGCTGTATGAGAGCCTTAATTAAAAATAACATTTTCATGTTGAAGGTTAGCTTTTGGGTCGGTAGGAGAAATTGTTATTGGACTATAGCGAATTTTTATTAGCGAAAAATGGGAAAGAAGAATTTCGAGGCCTGCTTGGCATAAATATTCTGAAACGTTAATGGTCCACCGTAAACTTCAAGCATAGAAAGGCTTATGGTTTGTTAATAAATATTATTCTGAACGGTGTTCGAGAGAGAAAAAAAATATATTCGAAAAATGCACAATTCCAGACATTCATTTAGTCATTGCTCGCTCTCGCGGCGACAGTGGAAACACGTATCCTAATACTTTCGGGTCATTAATCATTTCTGTCATGGTGACGAGCTGTCAGAGATGGTGCTCGTGGTCCACGAGACATATTCCACGTGATGCTGACGTCATTGAAACGCGCGGCCTCGGACGGCGCGAAACCACATTAGGTCCCACTGGACATTAGTTCCGTAAAGGTGCATCGTGGTAGATGCATGTGCCATCAAGGAGAGGATAACACTTTAGTAGGTCAATGACATATGACAACAGTATTCATAAGCGAACATGGAATTAAACTGAATTATTGATTGCGTCTTTGTTGCGATGATGCTGCTGCTCAATTTTACTGTCGCAAAAGCAGCTTTGGCTAAAGAGTGCCATATGGCTTAAAGAATTTTTTTTACTGACATAAACTACGGAGTATGGATTAACGATTCATTCGTGACACAGTTCAGCTTCTTTTCACCTAATCGCGTGGCGAACGATGATCCCCAATTCTTCCAGAAAGCGGGCAGTTTTTCCTGGCTCAAATGTAAATATTCGCTCAAAACATCAAGACTTAGGAAGGCCATCAGGACGAAACACCTGATGAACGCTACTAACCATTTCCTACTTCTTGCCTTTCTCTTCCATGCGTAAACACGGAGGCTATTTCACGCACATATTCCAAGGGAGTCTCTCAAGGCAGTCTCTACACAAAGTCATGGTGTATAGTGCGACATCAGGTGCATGGCCTTACGAGTAACTGCGATATCAGCCTTTCGGTACGCCATCGTATGTAGGTTATTTAGGATGCAGGAATACAATTAAGTGTGGTCTCGGGGTATATAATCCGTATCAGACCGTTCGTCACGCTCAGGGAAGAGTAGTCAAAAAATGAAGCGCATCGCTCTGAAACTTGGCGCCGCTAACTCACCTGTTGGTGGTGGTGCAAAAGTTGAGCATGGTGGTGACGCCAATCATGACGCGGGCCGGTACGGCGTTGATGTCGAGCCAGAAGCTGATGAACGAGCTAGTCACCAACACGATGCCAGGCACGAACACGGTGCTGATGTAGAAGGACTTGTCCCGCGTGAACACCAGCAGCACACGAAGGCAGCTATAGTTCCCTGCAGAGTGCGGTCATACGACGGTTGCGAAAGCCGTGGGATCCCGGATAAAAAGAATGTATGCGTCTAAATACAAAATCCACGGGAACTACGCGAGCTTGAGCAACAGTTACAAACGTTCCACTTTTGCATCCCTACCCCGATGCGACGCAACCAAGGTCACACTGTCCGAGTTGCGAAACAATGAGACCGACAGCGATTACTATCAAGGATTAAGACAACGCTGGCTTTCGAAAGTCGTAATTCCGCGGAAATGTAGCGTGTTCAGTGAAAAACAGCACAAGCTCGCCGCATTAATAGAAAGTACAGCGACAGCGCTCTGATGCTGCTTATACTTTTAAGGCCAGGGGAAGTTGTCTACGGAAGAAGAAAGAAAGAAGAAAAAACTTGGAGCTTTCTGCACTAAATCAGAGTGGTTGTCGCTGCAAAACCTTTAAGGTTTGCGGTGAGCATCACTACACTCCAGAGAGCTGAGCAAGCGATACGGGCCTTGATACATGGTAAATGGTTATGTACATGATGTAATTACAAAAATCTTATGCCCCTACATAAGCAGTACAATTTTACAGTACATTTTTTTTAAGTACATGTTCTTTTGCCAACCGTCAGTTGGATAAAATAAACAATTGAGGGAGAAAAATGCCTTCACTTAATAACGCACGTTTCTTGCGCGCGTGCAACTGGAAATGTAGATGACAGCGACGCACATGTCAACGCATATCCACGAATTCCTCTGCACCACCTTTTCTGACAACGCCTTGAAAAATTATGGCCACTAACGCGACCATATCTGCGAGCTGTAGCACCCCGAAATTTCTGAGGCGCAGGAAATACTTTTTCGGATTGTTCAAAATTAGTTTCATCAGCACTTTTATACTGCTAATGTATAATCCAGTTAGGTAAACAATTTTTGTTGACACCTAGCTTGTGTTTTATCTACTGGCACGAAAGCTGTTGTTTTGGCATTCATTTTTATTACTCATTTGCTTTTTTTTTTTTGTCGCGATGTCCGTGCGAGTACGCGGCGCTCCATACTTAATGAAACTATCTTCATAAATCAGCACATGACAACATAAAAACAAATAAAATCCCCTTAATTATTATGTAGACGTTGTGCCATCCTGGAATCATTTTTTTTTTTTTCACTTGTTAATTTCTTCTGACTTTCCAGCACTCATGCTAAAATGTTTTTCGTGACATACTTTATTAAGGTACAGTGATTGTTATTTGCAGAGTGAGTCGCAGATTTGCCTCATATTAGCGCAATTTTTTTTTTTCAGTGGGCGCTAAACCAAGTCTAGCATTGCCGCTAAACAGGAAGCCATATGCCGTTTGCCAAAATGTGTCCCTTTGGCATCAGCCATCCCTACGCAGCTACTGGCAATCGCATTACTACCATTACACTGGCACCAAATCTTGGTGCTTGCACCTTGCACCCTGCATCGCTGCGCGTTAAGTTAACGTATGCGTAAGCTAACCATCGGCGCCGTTGAGGCAGCCTTTAATCGCAGCAGTACTGCTAGGTTCCAACAGAACCCTTGCACATGTAACGGCTCCCAGTAGTCACTATACAGACCAGCGAGTCTGTAGCAATATAATCATTTTCTACCTTGCCCCCACAAGTTACGCAACTTTTATTTGAATCCTAAAACAAAACACAACGCAGGGCCTTAGTCCATACGTTTTTGATTGTCTAAAAACGAGCCTGTATAGTGTATTCGAAACAACTCCGAAGAAAGAAGGTCTTTCATCGCTTCATCTAGACGATGGGGATTTTAACACCCCTTGTACATCGTTTAAAAAGCGGCAGATGCTGCTAGAAGTGTGGCGTCTACTTGTACGCGAACGCTAAAGGAAGCTGGTTTGCAATATTTAAGTACCAAGATTTAAGGTTCCTGCAAATTCATTCATCTTTTACCTTGAGTGTAGTAAGAGTTTCATACATAAGTGAGGAACCTATAAACATGAGTTGGTTCTTTCTCTAAGGTACTGATTTTGAATTCTGATGCTTCGATGACAGACATGGTGCCACAAGGCTATATTCAAGCAGTAATTTAGTAGATATGTTAGAGTTCGCTTTATTGTTTTCATTTTTCATGGAGAGGAAGGGGATGCCGCATACCTCTCCAAGTGTGTCGTGTGTCGCAGTAACCGGTCTCGTTCTTGGCCAGATAGGCGTTGTGCGCCCTTAGCGAAGTGGCCGTGTTGATGGACGGCTCGGTGGGCGACCAGTCAATCTTGAGTTGGCTCTCTTCGTAAGACACTGCGCCAAGGGAAAGCGAAACGCGCCGCTGGATTCCAAGCCTACGCTTTGTGTCGAAAAAATGCTGTGGCTCTTTCTTGGATACATAGTTACTGCCCACAGCTTAGTAACAATGGTAACAATAATGTGTTCTCGCATATCTGCAAAAATAAACAGTTTTGACAGTTATCATCATCAACTTCAATTGTTGGTTTGTTAGTGGCAGGTCCAAGGCCTTCCTTGTGGATGTCCAAAAGCCCACTCCTGTGTCACGTTAGTACATGGAAAAGCCACGATATTTGTCGAATAACAATGGAGATAAATATTATTTCATAATGACGAAGGGACAATCACAGATACAATGCCTCCTGCGACGAAAACATACTCCTTTTCTCCGAATAACAATTGTTTGCCGCAGAGAGTTCTTGGTTGAAACAATGATTGCACTGGCTCATTCGCAATAATTTCCAAATAAACTTAAGTAAAACAAAATCTACAACTTTAACATCAAATTAAACTGTTATGGACGGATAGATTAACCTAACTCTTTACATGAAAACATGTTGAAAAAAAAAAGCATCAAATACTGCTGTGTAATTTTATGAATTTCAAGGCTGGAATGCACATGTTAGTAATTTAAAACTAAAACTATCGAAAGCTGCTGAAAGTGAAAAGTTTTATTCCAACTATAGGCAATGATATGCGTCATAGAATGATTCAATCGCTTTATTATTGATTCCTTAGGATAGGGGACTAAACCGCCTAGCGTAACTTCAAGCCATCATGCACAAGAGAGCTTTTACAATTTTTTTTAAAACTTAACATAAGAATACGGTACCTTTCTTTGACAAACAAGATTTTTTTTTTAATTTACCACACTAATGTTTACAAAATTCATGTCTACATATAAACCAACACAAAAATATTCTCCACAAATTTGAAAACACATATCTTGTGAGGAATGAAAGATTTAGTAGAATGCGGTTTCACAGGAAGTTACAAATACTGATTTTATTAAAGCATTGAAAAGGATGTTGCGTGAATGTTTGTTTATCTACATCTGTTTTGTCAACAAATAGATAAATGTTTCGCTTTATTCTATCTGTAAATGTTGTAGTTGTTCTGCTGTATATTTTTGCTTTCTGTAGTGACAACCTATCACTCGAACAAGCTTTAATTGGCTCATGTGTGTTTTATATTGCTGTCATTTCGCGTTTAAGGATTGTAATTTTTTTCAAGCATGATACAACCATCCATTGGTTCTAATTACTGCTTTGAGCTTTGTGTACATGCTATAAGAAATAATTTGAATATTTCTTTTTCTTTAACTTTTCCTGTGTGTTTTTTTTTTAATCATCATTTCGGTTGCTTTTAAATGTTTCAGTTCCGAATGCATCGCTGCTAAGATTGCTGGGGAAGCAGATGACCCAGTAAGATACTGGTTTTTGCCTTTTGTTCCCGTCTCTTAGTTCTACTGTATAAAGAAATCTAAACTCTTTCAATAAAATAAAAATTCAATAAACTATATTAAGGTTACGTAAAACAATTGTTTTCCACGAGATCTATTCGTGTATGCAAAAGGCTGCTGAAACTAGTGATGCGGCAGAATTATCTTGTAGGATAAAATTTCCCTCAACGCTATGGCAAAAGCCTTGCAAGGATGATGGCAAAATGGACGCAGCGAAACATGCGGACTTTATCCACTCACGTTAAGTGCATAAAAAAACAACGCTATAAAAAAGAAAACAAACTAGCTGAATGTGCAAGCGTTCATATCTTAACACAGGCTGCCTACTTTCTGTACCATGTGATAAGGGCTCACACAGCTCAGGTTTGCAAACCAATTCATCCACCTTCACGTCCTGAACGATGTTATATCACAAAAGAGAGCGCTAAGAAATGACAAAAAGACATCTTCATGGAACTGGCCGTAACAAAACCATTTCTGTATTTTTGAGTCTGAGCGAAGTATGTTCGATGATTATAGCCAGAAACGGAACAAAAATACTGCGAAATTGAACGGAATAAGGACGAAAACTGGTGCTGTTAAAATAAGTTGTATCCTAAACTGCAATAGGATTCTCTGCTGCAGCATCAGAAGTAGACTGGACTACAGTGTCATCCAATACCAAGTAGCGATAATCGAGTAGGTTTCAGGCTTTTCTTCACAAGTTTTTATCAAATGGCAGAAATAATTCCAAATCAAAATTTCTCTGCAATAAATTCGTCTTTAGCTGAAGGAAAAAAAAGCCAGTATAATCCAATTACTCACCAAGAACTACAAATAAAATCAGTTTACAAAGAACAAGGATTTGGATCGCATTGTCGCCAATGTCTTTTAAAATGCAATACATTACAGTGGCCAGGTATATTGCAGCGAACTCATACATAAAAAAAGGCCAAATATTTCACAGCTCAGCGGTTAATTTTCATTCAGAGATACACCCGCTGATGCCTCTCTGGACGCCAGATACAGTGACCGTTGGCGTCTGTCTAAAGCTGCGTCGCCAATGCTTTTGAGGTGCATCGACAGGTATTTTGATGACACGAGACGATTCTT
This sequence comes from Amblyomma maculatum, assembly GCF_055883805.1. Classification (NCBI taxonomy): domain Eukaryota; kingdom Metazoa; phylum Arthropoda; class Arachnida; order Ixodida; family Ixodidae; genus Amblyomma; species Amblyomma maculatum. The sequence continues at coordinate 29,369,954 of NC_139349.1, read as the reverse complement.
TGGAGATTACATTTACTATTCGTGCAACATAAATGAAGTAGGCAATATGAGTGATGCATGGGCAAAGAAAAGCGGCTATTGGCGTGGTTTCATCCTTAGGTTTAGAAAAAATACCGAATCGATCGATTAACAACTCAGGATGTGAAACAGTAGAAATACCACAAAGAAAGTGAAAAATGTCCTGCCTGTCAAGTGATTAACTATGTTCTTGAAGATGTCACGAAAGGGAATCCACACGAAGAAAACTAGTGTTCGATAGGATCTCATTGCGTGACGGAATGGAATGACAGCTTGTCAATCTTTTCCTGGAAGATAAACACGTACACACGACCAACAGGACAATACTTTCTGAGCTACGAAAGAAATCAGTTACTCTCAGTATAATGTTAGAAGCACGGAAGTATAACATCACATGCATTGATAAACTAGTGTCGCAACTGAGGTTCCCATAGAGCAGCCAGCTTAGCTGTCGGAACAGATAAATAAGAACTATGTAATACATTGGCTGCTGCGTTGAATCAAGGAAACTTTTGCCCCAAAAGCGACAGGAGATTATACAATGATAAGAGAGGCGCAGCCACCCGACTGACTTTATTAATGTTTACGTGAGCTTGATAAGCATGTTCTGTGCGAGAGAGGGAGACGGGAGTATAATAAAGTCTATCACCAGTCAGCACCACTACGATAATGCTTCCTGTTTCTTCTCTCCTCTCATCTGTTTCTTTGCTCTCGGTGTCGTTTACCGAAAAAGAGTGCTCTAATATGCTTCTGACGCAGTCTACTCAGTCTTCTAGAGTTTTTTTCTGATGATTTTTAGAATTTATAACAGCGATTATTTCTTGTGGAATAAAGCACGAACGAATATACAAAGTGAAAGCTTTTTTCGCAGAGTTATCCGCCTCCAGCGGTCACTACGACTGGAATGATCGTCGTCTTCGTGGACATGTCTCTTTTGGTGTAAAAACGTGGGGCGCGCCTCCACACCTTTAGAAATCTGAATTTGTATCTGAGCAAATTTATTCACTATTCTTTGCACGACCCCTGACAACACTTAAAAGTAAAAAGTAACTGTTTTTCTACACTGGCTCTGTATGTATCCAGGTACACAAATAGTTCTCTTGTTTAACCAGCCTCTTAACCTATTGTAATTCGTGATATTTCTAGGATGCTACATATATACATCAAAATCAATTCAGAAAACTACATCGCGTCTCCTGCCTACGGCTTAAGATTTGCTATTATCCTAGTCACAGCGAAATCAGATTCGCTGGCCGACAAACATATCTATCAATACTGCCTTAATATATACAAGTTATTGTTAACCATATTATCCTGTTGATTACATGGCGCCTCCGGTCACGTTTCCATTTCCTCGGTAACCCTCTTATACTTATGAATGCTAGTTTGGGTCCCTACAAATATCCACTCAGCAAAAAGAAAAAAAAAAGTAGTGATATCGACTCTCTGTCTTCCAATCAGCAAAAAAAAAAAAAAAAAAAAAAACGAAAAAAAAAAAAAGTAGTGATATCGGCTCTCCGTCTTCCAAGCAAGACTTCGCAAACCTGATGTATTAATCTGAGCCTGCGTGTCCTTCGTGAGCAGCAAATTGCCATCAGGCCTCACAGTTCCCCCGAGAGTGTGACGCACTCACTGCTCTCTACGGCGAAGGGGCACTTTGGGTTGTCGAAGGGGAATATCTTGAGGTTCCCCTGGCACACGAGCGTCATGTGTCGTCGGAGCGTGTAGAGCACCGTTCCGTTCGGGTAGAGGCGCAGGCTCATGTGGATGGGCGCCAGCGGGGACTTGAACTCGCCGTGCTTGAGGAAGTAGATGTCGGGCTTCCAGAGGCGACCCTCGTGCAGCAGGCCGTTCAGGTGGCTGCCGCCCTCCTCGGTGGCGAACCACTGCAACCGCTGGTCCTCCCAGCGTTGGTGAAGTAGGAACTCGATCTCGTATTTCTGCGAACACCACGCGATCAGCGCCCTCACGCACGCATTATGATGCGCGACGCTACCAAATCGCCTTGGCGTGCGACGCTGACCTAACGAGGGCCGTCACTTTCTTCAACTTCTGACAGGTATTGAAAAAAGTGCTCGATTTTAGGCTGCCCTGGCCACCTGGTAACGGACTAAAGAATAGCTGAAGCTCTTCAAAAGAAAACAAGCACCATGCAAAGAACGCCCGAACTCTAGTCCATATTCTGGAACGGTTCTTCAACGATCGATACATTTAATTGCGACCTTTACCAAAGGATATCACCGGCTTGCGACATCATTGCAGGGAGCAAAGAAGCAGACGAAGCTTCACCGGTTCCGGTGATGGATATGGAATACAGGGAATGCAAGCAGGCAAAACAGATTGCTTAGGATTATTTGAAAATCTATCTCTGATGCTGTTGCTTCACCTGCTCTGCTAGTTGTAGTGCCGCGACTTACACCACCCAAGAAGCTAAAGAAGAGACATTCAGTTTATTCTTTTCTCTTTCCTCCCCAAGACCTGCTCAGACTTGAACCACCTTCCCGCCTGCATCGTCTCCATTTCTGAACCCGAAGCTTTCAAATCTGCGCTTCTTCATCACCTATGTTAAAGAATTCTCCTTAGTTATAATTTTTGTTTAACTAGTTAAACCACTCCTATCTGTAACGCCTCAACGGCCCTGATAGTAACCAAATAAATAAATAAATAAATACTCGTACCACACCAGCCTAGACGTATTCTTCGCACTCCAGCAATGCGTTCAAGTTAGAGCCGTAACGTCGGGTTGATACAAGATGTATTGCTAGCAATGCTCGTGAATATCAGCTTACTAGAATGTGTGAGAGTGTTCTAAAATTCCTATTAGCGAACAGAATATCCACGTATCAGATTATTCGAACGAAATAAATGGTGTACTTTGGGAATTATTAGAATAGAAAACGATACGCCATACCGGTTTCAAATACATTTCAAATAATTCCACAATGTTCGAAAAAGCCCCATCATAGTATTTTTCTTTTAGAACTGCCCGAGAAACGGAGCCTACACGATGCTGTGTGCCATCCTTCAGAGATCAGTGTCTACAGACTTAAGTTCTTAGTGAAGCTACGTGGTCCATGCATATATATATATATATATATATATATATATATATATATATATATATATATATATATATATATATATATATATATATATATATATATATATATATATATATATGCAATGCGCACGCTCTCATTGGTCATGCGCGGCAGGCGTGTTCTTAGCCGGCTGACATATGGCGCCATCTCGCCCCTCAGGGTGAGCTGTCACACTTAGGGGCCAATCAGCACGTAAACTATCTCAGTGTATGCGATCATCTTAATCTAGCAAAGCTAAAAGTAATACGGTACACGGTATGCTGGACGTGTCTAGTAAGGCAGGGCGAAGCAGCAAAGGTTAGGCAAGTTTAGCAAACTTGCCTTATTCCCCGTCTCGGATGCCATGTCTTATACGTGCTGTCGCCCGCCTCATGCTTTACAGTGTTTGGCCGAATTTTATACCCAATACCCAATGGGAAGTTGGAAATTGCGGAATGGGCAGTACAAAAAATAGGGAGCCCTTTTATAGCTGAGCATCGAGATAAAGGCCCTTGCGCGTTCAAAACTTCGGGTGGTGAAGCTAAATTTTAGATGCATAATCGGCAACGCAAAATACCACAATCCCTTTATCAAGAATTTCCTTCAGACCTGAAATACTGCACAGCAGCTGGTGCCCACTCTGATAGCATGGTTTCGTGTACTTGAATTGTGATTGAGGTGCTCACGCGCATCAAGCTACAACGTGAAAAGAACAACTGGTACGATCACTGGTTGTGGTTCAGTGAGCTTTATAAACCGCCGATAAAATAGAACTAAAGAAGCCAAAAATAATTGAGGTGCAGTTGGCTCGCCAGGGCGTGCCGCATGCAGGCACTGAGGGCCACGAACCAGGCTTGACTCGTCCGGCGAAGAAAGGGTCAGCAGGAGGACACTCACGTTGACCTGGGTCCGCTCTGCGGGGAAGGAAAGAAGGGTCCCGTTCAATGCGCGGCTTGTTATATCTGCCCGCAGCAAAGTGCTCGACGACTCTCAGTGCACCGAAGGTGGGCACCTATCGACCAACGCCCTCTTACGCCAACGTTTCTTGGGAGGAGCGAAGAAAAACAAGCAGCTTTTATTAGGCTAACCCCTAGATTGAGGCGACCCACTTGTGGTTATTATTATTTGTCTAGCTTCCCTGCGATCCATCTTGTGGTCTTGCGTGAAGTTCATACTTGAAAGCGGACAAATAACTTCTTTCCTCATTTCTGTGGGCCACGCGTCTTTTGCGTGAATGCCGGCTTGTACATTTAGGACTACACGTTACTCATCAAATAATTGAATCATGAACCGCCGTAAGGATAATCAAATAAAGAAAACTCATTTGCGTCATGATGCTTTCGAAGCAATCAGCATTTGAAAATATCTTTACGTCATACATAAATAGCAGTCCAAATATTGTATTTGAATACGTTAACTGAGTTTTTTGTGTTAATTGAAATCTTATAGCTACGCACCTATTTGCCTTTTTCTAATACTATTGATGATCAGCCATGTTATATTCGCTGCATTACTGTGATCTAGATACCTAAAAATGAATGTGGAACGAGCGTGGGCCAAAGCAAAAGCACAAGTGTTTCGTGTATGCGCGACAAAGTCGCGCAGACGCCTGAGTGCATTCAAATTGCGTATTCCTTCGAAACAATAAACGCCTAGCAGTCGATCTACTATAGCCACAACTTCTTTCGACGTCTTCTTGAGAAGATTAAGCGTGCATGTTATTTGTTTCAGACATTCCTGTGCATCTGCCTTCTACCGCCTTTTCGTTCAAGATGACGTCGTCAGTTTTTGCTCAGTTCCCACGTCAAGCAGCACGGTAACTAAAGAGATTCGCGCCCTCATTCCAGGTTAAAGGATTCAAGTAATCCTTGAATCGCTGTCACTCAAGTAATGCTCCCATCTTTCATACAAGCCGCATCCAAGCCTTCACAAGCCCCATCAGAAGTCACGACTAGAGCAAAACTGACCCTGGCAACGTTTAATGCTAGGACCCTAGCTAGTGAAGCTAGTTTAGCAGTGCTGTTAGAGGAACTAGAGGGCATGAAATGGGATATCATAGGGCTTAGTGAGGTTAGGAGGCCGAATGAGGCATATACTGTACTGAAGGATGGGCATGTACTGTGTTATCGAGGTTTACCAGAGAGGCGACAACTAGGAGTAGGTTTCCTTGTCAATAAGTATATAGCGGGTAATATAGATGAATTCTATAGTATTAATGAGAGGGTTGCAGGCATCGTAATTAGGCTTAATAAGCGGTATAAACTGAAGGTTGTACAGGCCTATGCACCTACATGTAGTTATGATGACCAAGCAGTTGAAAGCTTCTATGAAGATGTAGAATCGGCAATGCGAAAAGTAAAGACGCAGTATACTGTACTAATGGGCGACTTCAATGATAAGGTAGGAAAAAAACAGGCAGGAGACAAGGCAGTAGGTGACTATGGCATTGGTTCTAGGAAAAGCACGGGGGAGTTACTAGTTGAGTTTGCAGAGCGCAATAACTTACGAATCATGAATACCTTCTTCAGCAAACGGAAGAACCGGAAACGGACATGGAAAAGTCCTAACGGAGAGACTAAAAATGAAATCGACTTCATAATGTGTTCAACCCCCGCCATTGTGCAGGATGTAGAGGTAATCTGGAAGGTGCGATGCAGTGACCACAGGATGTTGAGGTCCCGAATTAGCCTAAATCTGAAGAAGGAACGCAACAGATTAGTAAGAAAGAAACCCATCAACGAATTAGCGGTGCGGGGAAGGGCAGAAGAGTTCAGGATCTCGCTACAGAATAGGTATTCAGCTCTAACTGAGGATGGCGACATTACCCTAGAGGCAAGGAACAATAATTTCAGAGATATCATTACTGAGTGCGCGGTAGAAGTAGGTGGTAGGATAGTTAGAGAGGATACCGGTAAGCTGCCTAAGGAGACGAAAGATTTGATTAAGAAACGCCAGAGTATGAAAGCTTCCAATCCAACAGACCAGATCGAATTGGCCGAGATATCAAAGCTAATCAATAAGCGCAAGGTGGCCGATATAAGGAAGTATAACATGGAGAAAATTGAGCATGCTGTAAAGAACGGCGGAAGCCTTAAAACGGTAAAGAAGAAATTGGGCATAGGCAAAAATCAGCTGTATGCGATAAGGGACAAGGCGGGCAACGTCATCACTAATATGGACAAGATAGTCAAAGTAGCCGAGGAGTTCTATACAGATCTCTACAGTAGCCAAAGTAGTCAGGACCGTAATGAGATTGGCGGTAGGGAAAAACAGCCAGACGTTCCACCAGTGACGAAGGACGAGGTCAAGAAAGCACTAGAAACTATGAAAAGGGGGAAATCAGCTGGAGAGGATCAGATAACTACAGATTTGCTGAAGGACGGGGGGGATATCGTGCTAGAAAAACTGGCCACCCTGTATACGCAGTGCCTGGTGTCATCGACGGTACCGGAACCATGGAAGAATGCAAACATTATCCTCATTCACAAGAAAGGGGACTCTAAGGACCTTAAATATTACAGACCAATCAGCTTACTGTCTGTTACGTATAAGGTATTTACTAAGGTAATCGCTAATAAAATCAGGACAACCTTAGACTGCAATCAAGCAAAGGATCAAGCAGGGTTTCGGAAACGGTACTCTACTATCGATCATATCCATACCATCAATCAGGTGATAGAAAAATGCTCAGAATGTAACCAGCCCTTATACATAGCATTCATTGATTACGAAAAAGCATTTGACTCAGTTTGAAACCTCGGCGGTGATGCAGGCATTGCGAAATCAGGGGTAGACGAGCCGTACGTGAAAGTGCTGGAAGATATATATAGTGGCTGTACAGCAACCATAGTTCTGCATAAAGAAAGTAACAAAATTCCCATAAAGAAAGGTGTTAGGCAAGGAGACACAATCTCCCCAGTACTATTCACAGCTTGTTTAGAGGAAGTATTCAGAGACTTGGAATGGGAGCAGTTAGGGATAAGGGTAGATGGAGAATACCTCAGTAATCTGCGATTTGCTGATGACATTGCCTTGCTAAGCAACTCGGGGGATGAACTGCAAATAATGATTGATGACCTAGACAGACAAAGTAGAAAGGTAGGCTTGAAAATCAATATGCAGAAGACTAAGGTAATGTTCAACAGCCTCGGGAAGGAACAGCAGTTTTCATTAGGTAGCGAAATACTGGAATTAGTAGGCGAATATGTCTACTTAGGACAGCAACCATAGTTCTGCATAAAGAAAGTAACAAAATTCCCATAAAGAAAGGTGTTAGGCAAGGAGACACAATCTCCCCAGTACTATTCACAGCTTGTTTAGAGGAAGTATTCAGAGACTTGGAATGGGAGAAGTTAGGGATAAGGGTAGATGGAGAATAACTCAGTAATCTGCGATTTGCTGATGACATTGCCTTGCTAAGCAACTCGGGGGATGAACTGCAAATAATGATTGATGACCTAGACAGAAAAAGCAGAAAGGTAGGCTTGAAAATCAATATGCAGAAGACTAAGGTAATGTTCAACAGCCTCGGGAAGGAACAGCAGTTTACATTAGGTAGCGAAATATTGGAAGTAGTAGGCGAATATGTCTACTTAGGACAGTTAGTAACCACAGATCCGGACCATGAAAAAGAAATAACAAGAAGAATAAGATTGGGATAGAGCGCATTTGGCAAGCACTCGCAGATTATGACTAGCACCTTATCGGTATCGCTCAAGAGGAAAGTATACAACAGTTGCATCTTGCCTGTACTCACCTATCGGGCTGAAACGTGGAGGCTAACCAAGAGAGTTCTACTTAAGTTGAGGACTACCCAGAGGGCTATGGAACGAAAAATGGTAGGGGTAACATTAAGAGATAGAAAGCGTGGAGAGTGGGTCAGAGAAATAACTCAAGTTACCGACATTCTAGTGGAAATTAAGAAGAAGAAATGGACATGAGCAGGATATGTAGTGCGAAGAGAGGATAACCGATGGTCGCTGAGGGTAACAAACTGGATTCCAAGGGAACGAAAGCGTAGCAGGGGGCGGCAGAAGGTTAGGTGGGCGGATGAGATTAAGAAGTTCGCAGGGGTCAAGTGGATGCAGCTAGCACAGAACCTGGTTAGGTGGAGAAATATGGGAGAGGCCTTCGCCCTGCAGTGAATATAATCAGGCTGATGATGATGATGATGATGATGATGATGATCTCCGGATGAGTGAAATCTTGTACAAATTCCGCTCCAGTACACTTCGTTCTCCTATGTACAATTATTGCGTCAGGATATGGAGAGCTGAGTTTTACTGCCGAAATCGAGGTTGTTAGTGCAACATTTGGCCACAAGGCTCACTATTCAGTAATGAGCCAGTAATTTACAAGCAGTCGCACGCTTAGTCGTCTCGATGCATCTCAAAATGGTTCTGGCTTTTCTAAAAAAAATTGAAAATACGTAAAGTCGAGCCGTGCTGAAAGATGAACTGAGTTTGTGAGAAAAAAAACACACACACCTTCTTAGTGTGATTTGAGCTCTGGTGTACAATGAGCTTAGTTCATAATTCCGCATGTAGGGCCAACGAAAGTACTACAAAAGTGCTTACTCATACAACGTTTGTAAAAAAAAAAAAAAAGCATATTGCTGAGAAGTACATAAGCAGGAAATATGCGTGCTGGCGTTTCATTAGGGACGTACTGTGTATCTTATGGATGGCAAGATATCTTAATTATCGCTCCTCGTCTTGATCAACCTTGAGAGTTTTGCTGACAGCAGTGGGCATACTATCTTCATTTCTTTTCAAACCAAAACATAGTGACTGCTGCTTTCCGTAGGAAGGTGCATTGCAAGAAAATTCATGAAACACCTCCTGTGAGCGTTGGTTAAATGCTACGTTCTCACATACATGACAGCAATAAAAATATGCAGACTACATAGCTCTGTTAATCCCGTAATACCGTGCCGCAGCAGGGCATTTTGGCAGGATTGTTTTTGCTGTGTCTCAATTAATAAACGTTATTTTGATGTTTTAATCAGGCAGCCATGGTTCCAGATCGAACATTAGATGTGTGCTGCAAGAGTAAAAGTTCCGAAAACACTGCAGAATCTGCAGTGGAGAAATGCGAAAGCCCGAGCGTTGCTGCTCCATACGGTACATCGCGCGCCCCTTGTCGAACACAACCAGCGTTCCGTTGAACGCATCAAAGTTCAACAGCATTCTATAATTGGTTTACATGAAAGGAGCAGTATCTGTCACTCGCGGAATCTCGCTGACACATCTCCCGGACAACACAGCTACGCTCAGTCTTGCACATTTCTCCAGTGCAGATTCTGGAGTGGTATCGGAATTTTAAGGCGAACGCCTTTAATGGCTCATGCCTCGCCAGCATGTCCATCCATTCGTACGTCCGCGAGAAGTGTCCCACTTCGCGAGATTCCACGGGATATTGCGAGATTGGGATGGCATCCCCTGATGACGTCATCGGCCATGCCAGAATGTGACGTCGTCGGTCAAGTATAAAAACCGAAAGTGATGTCACATCCGGTCATGACATCATGCCTCGTAATGGTCTATGACATCATCAGGTGATTCACTCATGCAAAGCTGACTCCGCCGGGCGTCCGATACGGGTGCCCATGCTATGCCTATAATTTGCTCAGCAAGTCGCAAGCACATCCACTTTCGGTTGGCGCTACGTCATGTCCCTTGAACGTCGACGTTTGTCGTATAGCTATTCCGACATCTGATTGATTTTACGTCTACATTCTTGACTCGTACTAATTAATTAATAATTCTATTGACACAATTTTTATATAGCATCCTCGTACTATCTTTAATCGATTAAACCATTCATTTTATCCTGCGCCTACGAGAACGACTCAAGACTGTACACAATTTTCGCACACATGATCTTGCCGCATAGCCTAGTAATACTTCCGCATTATTAAAGAAAAAAAAATATTCCTTCGGCACTAACATAAATGCTTATAGCCTTCATAACCACGAAGGTGCTGCATTACGCCGGAACTGGCATATATCGCATATATACCGCATATAGCTATCGGCAGGACAAACTTGATTCTACATTGAGGCGCTTTCCGAACTTTCATGTGCTGGATAAATCCAACGTAGTGCTTGGCTAGTTGCTCCTTATATTAGAAACGTAAGCAACACAACCACAACCTCAAGCGAGGACAGGCGCACAGCAGTCCACACAAACATTGTCCATGTGTTTTCGCGTGGTGGTGTTTTGCTTAGGCTCTTACCCTATTGCGTGTTCATTGACGCGTCTTTTATTGTCGGAAAAACATCAGAACGCTGCGTAAGAGCGACCTAATCCATATTATCATTATAAAATTGAATATAGTTATCTTCACTGGCTCTTCAAGATTGCTTCGTATGGTCCACTCTATAGGTGTACTTTGATATAAACGGCAGTCTCCAATGCGTAAATGAAACTGTAATTCTAAACGCCCTTCCAGTTCTTCTAACGACATCTAAATCGAAACGGAGATACAAATGGCGCAGAGAACGTTCCATTGCCGTAGCACTATACGCAGTGGTCATAAAAGTGGCTCATATAGCCAACCATCAGAGGGCACGGCTCCCATAACCTTGCTGTCCAGACGCATTTTTATCTCATTTATACGTCACGCGGGTGCTAATGAACACACTGTAGTAACGGATGGCGTTGCCCATGAAGACGGGAACATTTGCGGAAAAGGGCAATTACTGGGGCTCCCATCACGCCCGCTCACTTCCCAGGCGCACGGACGTGACCAAATGTGGAAGGCGTACCTGTCTGAAAGCTTATGACAGCGCCTCACTTACGAGCACCGCACTAGGGCGTACGGACCACGGCCCAACTGAGGACGGCAACCGTTTGCATGATTTGAACATGGCTTTAGGCGGAATTTAGTATTTGAAAACATACATGGTTTGATCGCACTTTCTTATATAGTCCTTATAACGGTAAGGGTGCAGAGCAGAAGTGTATTGCAAAAATCGCATAATGCAAAACGAATGCAAAACTGCAACCCAGATACTGCACATTTCCACGACAGAGCATACTTAAACAAATGCAGACGAACATCAACCCCACTACTGCAAATTTCCGCGACAGAGCATACTTGCGAGCAGATTTACCAGATATTCTCTAGCGAGGAGCACTCGACGGAAGGATATTTAAGACTGCGTTCCGACAAATTTTTAACCCCTCTTGAAAACAAAATAAACAAAAAGGACCTAGTGGCCGCTTTGCTTGTTTCTCTATTCGTACAGGAATGCAGAGATGGACAGCTTTTTTGTGAAATGTCCCTGTTCTGAAATTTAAAAAATGATGTCAGGGGAGGTTTTCTTTGACACAAGCATTGCAGAAAGAAGCCTGCAGTCAGGCGTACGCTCCTTTTCATTCTTAACTGGCTGATTCGGTCATCTTGATTTGAACACATGGTTACAGACATGTTCTAATGATTCTCTATAAAATGCTGGAATGATTTCGGCTTAAGCCACAATTAGTCGTGTATGCAGGGGAGCGGTAGAGGCTAGCTTAACGGTTTAACGAAGTGAACAGGAGGCTCGCAAGATATGGCGGTGGAACCATGAGTGAAATGTTGGGTACATTTGTTTTTCCAGTCTCGGACTACTTGCTGACAGGTCTCAGCTTCCGCTCCGACAGAAAGCAGCTCCTGGTCACATAGCATTGCAAGCTCCTTACATCGTTCGCTTTCAGCAGACGACGCCAAGCATCATGTCACTACGATTCAGTTCTTTCGGAGTGACGCCGCACGCAAGTTTGTCTTTTGGCGTGCCTGTAACACTAGTATAGATAACAGAGGCGCCAGTTAATCGGAGCTTTTTTGCAAACGAAGCGTGACATGCCTGAATGCGAAGCGTTGTACAGGACTCAGTGCTGGGTTGGTTTGCCATTGCTGCTAGCGGAGCTCCTCCAAAGGCCCAACTCATTGCATTCGAAAGCTAACGAAAGCGTTTGAAAAGACATTTACAATAAGCGTATCTGCTTCAGTGCACAGTGATTCGCTTGCGACGCTTTCAGACTTGCGCGCTGAAAAGGTTGCGAAACAGGTGAAGAACTTGACAGCACGAACAAACAATCCGTGTTGGGGGCTCTGAACGCTTTCGAAGTCTGCACAGAAATTAAGTCAAGAAAGTGAGATGCAAAGCTGGAGCTTGTGTGTTTATGTAGCGCATGATATTGTATGCAGGTCCAAGAAAAATACTGAGAATGCGCTCTGAGACTAACCCAAAATGGCCGGCAGCCCGGAAGCTTTAGTGGGGGGGGGGGGGGAAGGGGGGGGCTTCTGGTCTGCCCCAGGAAATTCGAACGGCGGACAACTCTCAGCAAGTAGTCCTGGACAGTCCGGGTCTGATAATCGAATGTACCCGCTGCGTAGTCACATCTTCGACATGATGTCCCACAACCGCAGGAGTGATTTGTAACTGTCGTGGCAGAGCGCCCATGGCCTACTTGTTCACTGTGCTATAGCGGTCGGCGCGCAGAGGTTTAGCAATCAATGTGCCGTGAATTCTGTATACAGTGGTGAACATGTGCAGCGTTACAATGACGATGGTGTTTAAGTAAGAATTCCGTGAAGTGTGCGGGAATGTGATCGCTGATGAAGGCCGGATATTCAGGCGAGTTCACAGGCTCTAAATCGGCGTGTGCGACTCTCAATAAGGCAGACAGCTGTGAAATGCGAAAACAGGACTGCTGCTTTAGGCCTATCATGCAGTCGCTAATGTAAGGCAGTTTTCGCTTATTAACGGGCTAAGCCAGTAAGCTTAGCATTGCTAATTTTTTATGCGTTTAACCAGATGTTCTCAGCGCCTGTAGCATCTGGCTGAGGAAAAACAAGCGGACTTTTTATTTAGACTTATGAGGATCCTAGTGAGAGTGTATCGTATACCATGCCCACTCATCCTCGGGAAAATTCATGGGACTATACAGAAAGGCTACCATTGCATGCAGCGAGAAGAGAAGCTGAATTAAGCGGTTGTTTCTTTTTGCAAATGTTTTCGGGACGAGAAAGCCTGAATAAATACAAATTCGTTCTTTCATGTCATAGTCTGTGTGGTCAGGAGAGCCAAACTGGGTTCATTTCTAGCCATGTGCCAATTAATAGAAATGGGCAGTGTCGCAAAGGCGGCTGACGCTGATGTTGGCCTTCTAGGTCAAACGCGGGGTTTGCGTAAGATTGACGAATACGCTTGGCTTTAATCGACGCAAAGGAAGTATGACATAACACGCGATTCCAACACCTACGCCCGCCCGACATCCAATCATAACCCACCTTGTGGTCGTATCCGGTGGTCGTAGCGCACCGGGTCCAGCAGGTAGTCGAGTATCTGCTTGTCTGTGTAATTGTGGAACCTGCGAACGACGACGGGAGGTAAGGAGCACTCTGCGGTATGCATGACTTGTAGAAAAGTGCGACAACAGCACAGTACAAAAACTGTTCATATGCACAACCCTTGCGATATCTGTAGGACTGCAGAAGGTTGCTTATTTGCCCTGTATGCAGTCTGCACGTTGTCCTCCGAGTTGGAGAAAAACACTAATACTTTTTTTAAAGAGTTGCATTTCTGGATCACAATTTCACGCCAATAGAAAACTATAATTAAAGCAAGAGCGGATGGTATTTTGCGAACTGCATCTGTCGACGCGCACGCTAAACATAAAACAATACACGGTCAAACCAACAACACAATAAAAATTAGCCTAGTAAAGCACCACACGCTGAAGCAGCAGCTGTTGTGTTAACCCGAATGCTTTCATCCTCCCAGGCGCGTCCGGAAATGCTATCTTGTTTCTACGACTGAACGCACTTCCAACCAATCATAGTGAGCTGCTCTTCGGCAGGCGAACTTCCAGTCTAAACACGGAGTTTTGTCTATGAGTGGCGCTTCTCGCTCACTCTCTGTAGTGCGAGCTTTGCGAATGTTGAACGGGGCACAGACATATCCTTGCCGCCTTTCTCTGCTATGTTTGCCAACCATCGCAGGTTTGTTGACTCAGGATACTTCCTGTTCTCATCTAAAACCACACGCCACGACTAGCCGGATTTCTCGCGACGCACTCGCGAGCGTATCGTCAGAAATGTGCATAACGACGCCTAAGCACATGCTCGCGTGACTACTCGGTCGCTCTGGGCAAAGTTCTTTGAAAGCATGGTAACAGCGCTGAGAAGAAAAAGAACCCCCCCTTCCTTTCCTCCCAGGAAAAAAAAAACATGAAAATATAGCGCCGAGAAAAGTAACGGTGAGGAATGGATATTCGCGAGAGTTGAAAAAGATACCGTAATGGCCGGAATCAGAATGAGCCGGGCGAGCACGGTTTGCTTTTTATTCTTTGTTTTCTTTCGCCTCTATCGAAATGCGTCGTAGGAACGAGGACCTGAGTATTGAATCAATGTGGACTCAGGAGCTGACTTAATGCGTATTCAGATATTGAATTAATGTGGACTCAGCAACTATATAATTGCGGTGGGCTAAATCATTAGGGGTATTTTCGGGCTAGTTTGTCCCTGTAGGTAGAGGTTCCGATAAGCGGTTGTACTGAACGTTATATGTTTAATTTCTCCATTCAAAAAGCAAATTTCAAGCACATTATACTGGCAGTTCTTTACAATATATTTCCATAAGCGAATTTGAAGTGGCAGCTGCCCAAGGGGCAGATGAATCTACCTGTAACGACATTAAGTGAGAAATCCAATACTCCGGAGAGAATAACCCAAAGCATCACCTGCAGTCTACTTGAATCTCGCCGTAAATTTACTGAAAGTGCCCATGTACTATAACGATAAAAAGATGCGTACAGAGTGGCATGTCCTGGCATAGATGTTGAAATTATTTGTGTGCATGTACGTACCTCGCCGGAAACACACATTTGCCGGAGTTGTCTATGACGTAATATTGGAAGACTCTAGCCTACCTTTTTTACCATCCCGCTAAAAGCATGTAGGAGCCGCTTTGTTGGGATTTCTTTCTATCGCCTCTTTACCTTTGTAGAGCTTTTTTTTTTTTTTTTTTTCAAATCGTTATAGTACCTAAATCACGAGCATTATTTACCAGCAATAATGCTCGTATGGAAGGCCTACAAGAGTAAAGATACGTCATATGGTCACAGAGCTAAAAAAAAAAAAAAAGCATTCGTCGTCTTGCAGAGGCGACTCATAAACTTTTGCAACCAATAGTACAAGTTTCAAGCGCAGACTCTGCTTGCTGCTTCATATATAAAACTGCCACGCATATTTTGCAGCTTTCTTTGTCTCGGGACCCGCAACAAAACGCAGTGACATGTCAGCTCCAACAAAACATTCTACGTGTTCGATTACCACACGAGTGAAACACCGGAAAGCTTGTTTTCCCCGTGTCACTGTGCCTCAAGGGTAAAGAAGCCCCCCGATGGAATGAGCGAGGTGCACTTCGTCGCGCAGCACTTCGACGTCAAGGTTCGCCGGCTAGCAGCCGCATGCGTCAAGGCTTCCGAAGCCCTCAGGCGACGTCCGCAATGGTTGTCACTTAGGCGAATGCTGGCGCCGCATGCAGGGGCAGCACGGAAGAAAATGTAGCCAGCCACAAAAATTGATAATATCTCAGCCACAGCGCACTATACGATGGCGTTGTACTTTTTACATAAAATAGGAACTGGAAAAGGACGCGCACAAAAATAAAAAAAATGTTACGGGACTGCGTTTAAGTCTGCTGAAGAGCGGAAATGGCGAAAACCACTTTACAGAAATATTTCACTTATTGCCTTGTCATTGTCATAGCTACTATCATCATTATCACTAACGCTATCGTCATTGTCATCACTAATGTCATCCTCACGCTACACAACGTGAATTTTGATCGGTTTCTCGTTTTGGTCGGTTTCTGCGCGCTGAGCTGGGGATTGAAGGTATAGTGGTTCGATTCACGGCAGAGACTGTTTGTTTTTGTTTTTGTTTTTCTTTTTTGGCGAAAGCCTTTCTTATGAAACGAAATCCCGTGCGCGATATCTGTGCGCAAGATCTGTCATATTCTATGAGATTCCGCGAGATGTGTTCTTGTCTAGCATTCCTTCCCACACTTAACGCGCGCCAGGGGCACCACGTGACGGGATCGATGGTGTACCGTCCAAATTCACATTTGCAGGAGAAAATGCAGCAGATACTGCGCCTTTCTTTTCCTGTAAGCCTATAATGATTATATGTAGGACTGCAACGAATTCCGATAAGAGGCAAACGACGAGAAGCAAATGATAGAAGAGCAACAGTAGACTTTCGCCATTCTCCTCTTAAGGGACATCTAAGAGACACTTAATTTTTTTTTTTTTCTGTAATGTCAATGCGAAGGACGTTTTTTGATGAAAGTTTCTACTCACATTTTCTGTACATGTCACGCATGAGGCAAGAAAGTCGTTCGCCTTAATACACCACTCTCTAGTTTACTTCCTTTTGCTCTTCAAGACAGCTAAACAATGATTATTTTTTTTAGAACGAGGGTGGTAGGAGGTAAGGTACGTGAAAAGCACCCGGCTATCACGTTCTTCTTCTGTACTGTGTGGGACAAAAGACCAGTTCTTTAAAGTGCTTCCTAGAAAAAAATGAGGGCCAATCCAGGGAATATGTTTTACGAATTGGCAGATCTTTAGGTGCCTGATGGCGAATGGGTAAAAACCTCGCACCACTAGCATACGCAGTGGATACGTTTGGAGAAGAGAAGATTACAAGTATAAAATCAAACCTACGAAACCACAGCCAAAGTTTACAATTTTACACCTTTCGCCTCAATACTCGTTGTCGCTTTCTATTGAAAGTTGTCCCTCTCAAAAGGAATAATCATGATAGAGTATGAGCCTATATACCAAGCGTAATGGAAGGCTGGGGATATGCTGTGACCAGTCGAGGTTCTTTAATGCGCCCCAAAACCGAAGTGCACGATGTGTTTTGGACTTTGCCAGCACAGGAACACAGCCACTGCGGCCTGTAATCAGGCATAGCACGTTGAGTCAACAGCGCGACTGCAAGGCGTCTTAGCCCATAAGCCGCTTACTCTCTGTGTGCTGGAAAGAAAAAAGATAGGCCATAGGCCACACTCGATTTTGTTCGAGTTGCATCCATGATATGTCTGTCAGCTGCCATTAGACTTAGTAGTAGTAATAGAGAACAACAGAAAGGCATTTTATGAAGGCGGTGGATGTTAATGATGGTAGGAGTTTAAATACAAAAGCGAAACAAAAGGAAGCAAAATATGTTTACGGCCGGCGAACTGACACGTAGGACAGAGAATAGCGAGAAGTACAGAGAGAAGAACAGAATTTGTTTTATGGGGTTTAACGTCCCAAAGCGACTCTGGCTATGAGATTCGCAGTAGTGGAGGCCTCCGGAATGTTCGACTACCTAGGGTTCTTTATTGCACACTGACATCACACAGCACACGAGCACCTAGCTCTTCGCCTGCATTGGGATTAGATCTCATATCCTTTGACGCAGCAGTCGAGCGCCTAACCACTGCACCACCGCGACGGGTCAGAGAGAATAACTTACTTTTAATGTGCTAGCTGCTATTGCATTTCGCTGGTTATGATAGTGCACAAAAATAAGGACCGACTGTTCTACCTTAGTATCAGGCCTTGTTTTTGTGCCCTTCGAGAACTAGCAAAATAGAGAGAAACAATACCCAAGAAGGGCAACGATATAGTGATGTACCAACGCGGCCAAAAAGTAATACTGAGGAGGGTTTTGGTATTTGAAATTTTCTCACGCGTTACGTAGAGAAGATCTGATAGTCACTTACTAGATCTATACGAGAGCGCACAATGCATAAGTTATACTTTCGGGTATTCGCTAGGATAAGCAGGAAAAAACGTTTTTTTCCGCCGAGACGTGCTCGGTATTAATATGACCGGGACTAGGACGGGACATTCTTTACATAATAGAAAAGCTGCCACTGCATGTGCAAGTTTTCCTTTTCTCCAGAGTGCCGCGGAACATGTTTTCCACTGCCTTTATCGAAGTAGAAAAGCGAGAGGTGGCATACCATACTTCGTGGCGATGACGAAATAAAAGCATTTGTGGAGGAGTAGTTTAAACCAGCCTCTGTCTTAAAAATAATGCAGTGAATACTGCGGATTGCAGCGTCTAGCTGCGACTCAACGTTTTATTGCGAAGTAGTTTGGAGGCAAGAAGAAATTTCTAGCTGCAAGAGTTTAATAGGAATTTTTTAAAGAAACATGCGCACATGTAGCCATCGAGCACAGTTGAGCAAAATAGGTAGAAGAGTCGAAAAAGAGTTTTTGTACCCATATTTACTGTCACACGCTATTATACTCAGATGTCTGCGCACAGCAATATTTTCAAACAAAAATAAATTGATGCCTTGCTCGCATGACGTCTGTTCAGAGTGCCTGCAATCGTATGACATGCGAATAGGAAAAATAACGTGAAGGGACACATTTTTCAGGCGACTCCGGAGATCTTGTTCGAAGGAAGCGTTCAAAAGAAAGCGTTGAGACGTAGAAACCCGTGCATATCAGTAAGTGCGACAGTTACCAGCGGCAAATAAGAAAAATACGAAAAGCTTCGTATTCGCCAACGACAGCTTAAGCCACTTACAGAAGTGAGGGATGACAGCACAACCAGCGTACGCGAACAAGCTAGAATAAGAAAATGTAGCCCGAGAAACTGTTTTCACTGTGAGGAAGAAGGATCTAGACAAGTAACGCAAAACGAAAAAGAACGTTCCGCCCAAATGCATTTTTGATAAGAACGACCCAGACAGCGCAGGCAGAGTTATAAAGAAATGGCGATTTACGTCTACTCCGCGCACTGCACTCATGCTCCTTGTAGGCATATGCATACTCCATGGAGCGCAGAGCTCTAGAACACTACGAACGCTGCTCTAGGGTGAAGAAAAGAAGCAAGTTTGCAACAAAGCTCAGGCTGGGTTATTTTTTCGGGCATATTTTGCAGTAATATAATCTACTGTGCCGATGGTGGGCTAATGCACAGGATCAAGAATAAGTGACCCGGACCGCAGTGGTAGCGGGCAAAGCTGCGTATTTTAAGGCTTTAGTAAATATTCGAGACTGCCAGCTCTTAGGGATCATCATCATCATCTTCTTCATCATAATCATCATCATCCTCCGCCTGACTATCCCCACTGCAAGGCGAAGGCCTCTCCCATATTTCTCCAATTAACCCGGTCCTGTGCGAGCTGCATCCACTCGACTCCTGCGAAATACTTAATCTCATCCGCCCACCTAACTTTCTGCCGCCCACTGCTACGCTTTCCCTCCCTTGGAATCCCGTTTCTCGCCCTAAGCGACCATCGGTTATCCTTTATTCGCGTTACATGTCCTGCCCATGCCCATTTCTTCTTCTTGATTTCCATTAGAATGTCAGTGACTTGAGTTATTTCTCTGACGCACTCTGCATGTTTCCTATCTCTTCAAGTTATCCCTACCATTTTTCTTTCCATGGCCCTCTGCTCTATAGCTCTTAGGAATTGAGGTCAGTAACTAGCAGTCAGGTTACGTTAGCACGACAGATCTGGCTGGCTCTTGGTTTAGCTATTTCCTTCCATCTTGTGGCTACAAAAAGACCCTATAACTCTGCACATTCCACTCTGGGGCTCAAGGTGGTGCATTGCGTAAGCGCGCAGGTTTCGCAGTCTACAGAAAAGAGAAGCCATGCAACAGCTTCTAATAAAACCGCTTCACAACATAACCTTCAGACATATGAGTAAATTTAACCTGCATTTTACAAAAGTGGCCGCAATACAGAACAGCTCTATATTTTTTTATATTCTTAACACGTTTAGTGCCATCGGCTGACGGCATGCTTCAGCCTGGTATTTCACACGTTACTCTTCAACTAATAACCATATAACGCTAGACTGGTATATATCGCCTAATTAAAACCGTTGTATAGAAATACGCCGGTAGTTACATGTCTGTAGACAACAGATGTGCTCTCTGCATTTATATCCCCCCCTCTAAGAATTCGCTTTTGCAAATGTTAATAGAGCACCGAACTTGAAGACTCGTTGCAGGTCAGCAAGGGATCAGCTTCAACTTCACTTCGAATATCACGAAACCTGTGCACGGCTGAAGTGGCAGGGGTGTACTAGAATTGCGAGCCTCTTGTGAGAAAAGCCTTCACGTGTCTCCCTGTGCCGTAGGTGTTAACGGGTTTCCCTGCGGACTGTAAAAGGCAGTAATATCTGTTAGGAAACTAATGTAAACTGAATCCTGCGGTCGTAGTCGATCTCAGCATAGGTGGCTTCAAAAAACGAAAACGGAGGCAGAAAGGGCGGTTTGTTCTGTGATGGCCTGCAGTGATGTCATTGAAATCTTCGCCTTACTGTATGCTGACGACCACTTATTTCGGAAAGTCATCATCGTGATCATTAACTGTTGCAGGGCGAAGGCCTCTCCCCCATTCCTCCAATTAACCCGATCCTGCGCTAGCTGCATCCAGTGGCCCCAGCGAAATTCTTAACCTCATTCACCCGCCTAACCTTCTGCCTCTCGGAAACAGCCTGCTGTATTTTCTAACTTTTCGTCCTAAGTATGCTAATAATCCTCCAAAGTCGTTTCTTCTTTTGCACACTTTCTCCTGTAGTGTAGCGAAAGAATTGCGGTAGCGTTGGGCTTCCAGTCAGCATTAGCAGCATGATTCCGGCGCAGCATAATCGCAGCCCCGCCATGGTACAATTGACATTTAAGTTCTCCCTCCGCTCAAGGGGGACGCGGACGGGCACGGTGTAACGCTGGCCGAGTTGGCGCGCGCTCACGACGGAAACAGTCGCCGCGATCGAGACAACAATAAGTTTCAAAGGCAACTAAAAAAAGCAAAGCGATCAAAATAGAGCGAGCAGCCTGAGGGCGGAAAGAGAGAGCTAGTCTCCCCTGCACGACTATTGTATCGCGGTTTGTGAAAAGAGAAAGGGAAAAGAAAACGTGGAGGTGAGGGCCTAACCCTTGCCTCTTACCTGATGATGTGCGAGTCAGCCGAGGCTACCAGGAGCGCCGCCGGCGGCAGCAGCAGCAGCAGCGACAGCGCTGGCAGCAGCACCAGCAGCAGCAGCAGCGGTAGCAGCCGCATGACGCCGCCGCCGAGGAGGGGGTCGGGCGCAGCCGTCACAGCATGCCGGCCGAGCTGGCCTGCGTCCAGGGGAAAGGAAGAGGAGAGGACTCTGTCACTCTGTGTCATCCCCCAGGGAGTGGAGCACAAGGCCGCCACTCAGTCCCAGTTCCCTGGGCACCCTCGGAATGGCCACAGCCTGCCTGCATCCGCGTTCTGTGAAGCACGCAGACAGTATGCCTCCACAGCGTGCAGGCTCGTCTATCGAGGGTTCGAGCGGTGCGGGAAAGAAATCGTGGAGGCAGCTGAACAATGTTTGCACGCGACTTCAGAACGTGGGCACACGATATGGACTGCAAGCATTTAATCTTGTGAATGCTGCCAGCTGCTGTTAAACTTCACTTTGTTGCATTGCCCCCTACTCTGGCGCTGTAGGGGAGCGCAAGCAATATATGTAACCCAGCAAACTCGGCACAGGCAGCCCATATATTTTCTGCTGTCCCTTAGTGCGATGAGTAACAAACAGATAAGGAGTGTGTAAGCTCAAAGAGGCGTTGGTGCGCCCGCGATTGATTCGTGCACATGTTTACTGCGACTCAGGATTTCTCAGAGGCGCGATGCTCGCTTTCTTTCACCGGTTCGCGGCAGTAAATTATTACGCGGTTTTTGTTTACGCTATGCGCATTGATTAATACGAAGTTTCACAGTACAGCTTCAAATTTTTAATGTTTTGTAAACTACAACGCTATCATAATAGCAGGCAGTGACGGAGACGCACTGATTCCGCTGAGCGCGGAATTCTGCTCTCAAAACAACTTTCCACCGACTATTTGCTCACGTATGGCATTAGGTTTTGTCGGTGCGGCCCAAGATTCTGTTATAAGCTACAATGACCTATAGCAGGGTCAACAAACTTATTACGGTATGAATCTCGTCCTCTGGTGAACCGGGTAGGCAGCCGAGGCGTGCCTACTTTTTAAAACTGCCACCGCCAGGGGGTGTGCCCTCAGTACATAGCTCAAGCCTATGTGACGAAGGTCAACAATGACGCAGTCACAATGCAACATTGAATATCACTACTTTTTCGCTTATGTTCATTACTGTCGCATTAGTTTCATGTGGTAGTCACGTCAACTTACCAGGCGATCCATGGAATCCCC
Source organism: Amblyomma maculatum (assembly GCF_055883805.1). NCBI lineage: Eukaryota > Metazoa > Arthropoda > Arachnida > Ixodida > Ixodidae > Amblyomma > Amblyomma maculatum. The sequence continues at coordinate 29,347,635 of NC_139349.1, read as the reverse complement.
CACACGATCCAGGAAACCTTTTAACCGCGATCTGTACACAGCGGTGAAACCTGTGGTGTGCTGGTTAACTGAAAGCGAATGGGGGATGGCTATTATGTCCTCATGATTTTTGTTCCACCGAGCCCTATCCACCGGGAATACATTATTGCGCAGCTATTCGGAGTGCGCAAGCAGTCACGAATCGGTCCAAGACAGCAGCGCCGACAAGAATAAAAGCTGGCGTGAAGCCAGCTGCCGGCGTAACTGATCCGCGACGACACAACTACTAGCTTCGCGCCCCTTTCCTGCACGTGTAGCATGGAAATAGAAAAAAAAAAAAAACAAAAATTCTTCCTATTCGCTGGTGTCACCGAGCCTCCAGGGATTATGCGGACCGGTAAGCTTCCAAAGCATACCTCCGAATGCTGCAAGTGGCATTACCGATAAATCCAACACGGAAGATCGCTAACTGCCATTATGAAAAACAGCCACTGCCCTTACGCGAGACTGTCATTGACTGCGTTATGAACCAGATACCATGCGTGTTCCTGGGCTTTATATGGTCCAGAAGCCAGAGCCCATAATAATGCATGCGGCCATTCTTAGGTTAATATCCATGCAGCTGCTGGGGATGTTGCAAAGGCCGCACAGACCAAAGAAGGGAAAGTGAATTACATTCGTCCGCATGACACGTCCCTTCTTTGCGACTTTGGACAAGGTACAACCTCCCTACGTTGAAGATCTCCGCAGCGGCGGCAGCGACCTAGCACAGGCTTGTGAGCGCAGGTCCACCACAGGGACGCTGCGCAGCATGGTTCTACCCCAGTTAACAAGTATGCAGATATCATCTATCTTCAATTGATGTTGGTATACTTCTTTTCTCAACACTCTGTCCTGTTACGACGAAAAGGAAACAACATGCACCTATCTGAAAAGCTACTTAGCAGAGTAAATATATGGAATAATCTTAAAAGGCAGAGCCTTTCGAATGTACATGTGTTAAATGTGATTGGTTGCATGAAATGTCACAGGGACAAAGTCTCGTTTGTCTCATTTATCGCGATATGCAAGTATGGTACTCGTTGGTAATCTGCGTTGTCGCTATCTCTTTTTGGGTGCTGTTTTGACACGGACGTTTTCAGTGTATGGTGACATGTCATGATCCCTCGCATGCTATATATAACCTCTGAGCCACCGTGACTGGCATTCGTCCAACGTTTAGGAGGGTTCCCCAAGGGGGAGTATATTGCCATAGCGTCTGTTGTGTCATGATCCGTGCAGATGTAAATACTGTTTAGACTGGTTATGAGAAAAGAATCCACGAACAGTGCATTCACCTTGGAATCAGAAAATCGGCTAGCTTTAACGTGTGCGATGTCAGTGCATGTAAAGATCCCCAAGGGGTGGAAATTATTCCGCAACCCTCCACTGCGGCTACCCTTTCTCTTTCCACTTTCTCTTCTACCTTCCTCCCTTCCTTTACGGCGCGGTCAGGTGTCTCCAGAAACAAGTGTGACAGATACTGCGCCTTACACTTCCTCTGAACCAATTTAAAAAAAAATTAAGCCCTTTCAGATGCCAAATACACAACTTTGTTCACGTAAGACTGGTAGTTTATCTATGAGTGCGCTAATGCTTTCATCCCCAAAAAAACACTAGAAATGTCACAAAGTCGTTCGTATATCCTTTTCTTTAGCAGAGTGCACATAACGCTAGGAACCCAGATTGAACTTTTAAATATAGGTGACAAACATACCTGCACAACTACGTTGAAGCACCTGTTGTTAAGCTCGAAGGTTTGAGAAATGTTATTTGCCGCACTGGTTAGCTAAGATAAAGATGCACCAGAATTGCTATGCGAAATAATCTAGATTCATCCGAATCAAAGCAACCAAGCCAGTTTCACAGCTCCAAGCCATTTTAATAGCTTGTGCGAATTTTATACGTGTTTCTAAAAATAATGATAGTCGGTGCATAGCGTTGCATATTGAAATCTCTAGTTTGTTTGCTATACGAAGTGCAACGTCCCAACGTGACTGAGGCTATGAGGGACGTAGTCAGTAGTGGATGGCTTCAAAAACTTTCGAACTACTGGGGTTTTAATTGTGCACTCACATCCAGTACCTGTGCACAGTACACTTAATTGTGCACTTAATTGTGCACAGTACATGGGCACCTTGCATTTCACCTTCATTGGGAGGCAGCTGCTTCAGCCTAGTTCGAACTCAAGTCACCTGGCTAGCAGACAAGTGCCCAACAACCACTTAGCCAACGTGGCGGGGAAGAAATTTATGTATTTTGGAGACTTGCCTAGATTTTCGAGGCGGAATATGGCTTTCAATACAAACAGCAAGTGGTGTTTGAAAGGGTTAATAAACTGCGTGATAAAGCCGAAGAAGACTCCTGGTCGCTGTAGCTATTGTTTCCAGTAGAAAAGAGGTGCATTTTGAAAGAAAGAAATTTCCATACACCACTGAGGATGGTAAGGCTTGATGGCACTTTTGTTTACTGCAAAAAACAAAATCTATTCTTTCTTTTTTTTTTTTTTGTAGTGTTGACGTTTGCCTGGTGAAAACAAAAACGAGCATTTGCTGCCCAAGAAAGCAGCCAGAAAGTGTTCTCGCCTCCATATCAAAAAGGACATCGTGATCACTGTTTGGAAGTGAATAGCAGTGTTGCATAGCCTCAGAGTTTGCTTTTTTTTTTTTTCAGTGTTGACGTTTGCCTGGTGAACAACAAAACGAGCATTTCCTGCCCAAGAAAGCAGCCAGAAAGTGTTCTCGCCTCTAGATTAAAATCTCCGACGTCCATATCAAAAAGGACATCGTGATCACTGTTTGGAAGTGAATAGCAGTGTTGCATAGTCTCAGAGATACGCAAAAAAAAAAAAAAACTTATGTACGCACTTACCTTGTGAATCTATTGGCGGGTACGGACACATGTATTTTATTATTATTTTTTGGCCTTTTCGAGATTTAAAATACCTCCACTCTAAGCAAAAATTAAAGTAAGATGTATTGATAATTAAAACGTGAATATTAATCGACATCAAATATTCTTTCCTGCTTGTCCCATTACGAGGGTTATACGTAATCCATTTTACTGGCATGTGCTGCGTTTTCTTGCGTCCTGTTTACAGTAGCACAATCAGCGCTATAAGCCTGCGTATAATGTTTTTCGCATAGTAAGAATACGCCCGTAACAATTGTTTTCATTGCAACTGACAGACTTACATTCTTTTCATGAGTCAATCGTAAATGCTGTAGAGAATATTACTCTGCCGTAATAAGCCAAAAAGGCACAAAGACAGGGAGACCACGGACACCATTCCTCGATGCCTACTCCGTTTCGGAACATAGAACTTTTCACTTGAATCGCGATGATTTTCTTTAAAATGTTTAGCGTATCTTTTAGGTGCAGGCAGAAAATAAAAAAAAAGCCTGGCAGCCATTGAGCAATTCCATGTCACATAAAAACACTGCCAGCCAAAAAACAAAAAAAAACTTCAATAAACTTTGGTTAAACTCGGAACACTCTATCGCAGAGAGCTTAGTTTTAAAAACCTGCTTAAACGCATTTATTAGCCCTTTGTTCACAATTGGTGCGTATTTTCCTAAAGAAAAAAAATAATAATAGACTGTAACGGAAACCCATCCTGACAGGCGAAAGGCGAAAATAGATGTTTCAATTAGCAAAATGCGTAGCAGCAGTAATTTAGGTGATATGACCCGATCCCGCTTAATCATTAAACCGTTTCCTTCATTCTCGCCTTTTTCAGGTAAGCACGGTTTAGATAGCGAGGAACACTTTAACGGTTTCAATTTTTATATTATCTGGAGGCTACCAAGAATGAACCCATTCGCAGTACAGAAATTTCGTTCACAGGATTAACTGCACTACAGCGCAGTTCCCACAGTGCTGTTTTAGCGAGAGTAGCAGGCAGAGTTTTGTGTACTGGATCGAATAACGCGGTCGGGTGAGCAAGGAGCTGCAATCGCAAATGCTGGAGCGTCAGCTTCGTGCCCTGGACTCGTTCATTATTTAATGCGCGTAGCCCTGAAAGCAATCTCTTTAAGAGGCAGCTCAAGCTTAGGCCCCGAATTCCGCTTTTCTTTTCAAATACACGGACCAAAAAATCTCATTTGGCTGGTCATCTACCGATTCAGATGAAATGGGTTCCCTTTAAAAGCTTATACAGGTAGTGATTTATCTAAGGGAAAATTGTAGTTCCGATGTTCAAGGTTTCCTAGTATAGTACCATGAAAACTAAAATCAGAAATTACGTTCCAGTGCAGGTAGCTGCTTAACTGCAGACCAAACGATACAAATTGTATTTGTGCCTTCAATTCCTTTGGGAAAGAAATAGGCGTGTCGGTTGTATGAATTTTATAAGTTTCCTTATAAGAACAAAAACAACTATGCGGAGGATAAAACTGATTAAAATTTCAGTTTTGCTTTTTTAAATGTCATTAAATGTGTACGTCAACACATGCTGTTGCCAGATTTCATTACCGAGATACACACGTCAAAAAATAAATACAAAATTCTATCATAGTGCTTTAAACTCGTAGCCGCAATAAGTCTTTTCTATGCAAATGCTCTAGGTATTAGTGCCTATAGGTACTTGCTTTTCTTTTTTCACATCATATCAGCCTCGGCTGTGTAGGGCATATTCTTACTGCGGTCTGGGATATTTTCACCGTCACATAAACAGGATCTGCTGCCAAAAACTGTGGCGCAAAGTTTGTAGCGCATCGAGCAATTATTTTTCTTTGGGAAAAGTTTCAATCAATGCAAATAAAAACAAAAGAATAAACACCGAAGATGGCATTGAGTTGTGGCAACATGGCAGAAAACAGAACCAAGAACGCACTGTTTGAGCCTATTTCTTGTTAACAAGTAGCCTTGTCATTTCTGTCTTATATTTGTATATGAAAGCGTTTCAAGCAATATCAGCGCGTCGTCATCATTTTCCTGACTTTAGCCAGCATTCGCGTTTATGCATACGTAACGCGTGTTGGTCACTGCGCAACCCTATAACAGTTCCCTTTTATAGTGCAGGGCTGCATATTTTTGCGCCGCTTGATTTAGTGCGAAGTATAAATCGAGCTGACAGGCGTAAAGCACAAGGCCCAGTGAATGGAACTCTATGCTCCACGTGCATGGTACTCCAATTTAATTGCTTGTCCGGTGGTTGTTGAGGGCAGTTTCTGTAAATATTTTGAACATGTACTGAAACGCTTAGGCTTTGCGAAGTGCGAAATGAACCGAAGCTTACAACCGCTCTCTTTATCGAGTTTCATTCATTTGTGGTTGTACACTCTGCGAAACCTGTCATCGGCACGCGATCTTTTATGGTGAAGGTGTTAATACCACGGCGATTATCTGGTCAAGAAGGGTATTCGAGTCCATCGTTATTCAGCTTGAATCAACGACCCTGTGCCTACATGCGCGGCATGCTCGTCTCGCAATCCCTAGTCCTAGCCTCAATATCCCCCCCCCCCCCTTTTTTTTTACCGCCAAATTCACCCGAGTTGCTTTTTCGCCGAGCGGCATTGCTTTGTTAAGGTTCCTCAAAATTTTGGCGTTAACGCAAGCATTCTGACCTGCTCGTTGCTAATAATGGTCCATTGGTATTCTTCACTCACTGCAATGAGTTCTCTCCAATGAAGCTTGCTGTGCGCCCTTCAAGAATGATTGAGCTAGCTTGTGGTGACGTAACGGCATTCTTTGAACTCCAGTAAATAACGCTATTGTATACGTGTATCGTAGCAAGACTGAAACAACGTAACTAGCCGCTTTTCGAGATGATCAATAATTTTCACTGATAACTTGTTCTCCAAGCTAGTGATAAAAAAATTAGGTAAGTATTATGTACTCACTGATGAAATTAGTGGACTAGAACATGTTGTATATTAGGCCAGCCGATTCCCAATAGCCCTCCGCTGTTTCACTATCAGTTCAGTTCCGTTCAGTCGTGACCGACTCTTCGTGACCCTATGGACCATGTCACGCCACGCTTTCCGGTCTCTCACTATCTTCCTAACATCACATAACTTCATCTGCAGTGCCTCGAGGATGCCATCTAACCATCGCGTTCGCTGCCTACCCCTTCTCCGGCGACCCTCAACCTTTCCCAACATCAAATCTTTCTCCAGTCACTCCTCTCTTCTCATCAGATGACCAAAGTAGCTGAGTTTTAACTTTAGAATTTGACCCTCCAATGAGCAGTCAGGGTTTATGGTCGACCATATCGACTGATTTGATCTTTTGGCAGTCCAAGGAACTTTCAACAGTCTTCGCTAGCACCACAATTCAAACGCGTCAATTCTTCGGCGGTCAGCGTTTTTCACAGTCCAACTCTCGCATCCATACATCACAACTGGAAAGACCATAGCACGAGTTATACGGATCTTTGTTGGCAGACTAATGTATCTGCTCTTTACTAGGCGGTCAAGGCTAACCATTGCTCTCTTTCCCAGAAGCAGGCGTCTCCTAATTTCATGGCTGCAGTCTCCTTCCGAGGTAATCTTGGAGCTCAAGAAGAGAAAATCTGTCACAGCTTCCAGTTCTTGTCCATTGATGCTCCAGGACTTGATAGGGCAAGACGCCATGATCGTTGTCTTTTTAACGTTCAGTTTAAGCCCAAACTTCTCACTCTCTTCTTGTACGCGCATCAGAAGTCTCTTGACTTCCACTTAACTTTCTGCCATTAAAGTGGTATCATCCGCATATCTAAGGTTGTGGATACGTTTTCCAGAAATCTTCACTCCAGCTGAAGACTCGTCCAGACCGGCCTTCCTCATGATGCACTCTGCATAGGTTAAATAGGCAGGGCGACAATATGCGGCCTTGCCTCACTCTTTTCTCAATCGGAAACCAATCAGTAAGAACATGCCCAGTTCTGACCGTGGCCTCTTGTCCTTCATACAGGTTCCTGAGGAGACAGATGAGGTGAATTGGAACTCCCATCTCTTGAAGAGCTTGCCACAATCTGCTGTGATCAATGCAGTCAAGCGCTTTCGCATAATCAATAAAGCAGAAGTAGATGGGTTTCTGGAACTCTCTTGCTTTTTCCATGATCCAGAGAAGGTTGGCAATTTGGTTTCTAGTTCATCTGCCCTTGCGAAACCCTGCTTGCACGTCCTGAAGATCCCGATCCACATACTGCTGCAGCCTTCCTTGGAGGATTTTCAACATCACCTTGCTAGCATGCGAAATAAGTGCGATCGTGCGGTAGATGGAACAATCTTTGGCACTTCCTTTGTTTGGAATGGGGACCCGTGGCCTAGTGGTTAGAGCGCCCGTCTCGGCTGCGGGAGGTGGTTAGTTAGAAACCCACCGCCGGACACCCACCGGTAAAAATGGGTACAAGCGTCCCCCGGCCTGGCGCTCAGCTTTTCCAGGGGTGTGCGTTTGGTAGAAGCTCCGTAAACCCCGCTGCGCGCCCCTCCTCCGCAGTAGGCCCAAACCCAGCTTCGAACCTCGCAGCCTGCAAAGGTGGTTCTGTTTGTCTTGCAAAGGTACTTCCTTGTGAGCCTCACCTGAAGTGCTCCCTTAGACGTTACAATACATATACGTTATATATATAACGTATATATATTGTAACGTCTAAGGGAGCACTTCAGGTGAGGCTCAAAGGACATATATATATATATATATATATATATATATATATATATATATAGGGGAAATGAGGGTGCTCGTTATACTATATGAAGGAAAGAAGCCAACAGTCGGCGGGCCAAGGAAAGCGTTGGGGATGTTACTTTATGTCCTTTTTTTAATGTTTACTTGGATAATCACAGAAATTAGTAATGTAATCTTGTTTAGGGGACAGATAATTAAACACAAAGTAGAAGAAAAAACAACGTGCCGATGGTGGGAACCGAACCCACGACCTCTGAATATCGCGTCCGGTGCTCTTCCAACTGAGCTACATCGGCCGCTGTCCCCCCTGATACTTGCTTGGGTATTTATGTTGTCTGTATACGAACCTTGAGTGTTCACCAGCGCCACCCTCAAACATAGCGGCGGACGTAGAACGTCCTTTGTTACCGCCAGCGTCACGTAGAACGTGATCAAGAGCGAGGGTGAAAGCTGTGCTGGAGCTCTCTTACGCTACCTATGGCTTCAAGACTGCCAGAACCGAGACCCCCGTAAGCTACAAGCAGATCAATTAAGGGGAAATGAGGGTGCTCGTTATAATACATGAAGGAAAGAAGCCAACAGTCGGCGAGGCCAAGGAAAGCGTTGGGGATGTTACTTTGTCGTTTTTTAATGTTTACTTGGATAATCACAGAAATTAGTAATGTAATCGTGTTTAGGGGAAAGATAATTAAACACAAAGTAGAAGAAAAAACAACGTGCCGATGGTGGGAACCGAACCCACGACCTCCGAATATCGCGTCCGGTGCTCTTCCAACTGAGCTACATCGGCCGCTGTCCCCCCTGATACTTGCTTGCGTATTTATGTTGTCTGTATACGAATCTTGAGTGTTCACCAGCGCCACCCTCAAACATAGCGGCGGACGTAGAGCGTCCTTTGTTACCGCCAGCGTCACGTAGAACGTGATCAAGAGCGAGGGTGAAAGCTGTGCTAGAGCTCTCTTACGCTACCTATGGCTTCAAGATTGCCAGAACCGAGACCCCCGTAAGCTACAAGCAGATCAATTAAGGGGAAATGAGGGTGCTCGTTATAATACATGAAGGAAAGAAGCCAACAGTCGGCGAGGCCAAGGAAAGCGTTGGGGATGTTACTTTATGTCTTTTTTTAATGTTTACTTGGATAATCACAGAAATTAGTAATGTAATCGTGTTTAGGGGAAAGATAATTAAACACAAAGTAGAAGAAAAAACAACGTGCCGATGGTGGGAACCGAACCCACGACCTCCGAATATCGCGTCCGGTGCTCTTCCAACTGAGCTACATCGGCCGCTGTCCCCCCTGATACTTGCTTGGGTATTTATGTTGTCTGTATACGAACCTTGAGTGTTCACCAGCGCCACCCTCAAACATAGCGGCGGACGTAGAGCGTCCTTTGTTACCGCCAGCGTCACGTAGAACGTGATCAAGAGCGAGGGTGAAAGCTGTGCTAGAGCTCTCTTACGCTACCTATGGCTTCAAGACTGCCAGAACCGAGACCCCCGTAAGCTACAAGCAGATCAATTAAGGGGAAATGAGGGTGCTCGTTATAATACATGAAGGAAAGAAGCCAACAGTCGGCGAGGCCAAGGAAAGCGTTGGGGATGTTACTTTATGTCTTTTTTTAATGTTTACTTGGATAATCACAGAAATTAGTAATGTAATCGTGTTTAGGGGAAAGATAATTAAACACAAAGTAGAAGAAAAAACAACGTGCCGATGGTGGGAACCGAACCCACGACCTCCGAATATCGCGTCCGGTGCTCTTCCAACTGAGCTACATCGGCCGCTGTCCCCCCTGCTACTTGCTTGGGTATTTATGTTGTCTGTATACGAACCTTGAGAGTGTTCACCAGCGCCGACTGTTGGCTTCTTTCCTTCATATATATATATATATATATATATATATATATATATATATATATATATATATATATATATATATATATATATATATATATTAAGGAGAACTGGTGGAGGCATCAGTTGTTTGAGTGTACTAAATACGTTTTTTACCTACTGTCGTCCAAGGCTGGGCTTTTCGTGTGCACAAACGGAAGATATGTATTCTCGGACATTTTCCTTCTTAAGCGATATCTTCGTAACGACTTCATGAATAAAATACGAAGCTCATTAGGCGTACACGTGGTCATAGTACGCAGCGCGTTTTAAAAGTCAGATATCTCCCGCTCTTTGGCAACCTAAAGTGAAAGGCCCAAACTGCATACGCTGTTAAATTAAGAAGGTTAGATGCTTGGGCTTGTTAGTACATGGTCGAAGGGAGCAAAATGTAGCGCACCAAGACAAAGATTGAAAAAGAAGACGCACACAGCACTAACTTCCAACTAATATTTATTCAATGAAGAAAGAATGGTTTTTATACCACCCGATATCACATGCGCCAAAAGAACATGCGCTAGCAAGTCGTATCAGCCAGATATGCGATCTCATTTGGAAGCAACGCGACAGAAGGGTTACTTATACATTCATCTTTCAAAATAGTGGTCCATTCAGCTTCAATTATTTCACGCGTGGAACTGTTTTTGTGCACTTTTGAAACCAAACTTTTTTTAAGAAGAGGTATGCAATTGCAAGCCCGGCAATGAGGCGACAAACCTTTACCACACATGTTGCTAACATCTCGGCCATGCTCATGAAGCCTATCATTGAGGCATCTGCCCGTTTGACCAATATATTGCTTCCCACAGGATAGAGGTATCTGATAGACTACATTTTGGATGCAATTAACAAATCTTTCTTTATCTTTCTTTGTGCAGCCTACACCTTCTTGGCTTCTGACGAAGTTTTAGTGCGTAGCTGAATCAACTTATTCGGAGCCGAAAAAGCCACTCCCGATCGCTACGCTACGTTTTTAAGATTATGGCATTTTCTTTTGGCGAATTTGATATGCGGTGGTATAAAAACCATTCTTTCTTCCTCAAATAAATATTAGTTGGAAGTTAGTGCTGTGTGTGTCTTCTTTCTCAGTCCTTGTCTTGGTGCGATACATTTTCACCCCTAGTTAAATTAAGTTGGCTTGCTCGAATAAGAATGCGCGAAACCTTCATACTTTTCTCTGTGTAACACGTTAGGAAGCTGAAACGCCGAAGCGTTCTCCGTAAACTTTTGGCCGTCTCTTGGGTCAAAATAGGTTAGCTGCGTTATGTCCGATGCAGTGTTTTGCAGCATTATATCTGATAGAAGTTTTTCATTACATGGTTGACAGTGCTTTGTTTGTCGTTTTATGTTCTTAGTACATTTTCGTTTACGCGTGACTTCCTTCCTTTTTGCAGAGGTATTTTCATTAACAGACAGCGTCTAATTAGATTTCATATATTTCACATGTTGACTAGCGCCTTCCATGATCCGTCTATTAGTGACAATGTGTTGTGAATCTGCACTGCTGGCTTCTAGTGTATGATACAAACAGCTGAGTCATATTTATTGGTTACTTTCTTAGGCACACTTATATCGAGCCTAAAGCGTGTGCGCCAACAAATTAAGTACTTTGATGTGTTTGCCCGATTCCTGTTAGCAGTGGCTTCCTTCCTTTGATTCATGCCGAGTGCAAATGAAATTCCCTCGAAATTTCATCGGCTTTCAAGACCAAAGTAAGAGTTGTGGCTGCTGTAATCAAAAAGAGCATTTTAGCGCTAAAAAAAGCACAAACCAACCAGTTACTCTCGAATGCACTAGCTGTTGACAATGAGTGTCATTGTTTAGATTGTATTTAATTGTATTGTATTGCAATGTATTGTATTGTATTGTATTGTGCCATATCTTCTTGTATTGTATTGTATTGTATTGCATTGTATTGTATTTTATTGTGCCGTATCTTCTTGCACTCAATTCTATAGCTTTCGCCTATAGAAAAACACATCAAAAAGGGATGCTGCTAAAAAATAATGGCGACTGCTGCATCATTCCCTGCCCTTGGCGATTTATCTTAGTTCCTTTCTCTGCTTTCTTGAACTGCTATCGGGCTCGATATCGCAAGCTTTTTTTTTTTTTTTTTTTACAATGTGCTTTTCTTTTTCTTTTTTTGGCTCGTCAGTCTTGTCTGCTCGTTTGTTTCCAAAGCTTAGCATTTCTATGGAACAGACGGTGGAGGCGAATAGTAAGTAGCTGAGACAAAAAAAAAATCGAACTGATATGAACAAACAACGTTTTTTGAAAGAGCTCTAATGATGTGTATCTATGCCTGAAGTCTTTTCTATGAGTTATTTCCGGGGCACAGTCTAGCGCAAACGCATCCCGTTAGCCTCAGCGCCGCCTAGCAGCGTCCCTGCTACGAGGGGGATCGATGCGGGGCAGTTTTTTATACGGCAGACGCTTTTACGTTCGGCGCGCTTGCCATTGCTCTCCCATGCCTATTTGGGCAACAGCGAACGGCCGGCGATGAAACATCAGAAGAGGCCTCCGCGCCACTGCCTGTCTTAACGCCGGCGTATCAACACATGATTACGAAATCATTTCGAAAGAAGCTTGCGCAAATGTCTTGCGCTGATAGAAAAAACCAAACAAAACCCATCGCGGTACTGTTGCGTCTGCTGTGAACACAACGCTCAGCGCTTGAATGTTTTCGTCGTGCGGGCTTTTGCGCGTACACAAAAGTGATCTACTCGACGCGGTGGCTAAGGACCATGGCGTTCATTTGCGCTGTTGGGCTGCTTGGTTCGGAACGTCGTGGTCGAATCATGGTCATAGCGTGTGCATTTAGATAGCGATGCAACGTGACACTGCTAGTGTGCCGCACAATCAGCTCGTATGACCGACAGTCTCCCAGCACGGCGTCTCTCCATAGGGTATACGTGCAGCGCTGTGCACACCTTCCCGAACTCCACCTCGCACGAGCGCGCAGCGTCTATAACTGCCATTCGGTTCGTAGCAGACGCGTAGTTCGAAACAAAAGCTGCCTTGCTCAGACTGCGCGTAACAGTCTGCGTAGGATAGACCTCCCTGCTGAAACGAGAACATGCCCGATTCGGATCGTGTAGCAACGCAGCTGCGAACTACGGCGAGCTAATTCCGCCGCTAATTGTTTCAGGGCTTCGTCGTCAAGATCAGAGCAACGGCTAGGTCTCGGTTGCTCGGGATATTTGTCTTCATTTTTTCTTCTCTTTTGCTCAACTTTCGATGTGTAAACAAATTATCCATGGTAATCGGATTAGGGCCGCCGCTTGTGTCTCGCTAACAGCGAACATCAGGGGAAATCAAGAGCGACGTATTCTCTCTTTGCGCCTGAAAAGCATGTACAGCCACCACCGAGAGCGACAGCTGGCCTGTCATGGCTCTGGAATGGCTGCTGCCGAGGACTTCTGGCGCGAGCTAATTGCATGTTTCGAAAGGATGAAACACAATCCGCGCCGATCTTCATCGTCGTCGGTCATCGCGCATTGCGGTTACGTAGATGCATACCGTATCATGCGCGAAGCACGTCGAATATTTCTTAATTAGGCTCGAATAAGCCAGCTGGCCCCAGCTCTACGAGGCAGTGGAACTGATGAGCAGAGGATATGTAATTGGAGGTTATGAGAAATAATTGAAGATCGCGAATGCAGGTAATAGCCATATGAAAGAGCGCACATAATAAGTCCTAATAATTTATTTTATTATTTAGTTGTTTACACGATGCTGCATACAGGACTGATACGGTCCAAGCAAGATGGGCGAAAATTGTAGAAAAATTATATTCAAAGCATCGAAAACAATAGTGCATTTCAATTAAGGCAGTTAAGGAGGAGCAGGTGCGCAGAGTATGGAGACAGCTATTTACCGACCTCCCTCAAATTATAATTACTGAATCAGCTTGAATAATAAGCGTACTTTTTTTCTAGTGTGTAAAAAATTTTCTTCGTGACAAACATTTCCAGACACTTTCAAATTTAATGTAAACAAAGGTGCTGGAGCAAATTTAAAACAACGAACAATCGCCCCCCCTCTGGCCACTCCGATATCGCAGGTGCTTACACTTTCTTGGGTCAGTGGCGTACTCTGCACGCATAACGCACATTTGATGCTGGAGCATATACAGCTCGTTTGCTCGAAAAGCCTTCACCGTACTCCACTTTCGGCTCGGTTGCTGTCGAGAGTTGTCAACATGGAGGCCTGTGGGTGAATCGGTGTTTCTTCATATACGCCACAGTTCAGGTGTCTGTGTGTGACAGCAACTGCATCTTTCCTTTCCTATAAAGCAGTTCACAAAGGAGATATCGCATCTGCTCTTAAGGAGAAGCTTGAGCGTGTACGTCCCTCTAATTTTTACCGACGCCGCGTGTCGATTCGAAAACCATTCATTGGATGAAAGTTTGCTGAAAAAGCAGGTGGGGCCCTCAGTCTACGGATCCTGCAATTCACGAATGTGAAGCAAATGACCGCCAGACCGAAATCCATGGTTGTGCGGCTCAGTCGCTTGCCGATATAATGCTGCGGCTTTTACTGTGTTTGTTTACGTCTATTGAAACACTAACCAATAATTCGCGGTTACACTTCGTGCATGACATCACACGATGAGCTGAAGGCTGCGGAACCAATGTCTGGTCGCTTCACTCAGTTTTTCTTTCTTTTTTTTTTATGTCACAATAGAGATATTCACTACCAAGACATGCTGAACTACACCCCTGCAAGATAGCGGGGCCTTATGGTGCTGCATGCCCTAACTTTATTAAATTCTTGGCCATTGAGGGTGTTCGGCTGATCTAATCCTCTGACATCATCAAAAACTGCAATCAAATTTTGCTTTTGCAATTTAATTAACTTTACTTAGGTTTCCTTTCCTTTCTGGAGATCGGCAAATAATGCCTTTTTCTGTTCTAGAAAAAAAAAAATGAAAGGAAAGCGTCATCTGCTCTTCATCTAGCCTCTTTGTTCACACCTTTATTGATATACATTAACAATATCCTCTGTGAGATGAATGGAAGGGGTCATTTTTCACAACAGGTATATACTAGTGCCATACTCCCGCTTTATTTCTATCCTTCCTCCTGCCTCTTCCTCCGCACTACCCTCGATTGGAACGCCTCACTAACCGACATTCATTATTTCAAGACTGCCATCGAAAGTCATTTGTATTGTAACTGCCGTACTCCAAGCCCACCCCTCATGTAATACCCCTTAAATGGGGCCTTTGAGGATTCAATAAATAAATAAATAAATAAATAAATAAATAAATAAATAAATAAATAAATAAATAAATAAATAAATAAATAAATAAATAAATAAATAAATAAATAAATAAATAAATAAATAAATAAATAAATAAATAAAAGTTCTACAGCGGTTCACGAACTAGTACAAGAGGTGTAGAGGAGTGCTATTGTGCAGGTCTGTGCTACAGTAGTCGTCTTTAGTATAGCGGGTTTTGCGTGGCTCCGTGCTTAGCCAGTGGCTCCTGTATTAAAGAAGGCACTGACTTGAAGAAACAGGTTAACAGTGCGCACACGCTAACCTAAATAGCGTTAGCGTACGCACGCAATTTTAGTGTTAGCATAGCGGTTTATGTGCACTTCGCTTAAAAACGTAGTGGTGTCATTTCGACAGTAATCAGTCCACATCAGCCAATTAAAGAGTCGTTGCTGTCCCGGTTTACACTTTTACCAGTAATCAGTGGTGCTCCTGTCTTTAGGTACAACAGACCTTACTTTGACAACCGTGCGTGCTTTGCAGGATGCTCCGAGTCAAGCCACGACTGCCAATTAACGTAGGTAAAACGGAAAATGCGAAAGCAGCAGATAATAAAATGCCGAGATGCAGCCACACGAGCGCACCCTGCGCGTGCCGCTCCCTCGATTTAGGCATACCAGATTGAGCAATACAACGCGCTAGCGCCGCTTATTGTTATCGATTTAACACCAAAACTCACAATATCATGATTGGCTGGTCTACGGGGTTTAACATCCCAAAGTGACTCAGGCTATGAGAGACGCCGCAGTGGAAAACTCCGAAAATGTCTACCACTTGGGCATATACTGACTTACCCACTGTCTACACACTCTCTTCCCATTTCGGGCGGGTCGCATAATCTGTATACCGACAGTGAAAGGAAACGAATGTACTTGCAGTACTTTCTGTGCCAAGTATTTTTCGTTTTCTCAAAAAGGGTAAAGGATGACGTATAATATTACGAATATTTTATTTAGGTAATTAAGTGCTTTTAGTTTTCAGTGCAAGCAAGAAGCGATAAAAAGCGAAGCGTGAAGCTAATGCCAGAAAAGCTGTCACTTTCATTTGCGAGTGGCGCCAGTGAGTCCCAGCTTGCAGGCAGCCTAGTCAACCATGCCGTACACACGCGCCGTACACACGCATACACAGGAAGAATCATGCACTAGTAGACACTGCTGGAGGCGCTGCTGTGCCATTACTGTTTGCCGCTTCGCTCGAGAGGACTTCAGGCGTTTGCTCACACGCTTTGTCGATGCGACAAATCAAGAACGTATCACTGTGCCCTTCGCGAGGCAAATATATTCAGTAACTAACAGGACGGTAGAGTAGAATTTCTGCACGACACACACTCGATCGAAAAAAAAAAAAGAAAAACTCTTCCTTAATAAACCGCGAGCTCTGCTGAAACTGCGCGCATAGAAGCATTCGAGTCGCCAGAACTGTTAATGATTGCCTTCGCATTATCTACATAGTTGTCAAAAGGTATATATATATATATATATATATATATATATATATATATATATATATATATATATATATATATATATATATATATATATATATATATATATATATATATATATATATATATATATATATATATATATATATATATATATATATATAAACAATAAAGCCGATATTGTCGTTTCAGTGGTATAACCAAACAATCCCTTCAGTTTTCATGGTAATAAAACGCTAATGTCGTCAATCGGCGTTGCCAGTTAGAGACATTAACCAGGTGGCAACTGCATTGTTTTCCTGCACACGACCAAGCGCACTGACAGCTGTGACATCTTTCTGTTGGAGAATCGCGCGTGCTCCATAACACCGGTTCGTCATCGTCGTCCTGTGCTTACGCCTTGAAAGCATCTGGAGTGATATGCCGACTGTTTTACGCTGTCTGGTGCTTGGTTAAAATACAGGTTACACCGCAGTTATGCCATCGTAGTCAGAGATACGAAACCTGCTTGAGCAAAAGCTTTATGTGTCGTCGACAATGGTGCTCAGATCAATTTGCAATGATTATCCTAGCGCCTGTTAAGTTTTCACGGTCACGGTTAAGGTGCCGGAATGTACGGCTTGGCAGACGCCAGCAAGAATTTGGGACTTTGCCTCACGGTAGCTCGTACGCGTGTAACACTTACAAGCCATACCCAGGGCTTAACTTATAGTTTTGACTGACAGGCTGGTGAACTCGGAAGAAACTCGCGAAGTTTGAAAACTCCAGAGTTCAACTCAGGGTTTTCATGGCAGAGCAGCAGCACCTTGAACCATCGCTTCGAGCTGCGCCAAAATTCTGCCTAACTAGCGTATAGTTTCAGTGTCATATTCACCTGTCGAAAATGCTGTCGCACTGTCTGTGCGCCAATAAATGCGACGACTAACGCCTGCGAAGGCTGCATATGATCGGAGTCGAAGAGCAAGTCCTCCTGAGTTCTATAGAGCAGGTAGATTGTAGGAAAGCTAACCAATAGCAGAAGGCTTTGCGGGGACGTACCTCTCTAGCTTTCTGTTTTTCTAATGGAGTTTGTTTGTATAGTGCGGTTAATTTGTTCGATTAAGTTGCCTGTTTCATCTCAGCCATTCATCGAAGTATTTCCGTGAAATCTCGGTATGAATAATAGGACAATAAAGGGCTTTGATGCTTATGCAATGTAATTATCGTGAAATATCAGAATATCGGTGGTGGACACAGATCCTTTGTGTTGCGGGCCAATGCTAGACGGCGCTGACTGCGTGGAAATCAATAGTCTCCCCTGTTCGCATTTGTTTTCACAGTGATAGTACACGACCACTGTGGCAATCGTAAACCCATCACTGGGAACAACGCTCCAAGCGGTTACCGCTTGAGGACGCAAAGGTTTCTTAACGAGAACGTTTAGGTCTGCGTGCCCACAAGGTTAACATGCAGACGCAAAACTTACTTTAAAGGCGCGCAGGTATCGTGACAGCGGCATCGTTTGCACTCTGTTCCCATGGAATCACAAGACTACTAAATGCAATTTAAATTAACATGCAGTTTAATATATGAAGCACTCCCACCGAGTTATCTGTGCAGTCGCTATCAATGCTCAACACAAATATGTGGCAGAGCATCTATACTTATAGCTGAATAAATTTAAAGTTAGGAATCACCACTTACAAAAAAAAATTACTTCTAAGCTACTCTGATGCAGTAAGGAATCGTTAATTTAGAGGTGATTGAAATATTTGGCGTAATCTTTGAGTAGGAGATCAGGACGACATACTCGTTTGCTCCAATCGCCACTTCACGGGTGGTGTTTTGTAACTAACTTTGCGCCCTCTAAATATTGCTCTTTAGAGCTCCCTCTGATGTAACACGGGGACCTCCGAGAACTCGCACCGACACCGGCGAATGTGGTCAATTTTTGCTTGGAGCAACGTTTGTCTTATAGGCAGGCGTGGCGATGTTTCCGGCACCTTTCGCCTGATCGCGGAAGCATATTAGACAGCAACAAAAGAGAGAAAGACAAAGGAAGGTAGATGATTACATGCCCCAGGTATGGGGACCGTGCAGCTTCTTCAAGTCTGAATGGAAATCAAGATCTTTCAGCCTTTGTATGCCCCTTTCTGACCCCATAGGAAAGCGTATAAAACGGCAATATACACAGAGAGAATGGATCGTACCTAATAATCTTACACTGGGAATAACGATGTCATCCTGCCATGTACAATGGCACATTGACTCACGACGAGGCGCCTGGCGACCAGTAATGGGACGATATCAACGTTTGAACGGAATCATCGCAGAATGGCACGACCCCGGCAGGAAACCATTCGACGCGCAGCGACGGACTATACGATTGCACAAAATAGAGCAACGCCTGTATCCCCGGTATCGCAAGGAACGCAATTCCTGCCTTCTACTCGCCGCGGTCCCAATACTGCGCTTCCCGCTGCTGTGTTGACCCTTGGCGGCAAGTGTCAACACAGAGTCGCCTCAATTGCCTCCGCGACGGCGGCAGCGCGCCCAGCGACGAACGGGAACCGTTTCCGGGCCGGCAGTGCTCTCCTTTACCGAATGCCGCGCTTCAGAGACGAACGGTGCCTTTCGCGTGTGGAAGAAGGCTTCTGGGAAGCCCAGAATAACTTCCTACGCCAAGCTGCGCAGTGGAGACAATGTGATGTGTGCACGCACGAAGGCCACGAATTCGCACCACACTCTGTCTACTGGAGAAACCGTTACAAGTGCCTCGATCAAAGGGCATATTAATACTTTACAGATGGTTTGTCTCCGCACGGACAGACTGTTTGTCGAGAGGGCTAATTGGAACAGGCTTGTCCATTTCAGCTTTTAGGCTAAGAAAGGGGCTTGCCGTTCTTGCGAATATTTCAGTGCTTGGTTTGTAATCCTTTCTGATGCGGATGCAGCTATTCACGTGATACAGTATTAGGCTTCATTAGGCACAAATATAGCTTTCAAAATAGGCGACGGTAAAAAGGCCCTAGAAGGGCCTGCATTGAAGGACCTCAGTTGGGGAGACAAAATCAACCCGGAGCCCTACAATAACAGTGGCCATCCTACTGTCCCATATATTCTGTGGTGCTGCTGGGTTCTTCGATGCGAAATGATCCAGCCCTAAAATCCCCCCCCCCCCCCCCCCCCTCAATTCTTCTGAAAGAAAAGAAGAAGTTGAGCGTGTTGGCGATGATGCGTAAGTTCTTTCGTTGAAGTACTTTTGCCCCCCAAAACGTGTTGCTGACGTAAGCGCTATTTGAAATTTCAGTAAAAAAAGCAAAAGTAGGTCTCAGGAAAAAGTTTTATCATTCGTGAAACAAGATGCGATCAGAAATATTAATTTGATATATTGCACTTTCATAGTCCTTTCATGTGAGTTCATGAATGGAACATAATATTTTTATGCATATTACTGGATCGTCGAAAATGCAAAAAATGTCATTTTGGAATTTTGTTTAGTTTAACCTCAATAAAGTGTAAGCCAAAAGATTAGTTATGGTTTAGCTTTGGTTAACCTCTTAGTTCAATTGCGAAAGCAACGGCGGAAGCTTCTTTTGCCTGCTACATTATTCCCCTCTCACGCCCTATCAGTGTAAGATGCTACATAATTGAGGACAATTAAGCTCATCCTTTAAGGCTATGACGCGAGAGCGTAAGCTACGAGCCCACATATAAAGTCATGCTTCAACCCATCCCTATGAACGCGCCTGCGTGTCTTGGGGTAAAGAGAATGCTAACGGTTCTGGCAGGCTGAGTCTAATATCACCCTCCCATATTAAAGGAGCGACTCGAGTTGGCAGCTCCTGCCTGTGGCATAGTGGTAACGTGAATTCAAATGTCATAGCAGGCTGATTTTTATTGCGAAAGCAATAATACGACAGCCAAAGTGAGACCTCGGGTGGCCGCAGCTACGCTATGAAGATGCGTAGCTACGTCGTGAAGAGACGTAGCTACTGTCTCCTTACAAAAAATCACCCTGCCATGACGTTTGAATTCAATTTACCCCTCTGCCATGGGCAGGAGCTGCCAACTCGGATCGCTCCTTTCATATGAGAGGGTGATATCAGAATCAGCCTGCCAGAACCGTTTGCATTCTCGTCACCCCTACGACACGCAGGCACGTCCATGAGGCTTAGTTGAAGCGCGACTTTATATGTGGGCTGGTAGCTTACGCTCATGCGTGATACTCTTAAAAGATGAGCTTAAGTGTCCCCAATAATGTAGCGCCTTACACTGATAGGGAGTGATAGGGGAATAATGTAGCAGGCAAAAGACTTCCGCCGTTGCTCTCGCAATTAAACTAGGCTTAACCAAAGCTAAACCACAACTGATTTTTTAAAGCAATTTGCTCGAACTTTCAAAAAAGCGTATTTTTATATTTAGGCCTGTGTTGGGAATCGAGGTCATCAATAGATAAAGACAGGCAAGATGGCTTATTTTACATATCAACATCTTAGATTTTAATTTATAAGATATTACGTGAGTAAATGTTGTTCGATAGGAAAATATTATATCTTTACTTGCATAACTGGCCACAGCGCCATGATCTGTGCGTTCAGTTGAAGTCTCTAAACCCTCCTCCCCCCATCCCACTCACAAAGCACTTCTAAGGAATGGGAGAGTGTCCATAACTTTCAGGGGGCCCTCCAAAACTGGAAGATGGCTGCAGAGCCCTATTGCAAGGGAAAGAAGGCAGCTCCTTCCAGCAAGCCTCCACTCTCCAGAACATCGCCACCCACTAACCGCTTTCTGACAGCCTGGATTCATAATTGGTTGAATTATAAAATGATCAGATTAGAAACCAACCAAAAAACAGGCATATCAGCCCCGCTGCTAATGGTCTATATGTCCGCGGATTGGGGCCGATCAATGAAATCACGGCTAACAAACCAGTTTTGGCTGGTTTTATTCTTTTATCGTTGCCTAATTTGGTCACAGAAGCGCACGAATCAGCGGCTGCGAAGTAAGTTCTAAGGCATAATGCGAGGGCAGTCGATTTAAATCTGGAATATGTAATTAGTCGTACTAGCGTAGATTTCTCTATGAGTGTCGTATAACCGCCCGTACATTTTGTATTTCTAACCATCAATTTAGTTTGTGTCCCTCATTAATGCACTTTCTCGTTAGCTTCCATCACGCACCTTATCTCCCCTTATTTATTTATTTCATTGGATGGGCTTCAGCAGAATTAAAACGCAGATTTAAATCTAACATTTTCTCATACCACATCACCTTTGGTTAACCAGCCAACTGAAATCATTAAGGTGGACACATTCTTAAATGCACATCTTTTTTAAGCTTTGTGCTGTCCTTCGTCATTCCATCGTAAGGCAATGTTGCGCTTTAATTGCTGTAGAAGCTTTTTCCAAATGTGTTATTTTCTATAGCTAGAGCTTATCGACATATTTTTTTTTTTCGCTTATCTCGTTATCACTGACCTTGCGGATAATATGATCCGCCGTGGCTAGTGTACTTTTAATACTGGCAAAAACGGCGGTTTATTTTTATTTCTTTTTTATCACGAGCATAAGCAGTACTTTTGAAAGCAAAAGCAAAACAGAAGAAATATAAAATTGAGGGTTCTTCCAGCTTCAGTGTCCGCTGGGACCGGAATAACTTCCCCTTGCATAAAATAGGGACGGCCGACGGTCAGCAGCGTTGCCAGACGCCGCTACGCTGAGCTGACCTGTATTCCCAACCTTGACATGTCGCCGTCGCTTCACTCGGTTCAGCTTCCGGCAGCGCGGCAGGTTTTACGTCTCGTTATTTTCGACGCAAAGCATGCAGACTGGTCGATCAATTAACTTTTACGATCGTGTTTTCGCTACGCCGCAGGAATCAACTCGTAAATCATCTCTGCTGTATTGTTAATCTTTCTGCGTGGCTCCCAAGTTGTCGCAGCGGTTTCAAGCAATGCGATAAATGAAACTTACTTTTAAGCTAAAAATAAAGAGATAGCAATAGAAACGAAATAAACGTGATTCCGTAAGGCAGATTACAAAGAGAGACAGGAGCAGGAAAGTTAACCAGGCTTAGATCACAGCAGATTGTGGCAAGCTCTCCAAGAGATGGGAGTTCCAATTCACCTCATCTGTCTCCTCAGGAACCTTTATGAAGGGCAAGAGGCCACAGTCAGAACTGGGCATGGTCTTACTGATTGGTTTCCGATTGAGAAAGGGGCGAGGCAAGGCTGCATACTGTCGCCCTGCCTATTTAACCTATATGCAGAGTGCATCATGAGGAAGGCCGGTCTGGACGAGTCTTCAGCTGGAGTGAAGATCGCTGGAAAACGCATCAACAACCTTAGATATGCGGATGATACCACTTTAATGGCAGAAAGTGAAGTGTATCTCAAGAGACTTTTGATGCGCGTACAAGAAGAGAGTGAAAAGTTTGGGCTTAAACTGAACATTAAAAAGACGAAGATCATGGCGTCTTGCCCTATCAAGTCCTGGAGCATCAATGGACAAGAAGTGGAAGCTGTGACAGATTTTCTGTTCTTGGGCACCAAGATTACCTCGGAAGGAGACTGCAGCCATGAAATTAGGAGACGCCTGCTTCTGGGAAAGAGAGCAATGGTTAGCCTTGACCGCCTAGTAAAGAGCAGAGACATTAGTCTGCCAACCAAGATCCGTATAACCCGTGCTATGGTCTTTCCAGTTGTGATGTATGGATGCGAGAGCTGGACTGTGAAAAAGGCTGACCGCCGAAGAATTGACGCGTTTGAATTGTGGTGCTGGCGAAGACTCTTAAGAGTTCCTTGGACTGCCAGAAGATCAAATCAGTCGATATTGTCGACCATAAACCCTGACTGCTCATTGGAGGGTCAAATTCTAAAGTTAAAGCTCAGCTACTTTGGTCATCTGATGAGAAGAGAGGAGCCGCTGGAGAAAGATTTGATGTTGGGAAAGGTTGAGGGTCACCGGAGAAGGGGTAGGCAGCGAACGCGAAGGTTAGATGGCATTCTCGAGGCATTGCAGATGAAGCTATGTGATGTTAAGAAGATAGTGAGAGACCGGAAAGCGTGGCGTGACATGGTCCATAGGGTCACGAAGAGTCGGACACGACTGAACGCCTGAACTGAACTGATTTCCGGGTGGCTATCGTGCTTTGGAGGGGAGGGGTGGTAGTAGAAAGAGATAAAAGAAGGAAACCAAGCAAAAGAAAAACAAAGAGCACACACTACGATGGTGCCGGGAAGCTTGTAATAAGAATTAAGTTGCAAAAGAAGACGAGTGAAAAGCATAAGAAAAAATATTTTTAGACTGCTAGCGCTTTCTGGTTAATTATAAATTCTCTAGAATAACTGTGGAGTGTTTCTTGCATACCACCGACGGGTAATTTCGTGGCACACGCATTGCCACGAAAAAAAAAAAAAAAGAAGAAGAAGAAAGGAAGAAACCACTTTTTGTTCGAACTTCCTCAATGCCCGGAGTCTTGCACTGCGTCATCCAGCAGAGCGGCTTTTGCGTTAGCGCGAATTAAAATGAATTTTGAAAAGGTTATTAGGGCTGATGAGCTTCTTTTCGTTAGAGTCTCTTCAGCTTCATTTTTACTTCTTCCTCATGATCGACTGTATTGAGGTAATCAAGCAGGCGGTTCAACTAACATTCAGAAGGATTCTTCGCTAACAGAATAAATATTTTGAATTAGCATTTCGATCTTATTTTGTTTCAGCTATTATGCTATTGACGCGTGTGATTAAGGAACAAGTTTGCACTCAACTCCTCCGAAGGCAGGGAATTATTTCCACTCGCCTTTGTGCTTCTGCCGTTTTCATCCAATGTCGACACACCCTATAGAGCTTTTCCATATCTCAGTTTCATCAATGTGAGGCTTTCCGTTACAATAACGTGTAATCGTATGTGTACCAAAACGATATTCTGATTTCGAAAAATGGACCAAATCAGTTCAAGGTGAAGCTGTCGCTCACTACTGACGGGCTCTTTTGAGAGCCCTTATTCAGGGCACGGAGCACGCCGTCACGTGATTTTTTTTTTTTTCATTTTTGGGCCCTTTTACCTTACCCTCAAGCAGGGCGATGGTACGGTATGTGAATAACCTGGGTTCGACCCTTTTCAGGCGATCAACATCGTCTCAACGCGCACCTGCGCATTCTAACCACTGTTTAAAAGTATTTAATTACGGTTCATTAATTAGTAAAGCAACCGGAACAACACAGCAATAGCGTGTACTTTACACTTAACTTATGGCAACAACACTGACACTTTGAAAGAATGCCTTGGTTTTCAGACGTTGATGCATTTAAAATAAGACAACTTGTTTAAATGCACGTTTCGGTCTCTGTACCGAGTATTTCAACGACCACTTCAAAGGATTTCGAAGAATAATGACCAAAAACAGCAAAAAGCTTGCAGGGAAAAAACATCAGCAGTCCGCCATGGAGAACGTCGCCCGTTAAAAAGTTCTTTTTTTTTTTTTTTTAATGGGCACATATTATAAATTATTTGAACTTTATATAGTAACTCGAACTGCTGTTTAGAGTCAACGGAAAACTAAAAAGGACGAACAAGACGATGCCGTGCAGGCTACTGAAGCGAAGGCAAAGTACTTCTCTAAAGTCCTGCAGACCTAAGAGTTCCGGCCCCTTTTTCTGCAAGTAACAAAAATTGGGCTCATAAGGCGGGCCGGAAGGTCGTTGCGAACTCAACCACCTTTTCTCACGCGTTGGAGTGCTTATTCATGACGCCGAATTTTCTCTGCAAGAGCTATCGTGCTACGTCATCCACATTCTTCTTTGTAACACCACTTCAAGCCAGAAAATTTATATTCATGGCGGCCCACCTATTAGTTCTTCTAGGAACGATGAAAGAAATGAAAAAAAAAATATAACGTGATTCAATATAGCCGCCAGTGCGAATTTGCCGCCTTATACAGTCTTTCGACACGGCGCATACCAACGTTGCATTTACAACGAGCTTTTTGCATGGTTCGCGCTCACTTTCTGTTCTGCGTGGCACAAAGGCTGTGCAGTTATTCGTAATAATGTGCTTCAAAAGGACGACTTGTTTTCAGTTTCAAGAAAATTACACGGGTGCATTTTATTCTGCTTACGGGCAGAAATGCGAAAGCATTGCGAGTTCCCTGCCTCGTTTCGTTATGAACTCGTTCTTCGTTTCATTACTGTCCCGAGGTGTAAAACATTACTTCATTATATTTAAATTTATTTGCTTTCCTTTCCTTCCTTTTGTTTTTGTTTATTTTTGCTTTGCTTCCATTTAATGGTTTGTTTTTATCTTTATATCGATTTTTTTTTTCCTTTGGGCTAGCGCACTGCGAGCGGGCGGCAGCCGTTGACATTTACCTCGACTTCCCGAACGCCGTAGTTGCCCTTTCCTTCAACGCCCACTGGCGTCCTTACGCTTGACTAGGATAACTATGGGCTGGCTCTCAGGAAGTCTTCATAAAGTAGTGATTATCCCGCTAAGCTGGGGCATAGAAGGGTAGACAGTTCAGTTCAATTCAGTTCAGTCGTTCAGTCGTGTCCGACTCTTCGTGACCCTATGAACCATGTCACGCCACGCTTTCCGGTCTCTGACTATCTTTCTAACATCCCATAACTTCATCTGCAGCG
The DNA here is from genome assembly GCF_055883805.1 of Amblyomma maculatum. NCBI lineage: Eukaryota > Metazoa > Arthropoda > Arachnida > Ixodida > Ixodidae > Amblyomma > Amblyomma maculatum. The sequence goes on along the minus strand of NC_139349.1, from coordinate 29,321,769 downwards.
CCTCGAGGATGCCATCTAACCATCGCGTTCGCTGCCTACCCCTTCTCCGGCGACCGTCAACCTTTCCCAACATCAAATCTTTCTCCAGCGACTCCTCTCTTCTCATCAGATGACCAAAGTAGCTGGGCTTTAACTTTAGAATTTGACCCTCCAATGAGCAGTCAGGGTTTATGGTCGACAATATCGACTGATTTGATCTTCTGGCAGTCCAAGGAACTCTCAAGAGTCTTCGCCAGCACCACAATTCAAACGCGTCAATTTTTCGGCGGTCAGCCTTTTTCACAGTCAAACTCTCGCATCCATACATCACAACTGGAAAGACCATAGCACGAGTTATGCGGATGTTGGTTGGCAGACTAATGTCTCTGCTCTTTACTAGGCGGTCAAGGCTAACCATTGCTCTCTTTCCCAGAAGCAAGCGTCTCCTAATTTCATAGCTGCAGTCTCCTTCCGAGGTAATCTTGGAGCCCAAGAAGAGAAAATCTGTCACAGCTTCCACTTCTTGTCCCTTGATGCTCCAGGACTTGATAGGGCAAGACGCCATGATCTTTGTCTTTTTAATGTTCATTTTAAGTCCAAACTTCTCACTCTCTTCTTGTAAGCGCATCAGAAGTCTCTTGAGTTCCACTTCACTTTCTGCCATTAAAGTGGTATCATCCGCATATCTAAGGTTGTTGATACGTTTTCCAGCAATCTTCACTCCAGCTGAAGACTCGTCCAGACCGGCCTTCCTCATGATGCACTCAGCATATAGGTTAAATAGGCACATCCCGTCCACGCCGAGACAAGAAATGCTTTCGCGTTAAAAACTGATCGCACATCGTGTTGTTCGTGGCTACGGCTTGACAGTCGGTAATAAGCACTATACTGTGTTAAAGACGTATAGATAAATACAATTTATTCAGAAGGTAATATATGTGTATTCTTGAATAGCTGATGTAAGCTTCTTGAATTCTTTAATAAATGATGAAAATTTGCTTCAAACCGTCTGTTGTTGTTGTTGTTTTTGTTTTTGGAAAACCGAAAGCCCTTGATAACCAGCAGTATTCAATAACGTTTTTCGTTATGAAGCAATGTTTACGATGTTTAGTATTCAGTTCTCGTTGTTTGTTCGGATATGAGCATCAATCGACATTCTCGTCATAATACACTCATAGATTAATAGCCTGCTTGATCTCTTATACTCAAGAGGTCTCTCTAAATACGGAACCGGAAACCACACACAGTAAAATACTGACAAGAAATCCCTTGCGTCGCCAGCACCGGAAAACAAAATAAATACTTAATTAGCAAAGCAAGCTGCATCTATTTGTTGTTTAACTGGTTTCATCGTAACCCTTCCTTTGTTACTTGCTTAAACAAACATCTCGTTAGAAGAGACTGACTTGAGCAAGCAGTGGAATGTAGGCAGCTTTTTTGGATATATGATCATTCAACGTGTTTGTTTTTTTGTTTTGTTTTTCAAGTAACGTGGCACTATACAAGTGTACACTGACATAAATATACTGGACCACATCTCAAAGCGTCTCGTCAGTTTTTTTTATGTTAAGCCGTACAGCGGTGCCTGGAAATGCTGGCAGCTTATTGGCACGAAGACACGGTAGTCATCCAAGCTGTTTGCGTTCGCCTCGCACCGACAAGGCGAGGCGTTACTCATTCCACGGGATACAAAGTGGTGATTTCGGCGCTCCGGTGGACGGCCTAGCGAGACAAAAATAGGACATGGCTGCACTCTTTTGCTGCGACAGACATCCCCCTTTGCATAATTCGGCAGCAGTCCGTCGCCAGAAGCACTGTATTACCACACATGAAAATTGAAGCAGGAAGCCAACAGTTCCTACGTACACGTTTCAAATTGAAAACAAGGACACAGAAACATAAGGAGAGTTTTGGACGGACCCATAGCCCCATATATAGTACTTGTTTTACACTACTGGACAAGAGCTTTAACGCAGAAGAAGGTTTGCATGAAAAATCGGTGACTAATACTGATTATTTCTTGTTGATAACATCTTCAAAAGCCGCTTGTGCATTGTCAGCCATCTGAAATATTTGTATTACCGGATTTACTTAGATATGTGTTATTGCCGTAATGTGCATTCTATTTGTTGTTTGTTTTCAATGTAAGCGTTCTGTATGCCCACCTGCTTTAACCCCTAAGGAGACCTGCAATATTGAAAAAAAAAAAATAATAATATCGGCACCTAGTTAAGTTGCTTGATATGAGAATAAAAATGCGTGTTTATAGCCTAGACTTACTAGATGGCCTGCTGTTGCTAACGTTAGATTTTCTTTTTGGTTTTGTATTAACCATATTTGTGAGTAATTGAAATCTTGGAACATAACCTTGTAGTGAAGGTCATGCGTTCACCAAGCCGTTTAAAGAAAAATATATTGTGGTACTGTTGCTTCTGTTTCTAAGCTACAAATCTGCTGCTGCTAAAGACAGGCCTGTCCTCGTCCACTATGACTGCGTAAATGTCTACGATTACAGTCTTTGATCTTTTGTTTCTATTAATACTCTATAAGAACAAATATGGGGGGCACTGGCGGCAGCCACACCGCGAGCGCACGGCACGACACCGAGGCGTTTAGTGCGATATTAGGACTGTCGGTTTGCGTTAATATCTGTGATTACAGTATTTAGTGTTCAATTTTTAGGGCGAAAGCCTTTCTAGGCTCATGAAATGAGCGAGAGATGTGCGCAAGACGTGCACGGGATCTGTATGGTAGATGCTTGGGCTTGTTGGTACGAAAAATGAGGGATCTGTGGTCCAACAGTAAAATGCTGAATATGATGCGCTGATGTGTCACTTGTCAATTATCCAGATGACTTCACCCGAAAAATAAAAATCTCCATCCCTCGGATCCCCAGCCGAGCGCTTTAACCAACTGCGCCACGCCCAGGATCCGGCAAAGCACATCATAATTCTCTTTGTCTACCGTGAGGATGAAAGCAGAGATGAATTTGACGCTTCAGTTAGCGATAATGACAATGATGATAGTAGAAATGATAACGACAGTGCATTTAGTTTATAATGATAGTGAGAGCGAACGCGATGCACCGTGAGCAGCAGTACGCTCTGGCTTTCGCGTTTCTGCAGTGTACATTTCCCAGTGCTTTCGGAACTTATTTTTTAAGGAATGCATTATAAAGGGGAAGATGGGCACCAGCGGCAGCTGAACCGTGAGCGCACGACGCGAGATCGAGGTGTTGACAGCGAAACCAGAACTGTCGGTTTCCCAGTTCTTCGGTGGACTGGCTTCTCTGAGCACAAACCCCATTACAGCTTATTGGTTGGTTTGATTTTTTTTTTTTTTTGGGGGGGGGGGGGGGGGGGGGGTCTAACGTTCCAAAGCGACTCGGGCTACGAGAGACGCTGTAGTGGAGGACTTGCTTTTCGCCTTCATCGAAAAGCGGCCGCCGAGGCCGGGATTCGATCCCGAATTCTTGGGAACAGCAGACGAGCGCCGTAGCCACTGCGCCACCCCTGCAGCATTACAGCTTTTAATAACAAGTCGAACACGCCAGTAACAAGTGCTTGAACGGTGTTTTCAACAAAGGGGACAACCGGACGCTTCCAGAAACAATATAAGTAAACTACAGATTACAGAAGCCTCCAAGTCAATAAACAACTATTAACAGTATTCCTACAACCAAGCATAACAGCTAGCACAGTTCCTTTAAGTAGCTACCACGTGGAACATTGTTAATAAGAAAAATGTCTAACATTCCGTTACACACTGCAAGATATACTTCACGGTGACGCCCTCAGGTGAGAGCCCCGGAGGATCGCGCTAGCACATCATACAAATAAACAAAAATTTGCTAAATAATTTTTTTTACACCACAGCGCAGAAATGAACGCAGCTCTATGTTAACAGCTGGAGAATAAGTTGAAATAGAGCGCGAGAATGTTTGTGACGTCATTTCGAAGCTGATGTCTTTTTGAAACGCAAGGAAAAAATTGTGCTTGTATCTCGGACACACCCTCCAAATGTATAGCTGCTCAAACAGCTAGGTCTCTCTGTATTCCCGCAAGCTTCTCCTATAGGCCGACATGCTCCTGCATGAGCTACATTGCTCGCAAATGCAGTCGTTCAGCTGCTTAGACAGCTCCGAATAGAAGACAGGTCACAAATGGAATCTTATGAGAAGTGCTTATAGAGCTGGAGGTCGACGATGGCACTGGCAATGCCCCCCCCCCCCCCTCCCCCTCCCGGGGCATGGATGGATGGAATATAGGAGCGTCCCCTTTGAAACGGGGTGGTATCAGTAGCTATCATGTTCATTTTTCTCCCTATATCTTAATTATTGATTTAGAATAGTTAACTAAACCATCATTCTATTTATTAAATTTTGTTCCTACATTACTAACATTATGTCACTTCTCTGCTTTTAAGCCACCAATCTTCCAGTCGTTTTTTTTTTTTTTTTTTGCTAGTTTCCACCGCCGGTTTATTTACCCGGCCACTGTTATCTCTAAACCCCAGAGCTTCAGGAACAGTGATTGCGCCTGCACCAACTTCCGGATGGATACCATTACATTCGAGTATAATGTGGGCAATTGTTTCACTGGAGTTTCCACATACAGCACATGCGTCATCTCCATTGTTAAATTTCTTTTTGTAGCTGCGTGTTCTAAGGCACTCTGATCTAGCTTCAAAAAGGGCATCCGGCAACCTCGAGCGCCCCCTATGTTTGATAGAGCTTTATTGGCCTATACTTCGTGATTCTAATACTGTCTGTACTGGCAATAGTTTCGCACAGTGCGTTGTGGACAAGTCAGCTGAAGTGCTATGAAGATCTATTCAACAGAGATAAATGCCCTGCCTGTCCAAGTAAGCAAAACAATAACCTTCATAACAATTAAACTCTTCGTAGCGAGAATTGCATGCTACGCCGCATTAGAGTTACTAGGAGTTTAGCCTGCTCGAGTTGCTGCTGCAAAATGCGATGAAGAATCATTCCTCTCTTAATTTCTCATTAAGTAAACTACTTCAATGCAGAAGAACTTCCTGGTTCAAATTAGTAATTGTTGTGTTTGGGCCGCGTTTAGGAAACCCATTTATGATTGATTGGTCTGCTCCTCGTGACTAGCAGCGGCCGCTAGTCTCGTCATGACTGTTGTCCAAAAAACGGTGTCCTAAACCGGCGAGACTGATGAAACGCAAAAAAAAACAAACAAACAAACAAAGGAACAGAAAATGAGTTTACAAAATGCAGCCTCTCGAGTTCACACCATCGCATTTCTCTGGTAGAGTGAGCAATTAGAATTATACCCGAGTCACAAATAGCTCAGTTTAGCAGAGATATCAAAGTGGTTTCATACATATTAGCTTCCAACAGCTTTCATTTCATCCAACAGCTATCCATGCAAGCATTGTTCAGTGGCACGCTCCGGATTTCGGAACATGCCACTGACAGGCCAGCCGTTAGACAAACTGGTGAACCATTGGAAAGTGTATCAAAAGAAAAGATTTCGAAGCTTAGGCGGTTGCCAAAAGAGGCCTTTACCCTCGGCGAGTTTTCACTGAACATGGGCTTGACTGCGCAGAGCAGTTGGCTTTGCGCTGGCACATTCGTGTACGATGTCTCCGCTTTTCGAAATAAGAAGCAAATTGCCTGTTTTTGTCTTGGTTGCACCGAGTCCACCCATGTTTTCCGGAAGCAGAAGGTGGATATTATGGCATTGAAACATTTGAAGAGCAAAAGGTGGAGCATGATTGACTGCATTGAAACTTTTGAAGAGCAAAACGTGGAGCATGATTGACTGAATTACATCAAGCACGGCCGGCACAGAAGTGGTCTTGCGTAAACTTTTGCGACCGGAATGAATGCCTCCCCCCACCCCGCCCCCCTCCCCCACCCGAGCGAAAGAAAAAAAAACGAGGAAATGCAGAAGTGTTCGAATAATGACAAAATACCACGCCAGTTGTGATTGATTTCCCTAGATCTTAACCGCCAGATAGCAAATCCAGAAATGCACTGAAAACCATCCCATTACATGTGCATGGTTTATTTTGTTCTCTTTCACTTCTACATGTCCACGCGCATATTTCCAGGCATAAAAAATTAGTGCGTTACAATTGCACACACGCATTTTAGTTTTTTTGAAGCAGTACCTAACCAGTGGCATTCAAAGCGATGTGCGCCGTTGAATATAGGACGGCTGCCAGGTCTGCAAGTGGCTCTACCATTTCCCACCGCGTTGCCTCACACTATCGCTTGTGGTACGCTTCAGTGCCCTTCGCACCCTTTCACGCCATGTCCTCCACATTCCTTTTGTATCACTGTGCCATCACAGCGGAGCACGGAAGTTCCTCTATCTTATGCACAACGCTAAAGACAACCACCTGTAAACAGGGTTTTTCGTAGCTTTCTTTCATAAAGCACCTGCATGTTTTTTTAACCCTAAAATGCGCCGAACTAACTTCTGTGCACTCAATTAATAAAAAAGTCAGCGAAACAGATGAGCTGAGTAACGAAAACGCATTCATAACACCGACAGTCCGATGTCACAGCTTTCGCGCACGGCAATCCGTCTACCAAAGCAGAGCCGGCCCGCATGCTGATCATGCAGTCGACCGCGCCAGTAATGAGGCGAAAAGCATCGCTACGCACGAAAGGCCGGGACCGTCCCGGGTGCCTCGTGGTGGGGGCCGAGGAGATTAGAGCTCGTCCGAGCGTGTCAGGCGTGCTCGCTCGTCGTTCTGTAGCACTTCGTGACGGCCTCGGGATTCACACACACGCACATCGACCGGTTCGAGATGAAGGAGCTTGGAAAGTTGCCGCACTGTTGAATAAATGAGTTGGCATAGCCAATTAGGAAGACAGGCAGCGATGGATTCTAAGTTTACCATGGAGAAATGACGTGCAGACTGTTCTTTTTTTTTTTCCTAGTATCCCACCTCCTACGTGCGCAACTTCACTCCGCAATGTATCGCGCCGCATTTGGGATTCATTTTCGCCCGCGCCGAATGCATCAACATTTTCTTGGGGGCGTTTGGAGAAAGCGTCCCACCGGTGGAGCCGGCGTAAGAAAAGAGTGGGGCCCCGGCGCGGGAGGCGAGTCCCATGTGAGGAGCGCGCTGCGCAGGCGTCGGTCGATGGTACGCTATTTCGGCGACATCGATTCGCGGCGCGACGCACCTTGTGCGCTGATGGCGCGCGCACACTGCATGGCGGTTCCTGCCGCTGGGCAACCGCTGTGGGGCTCCCAGGACGCGGCGCAAATTGCGTCCGCCGGAGAAGTTCCGGCCACTGCAGAGAGAGGTGACCCAGTTGCCGGAAGGAGTGCTGCCCATAACGATGCTCCCGCGGGAGCGACAAAAGGTGTCGCTTATAGAACCGGAGCACGCCTCCGATACGGGTAGCTTGTGTGCGCGCCTGTATATACATCGGTATATATACACACGTACGCGTGAAGCCCATCATTGCTAGGCCCCAAAAGAGTTTCGAGCACAGAACGAGAGCATTACTAGACACGATTCTCCCAAGATGGCAGAAGACCCCCCCGTCGTTAGTCTTTTTTATGTTAGGAACTTTCCTGCTTACAGCTGCGGGTCGCAGTATCCGACTGGCTGTCAGCGCGGGCGACAGTTTCGTACAAAGCCATCTCGAGTGCCTACATCCCAGTACATGATTTGCAAGCGATGATTCCCTCGTGACTCCTAAATGAATGAACGACACTTCTGGCGACTGCCACTCCTGGTCTCGTGGAACAATGCAGTGATCGCTGCGTGGTTGCAAAGAGCTCCTTTCACCGATGCCGAGCGATAGGCGCGGATTTATTTCGAGATCCTGACGCAGCTATACGCGTTGGCCACCCCGCCGAAGGAAGGGTGGCCTGTAGTAGAGAGAGGAAGGAAACAGGCTGGCACCGCGGTCCTGGACACGCTGTGCACCATGGGCCGGTTCCCGGCCAAGTTGCGTCACGGCAGGGATGCATCGCGCACAGCAAACGACGCCGACCGCTCGTCAATGACTCCGGAGGTCACTACGCTGAATGAATGCGTCTTCGCGCCTCTGCACTGCAACTTATTGCACGGGGCCGGCTGTCGCGAGCCTCACTAGGGCGCGTGCACTACGCACTCTTTTTGGCTCGAGGCCACGGTGACGAAGGTGTCTGCGGTTGAAACCAACAACGTAGCTGTCCGCGGGACCCGGTGGCGCAGGCCGTAGCATCGCGCACGCAGCAAAAGCACGCGCGCAGGGCGATCCGGGATGATCGGGTCAGTGCTTTAAAAAGGGCTGGGCGTGCCTAGTGGTGGGGGTTTACCGCAATCGATGCGCTGCTCACCTCCGAGCCGCTGGCCTTGGCGCCGGGCCGCCGGGCGGCATCCACGGGGGTCACCGACGCGCCCTGCTGCCCGCCATTCCGCGGCAGCAGCTGCTCACTGGCCGTCGGCGACGCCCGCGACGGTGCGAGCCACGACGCGGATCTCGGCTGGCGCCATCTGCTGCGCGGCCCAGGCTCCAGCTGGCGCACACCGACCGCGGGCTGGCGCGCGCACGCAGCCCGGGCCCTGCCGTGGCGCTGGCGTCTGGCGCTAATGGTGCGCTAAGCTGCGGCACAGCCACCGCTACCGCCGTACCGGCGCTGTCTGGGGCCACTATGTAGCGGTCCTTGTCGCCGGGTTTGACGCAGGGGCCACGCCTGGCGCATTGACGTTCACGCGGACACTACCACGTTGCGGGAGCCGCCTGCCGCGACGTGTGTTACACCTACGGGATGCGGAGAATGAAGGAGATTGCGGTAAAGACGGAGGCGCAGAAGCCGAGAAGTTGGAGACAACGAATCCTGCATACCAGTAACAGAAGTAATGTAAGAAAAAATATAACTGTATACCGCCACTTCAAAACTGAATTTTTGTTGATTCATGCGGAGAAGGTTTGGAGGGGCGAGAGGGGAGGAGGAGAGGGGGTATGGTCATTTTAGTTCTGCCAGATTGTGCCTCAGAATCAGAAAGGTCTGCCTGGGCTTAAAGCTTGGCCCTCCCTCCTTTCGCAGATATCAGGTGTAACAATAAAGAAAGTATAAAAATAGGCATTTACAGCACACACTGCCATCAGCTTGCGCCCTTAAGTGTGCCAGCCATGATTAGATCCGTATTTCTTGGACACTCTGCAAATGTGAGCAACGTGCTGCAACGGAACACTTTACTTTGCATTACAATATTATTCTTGTAGCTAGTCGACAAAACAAAATGTGCTCAGCTATTAAAACAACATGCCAGGCATATGTTCAGTTGGATTTCAATGCAAAGACTTCAGATGTAAAGTCGAGTTATAACGAGCTTCATTGTAGGGAGAGCTCGCTTGCTAGGGCTAGGTCAAGGTAGCACTTGCAGATCCTGGCTCGATCAGCTGGTGTTCGCGTCTCGTGCCGGCGCGCTTGCGCCAGGTCATCTGCTTCTTTACAGAGTATGAAATAGGTAGATGGCGTGAAATATTTTGTCCTGTTTCTTTATGGCCTCCGCTTCGACCCCAATGTCCCTGTTGCCTCTACTCTTGCCTCATGTCGGACCGCCTGGAAGGCCCGCTTGCCCTTGTTCTCCAGGCTAAATTTATTTAGGCGCTTAATTTGTTAACAAAAGCACAATTTCTCACTCACGCACAAAAATGCTCAAGGAAATTTCGGTTTTATTTTGTATTGTCTTTTTTGAAACTGAATGGGCTGCAGAACACATGGTAACGGAAAACAAGGAGCGAAATCTGAATCTGAAAGATTGGAAGGGTAAGGTGCAAATTAGTGTGACGTAAGCATGTTCTGACATTATAATGAGAATTTTTTATGCCGCGCACAGTTCAAGAATGATTTTCCTGCCGCCGTTAGGTATGCATCTCATTTGTGAAGGTGCAGTGGCTCTTAAAAATGGTTTCAAGTTTTTCGCAGAAACATGGCTTGCTTGCGCTGTAGCTCAGTTGAAAGTACGCGGAAGACAAATAACTATGCCTTAAACGGCAACAGAATCCGTTTTAGAATGAAAGCAATCGAATGTGTGAAGGCTGAGATTAAATCATGCCAAGCTGTTTTGCGTTAGCATTTAAATTGACGACGTAATCGGGAAATAAAACTGTTTCGGAATTCAGGCTCCATTGCAGCACACGGTGACGAGTAGAGACACCAATGATGCATTTCCAATACAGAAACGTTTACTCTGAGAAAGACGACAAGCGCTAGTGAAGGTAAAGGTAGCGAGGCGTGGTGATGGCCTGGTGGTGATGGCCTGGTGAAAAAACAAATTAATAGCACCTATATAACCCCCCTCTCATCTCTCTCTCTCTCTCTCTCTCTCTCTCTCTCTCTCTCTCTCTCTCTCTCTCTCTCTCACACACACACACACACACACACACACACACACACACACACACACACACACACACACACACACACACACACACACACACACACACACACACACACACACACACACACACACACACACACACACACACACACACACACACACACACACACACACACACACACACACACACACACACACACACACACACACACACTACCACGCTACTGTCATGTTTGAGACTTGAGGCACGTGTTCTCTGTTCGAAATTCTAAAGATTTTCCGGCAAAGAACACGCACCATATTTACTCAAGGCATCTGTGGACTGTTCATGAATATTTCCTGACAATATACTTACCCAGAGAACACACAGACAGACCAGCACCTAGACAGCTATTCTAAGATATGACAAGACACACAACATCAGAATGCGCACTCATGAAAAATTAATTTCTTGAGTGGCCATTTTTTTGCTAATTAGATAACGCAGAACGATTGGCGGTGTGTGCGCACAGGCGAAGTAGAGATGGGTCTTCGTGATAAGCTGTTTGCAAATTCTCACCATAAGTGCGCTACCAATCATATAATAGTATTGTGAATTCATCCAGCAAGACGAATTGAAGCTTGCCTAAGGCAGCGTTTTTACAGAAACTGTGATATTATGTTTTTTTTTTTATGGTGATGCACAGTACGTCAAACACTTTTTATTACTCAAAACGCTGTCGTAATGCGGGGATCTAAACGGTTTCGAAATGGTGGCGCCTGTAGAAAATGATATGGTTGAACTGGCACATAATTAAAGTTCTAACAAGCTCTAATGTTCTAGTAATTAGTAATATATATTGCCATTTATACAGATTGTCCACACTTACAAAACCTGTTTATATTTTGCACATAACGGTCACTTTTAGTGCAGAAGGAAGCAATTTTGTATGTATAGCACACCTTTTCTGCTTTCAGTTTAGAGAATAAATTATCATTTTACGCGATAGCGTATGCAACTCATTGCAGCGATAAGACGCCGCAGCCGTAGGAGGCGGACGACGAAAAAAGGGATGCGCACTGAAAATAGCGTGGACACTTAAGCTCCGCATTTAAGAGCCGAATACCCATGCTGATTCTCTTTCGCGTACATGCACTTTCTTTAAAGTAGTGGAAAGCCTTAAACCGTGCTATCACGTCTACAAGATAGCTTAAGCGTCCTCCCATTTTTTTTTCTTTTTTTTTTTTTACAGAAACATTACATGTTTACACAATGCAGAAAATATAAGTTGAAATACTTGAAAGGAATTCGACTTCAAAATGGGGCGTGCATTCGCTTAACGTCCGATTTTTTCTTTACACTTTTAAACAAGAGAATTAATGTATTAGCGTTTCTATAAGTGTTTCCCAGCTTTTTGCTGGGAGGTTCTCTTGATGAGATCTTCCACATTGAGCCGCCTGGGAATCATGCGTCTCTATTCACAGCAACTACAAATTACAGAGGCGGCTGTCAGCTATGGGCAGTCATAATCTCTAAATAATAATTTATTCCCTTCGTCTTAACTTTCACCGCTTAAGCTCAAATTAATAAAACTCGCAGCTGACTATAACTGCGGTAATGACAGTGGTCAGTTGGTTTACCAGCTGGTATGAGCTGACTCCCAACTGAAAGCCAGCTAGAGCCCGTTGATTCCACTTGACCACAAATTGGCACCAGCTGACTTCTTTCTGGAACGCACCTGAAATTATCTACTGCCAGTTGAATGCCAGCTGGGACCAGCTGAAACCAACTGAAACCAGTTAAAACTAGGTAAGAATATTTTGTATTTTGTTTTCATCCATTTTGACGAGTACTAAGCTTTGTATTTTGACTGGAGAAATATGAGGCTGGCTTTGGAATTAAGAGCACAATCCGACGAACAGCTTGTGGAGCATTGAGCTTTGCAATACATAGGCTCTAATTTTAACCATGAAAAATCAGAAAGATGATTTGACAATTTTGGGGACCAAACCTGGAGGCGCGCCATTTTTCTTTCAGCTATCGGGGGGCCCTTGAGAACTACGGGCCCGATTCATTTGAGCCCTTTGAACCCTGGATAATCCGGCTTTGGACATTGTTTGGCGGCATATGGCGACTCACAGAAAGGATTGGCCGAAAACTTGAAATTCAAATTATCACTCATAATGACGCCATTGACTAGTTTCCCCGCACTGCAGCAATGCTTTGAAATGAAAATAAAAAAAAATGGATTGTGGGGTTTAACGTCCCGGAGCGACTAAGGCTATGAGAGACGCCATAGTGGAGGACTCCGGAGATTTCGACCACCTGGGGTTCTTTAACGTGCACTGACATCGCACAGCCCACGGGCGCCTTGCTTTTCGCCGCCATCGAAAAGCTGCCGCCGAGGCCGGGGTTCGATCCCGCATCATTGAGAACAGTATTCGAGCGTCCTGATCACTGCGCCACCCCGTTGGGGTAGACGCTTAATGATAGTCGCGATTTTAATAGTAGATTACCTCTTAACCTTAAATGGTAGCGCGAAAATCCTTCGTGAGCTGAATTTAAAAGTTTTACATTTTCTAATGTGTGAATGTCGGGAAATTGTAAAAAAAAAATACAAGCATTTCAGCCTTCCTTTAATTTCGTAAACTCTTTCTGATTCTTATTTTCTGGACACCGCCGGTTAATGCAGCTTGAGGTTTGACAGCTTAACATGTGAGCATATTGTATTTGTGTCATTGAAATAGAGCAAAACATAAAAAAAGCACACAGTAAAATCATAAAAAGATAAGCGATGCGAACACAAGCACATTTGAATTTTTTAAGTTAAAAACATTTAAATAAAGCTTCACTTAAAATGTAGCTGTATTTCTTCATTATCAAATATTCATGGGCTCAGTGAGTTTGCATGGAAAGCGAGGAAGCCCTGTTGATGGAACGAAGTGAATATGGTACAGTAAAAAGATAATAACGAACAGTACACATAAAAGCTTTTTACAACTTACCCCACCGGGGTGGCGCAGTGGTTACGGCGCTCGACTACTGTTTCCAAGGTTGCAGGATCGAATCCCGGCCTCGGCGGTAGCTTTTCAATGGAGGTAAAAAAGGAAGACGCCCGTGTGCTGTGCGATGTCAGTGCACGTTAAAGAACCCCAGGTGGTCGAAATTTCCGGAGTCCTTCACTACGGCGTCGCTCATAGCCCGAGTCGCTTTGGGACGTTAAACCCTACAAACCAAACCAAACCTTTTTACAACTTGAGTCAGTAAAGGGCTAGAACAAGTACCGTCATATTTGACACAAAGAATGTGCGCTCTCAGTTCGTAAAGAAGAAGAAAGGAACGGCGATAACTATATTTACGAGCTGCGAACTCACGCAGAAAGTTACACATATTATCCACCCCCCCCCCCCCCCCAAAAAAAAAAAAAAAAAAAAAAAACTGAAGCAAGGAATGGGCAGCGCAGTGCATCGCGATAACATGTTGCCCTTTTCATACATTCGCGTATTGTGTGTCCGAGGCTCTGTTCTTTCTTATTTAAGGCATAAATACAAAATGTGACATCATTGTATTCTGCCCACAGCCCCACGACACGATTCGCTCGCTAACTCGGCCACCATAGTCCTGGTCTTCAAGTTACACACTGCCTTGACAACGACATCTACAACAAAAAGTGAACGGATACTTTCACAGCGCCCGTAACTCCCCTTTGAGCGAAAAACAGACCTTTTTTTTTTTTTTTTGTTCACTCCAGTTCCCTGTTGAACCGAGGGTGGACCTGACGTCTCTGCAATTAGGATTAACCATCGTGCCGTTTTCCACTAATCAACGCGGCCTGCCGCGCGCTGAGCTTGACAGTTTTCACCAATTAATTGTCCGCGCGAGTTCCAGAAAAGTTGCTTCCGCCAGGCACGAGTATTTGGAGAAAGTGTGCCATATATTCGACTGCGTAAGATTGTTCCAATTTTTATTACTATTATTAGTAACGTTGTTATTAATACATTTATTAGTTTCTGAACACCACCCTCGCGTAGTTTAGAGCAAAAGGCAAATAACTGTTTGTGAATGCATAATAACCACGACGTTAGTCTTACGACGTACAAGCCCCAGATAGGTAACAGGTATCAGACCCTCGCCAAGTGTAATGTAAATCCCCTTACTAGCCCACCAAAATTGTGCGCTTTTTGAAAGCGTCACCTCATAGCTCGAGATTATTTCCGCACTAACTCATCTTTAACAGTGAGCTTAGCGAATAACCATAACGCTTTTAGTTACCTCGCTATCACTTATTTGCTGCTCTCGGGCAAAATATAAGAAAGGAAGTGGTTAAGACTGTTAGCTACTGAACCCTGGCTTGAACCCGACCGCGGCAGCCGCGTTTCGATGGAGGCGAAGCGCAAATGCGTCCGTGTGTTCTACAATGTGAGTGCACGTTAAATATCCCCAGGTGGTCGAAATTTTATGGACTCCTTCACTACTGCACCTCTTACTCGCTTTCTTTTTTCGATCCCACCTTCCTCCCTCCCTTACTGCGCGGTTCAGGTGTCCACCGAGAAGTGTGATAGGTACTGCCCCTTTCAGTTCCTATAATCCAATTTTTCATTTTTTTTACGCCCCTAGATTTCAAAGTCCACACTGCGTTGTTCAGGCTAAAATTAGATTAGACACAAATTTCGGGGGTCCAAGGGAAGCATAAATTTGGGCTGGCCCACTCAAATTTGGTGGCCACCATTGAATTGACCATACTCGATTAGGTTAGTCGTAAATTTTGGTCAAAATCGGAAGAGGTAAAATGTTTGGTAACAGGAGGCCACATTTTGAAGGTTGCCCCGCAAAATGGAGAGGCCATCATTGTGTTGGACATATTTGAATTAGATTGGGCACCAAACTCGGTCAAGTCAAATTTTTTCACTTTCGTACACACTTTCTGCAGACACAATCTGCGGACGCTTTTTTTGTACCATAAGTGTAATAATGCTTACACACTAAAACTTAAATCTGGATATCTTTCCTGTCATAATTCCAATACTTCAACAGAGGTGAAGAGAGCGCACCATGGAGTACAGAGTTGTATAAAGATGAGCGTACTGATACACGACGAATTTACTATTCCATTCTCTAAACTTTAGAATGCAGCATAGCATGTTTTTACATATGCTATGGCTTCGCCACTGAACCCAATGCTGTTCATGAGACGGCTACGTGTTCAACCGGTTATTGTCTCAAGCACGCATATCACTTATTCAGCAGGGACAGAGAGGAGCGATACTTTGAAACAAGGCATCTTAGAAACGAGTCTTCCTTCGCTTTATACCGAGAACGCGGAGGCGAGCTGCTCGTTTCCGATTTTATTGTCGTGAGTGTGAGGCACCCATTCCATTTGCGAAGTTCGCGCGGCCCAAACGACACCGATGCCATTTTAGGCCGCGGCGCAAACACCGCACGTGACCTCATATCTGCCCTGATCCGATTCCCGCTGCCGTCGTAACGGGTGTTTTCAGTCGTACTGAGAGCTTGCATGGCGAATGTTTCCTGCCTGTAAGGCTCAGTTATGCGAACCAAAGGCAAGTATGTCGGTAGTTTTAAACTGATGTGTAATCGCAGCAACAGCGAAAACTGTTGTTGAAAATTATCGACATTAGGCTGGTAAGTTGTTTATTACAATTCCAAACTCTAGATAACCTACGCCATCTGTAACGGAAACCCTAAATGTCTGCCTGATACATGTCATATAGTCAAAGCTCGCAATAAAAAATTAGAAGGGTTCAACGCTGCTGAACCAAATATTGAGCGAAAGCATTAGCTGCTGGTGACCGAGCGTTCTTCTGCTTTTTTTTTTCTTCTCCCTCAGCCCACATATAAAGCCCCGCTTTAACCAACCCGTATGAACGTGCCTTAGTAGCCTATAGGGGTAACGTGAATGCCGGGGTCCTAACAGGCTGATTCTGCATAACCGTCCCATGTGAAACG
This sequence comes from Amblyomma maculatum, assembly GCF_055883805.1. Classification (NCBI taxonomy): domain Eukaryota; kingdom Metazoa; phylum Arthropoda; class Arachnida; order Ixodida; family Ixodidae; genus Amblyomma; species Amblyomma maculatum. The sequence continues at coordinate 29,305,508 of NC_139349.1, read as the reverse complement.
AGAGACCCAAATTGGCAGCTCCTGCCAGCCCATTTTTCGCTTTTGTGTCACGTGGGGTGTGACGTCACGAGCTGCGCCGCGCCTGCGACCGCGCTACGCCGACCACTTGAGTTGGTAGCCCAGCTCTCACCCTAGTGTCACGCGGGGTGTGACGTCACAGAGTCAGGTGGGTAAGACGTGGCTACCGGCCGCGCTATGTTGAAGGCTCGAAACCTGGAGTAGTATTGCTTTCGCAATAAAAATTAACAAAACAGCAGATATAAGAAAAAGAAATCAGAAGTCCTTCTTGGAAGCCACCATTCAAAAGCTTGCGTTTGATATCTCATTATCGCCAACAAAGATTGTCCTACAAAAAGGCGTAACTAATTCCAAGAGAATTCAGCTGACCATTATGTGATAAGTATGCCGGTTTATAGGCGCGTGACAAAATTTTGTGATGCGGCAAGTTGGAATTGTGGCAAATAAGCGTCTCTCTAGAGTTCCCCACGCAATCTAAGCGAAACTTTTTCGGCTTCAAACGGAGTGCGCGTGGAGCTTTCACTGTGCGATTCTACGCGGCCCATTGAACAATGTCACCAAGTGGGGCGCGTAGAGTCCTCTGCGCCTTGGCAGAGTGGCTAAGGTCGCAGCTCATGTTGTGCTACAATCGCACAGAGCTGCTCTGGAGCCATGTGAATTTTAGATTTGGCTTTCCAGGTGTGATCTCGAGGTTTGCCCTTACGGCAGTACGCGACTGGCGGTACCGATGCGCTACCAGTTACAAATTGTCACATTAAATAAAGTGTCAAGAACAAAAGCGCGGGTCGAATTACATTGATCACAGCGCGGTCATGGTCCAAACAGTTGCATCCAGTATGAAGTGCAAGGTTGTGAATTATTTTCAAAGAAATCCCAGTACGCTATCGACACTCTTCAGCAACAAACAAGCCAGCATTAGCGCCGCCGCCGGCGATGTGTGAAGTGTAAAAAATCATCTGAGTTCGTCTTCCCTCGAAACAGTTTAGGGATCATTAGTCAAGTTCACAAATAGCTAATAAGAAACCTTTTGGTCAGGCGTATTCATTTTTCACTAGACACTGATGTCAAGCAGAAGAGTATCACAACCAAACTATTTAAGCGTTGTGTGGAGGAGCTATAGTTAGAAAATTCGAGCAAAATGATTACTCAAGCGCCCTATTTCACCTTCGCTCATGTGGCCTTAAGCACTAAAAAATAAAACAAAAGACCAAAAAATATTTTGAATTTACCTCATTATGTTCTGAGGGAAATTGCTCCTCAAATACACGTCTTCACGTCTGAAAAAAGAAACAAACGCGCACGTTGGTGCGCTTGTTCGATTGTTTGGTGTCTTTCCGGCTGTGCCGGAGACCTTCAGTGTGCATGTGGAATGCTCTCTCAACAAAGACTTCCACAATACTGAATGCCAGCTACGTTATCTTCAGTCTCCATGGTGACACAAAACCCTGCCACATACTGCAGGTGCTCCCATGGCGACCAGCGGCTGCTATGAAGAAATCGCATCAAGTAACTTTATTTAGTTTTTATTAATATTTATCTCGGGTTGATCGATCAAATATATAAAAGGATGCAACACGCCGTATACGTTCTAAACAGTGTGAGTTCAGAGATCTCTGAATATGCTAACAGTGTCAGATGTAATACACAATGCTTCTCCGAGGACATTTACGGACCTCTGAGTTTGCAGTAGCCAAGCTTCCTAAACACTGAGCCAACAGAGCGAGTCGTTCTTCAATCACCTTCAACAAATTTACTTTTTATTAATATTCATCTCGAAGTGGTCGATGCAAAGCATTTCGCATTGTTTTTATGATGAAATATCGAAATCACGCGGTTTCGGAAACAGCAAAAGTGAGGCCGCAGCAATTTTTTAACAGGTCTCTGCGCAGGGCTACTCCACTGTAATGTCAGAGACACATGCTAGCAGCATTTGTGGTGCAGCACAGCGGGCAAAAGGAAGAATGCTTTCAGGCAGACCGCCCTCCGCGAAATGATGGTTTATGGTTTATGGTTTATGGTTTATGGTTTATGCTGTTTAACGTCCTAAATCAACTAAGGCTATGAGAGACGCCGTAGTGGAGTACTTCAAAAATTTCGACCACCTGGGATTCTTTAATGCGCTCTGACATCGCACCGCACACAGAGGTCTTGTTTTTGGCCCCCATAGAAAAGTGGCTACCACCGCCGGGATTCGATCTGGCATCTTTGGGCACAGTAATAAGTGACGTGACTGCGATAGCTTCATTGCTGCACCGTCCTGCACCTTCCTGCATCTTCCTGCACCCTCCCCCTTCCCTCCCCGTCACTGCGTTCAGGCTCGTGCACCCTGTTTCAGTCCAACCATACCAAGTTGCCACAGGTGTCGCACACACTACAGTGACCACTTCAAGGCCTGTTATGCACGAGTGTTCCTCGTGGCTCCACGAGGAAGAAATTTCGCACGCAGGGGGCGCTGATTGCCGGTAATTTCATTTAAGAGTCACTAAGACTCCGACTCCTATGATGTTGGGGAAATCACTGCACGTAGCTCTCGTTGCAGAGGAATATAAGTGGCAACCTGCTCGTTATCCTAGTGTTGGTAAATCAATCCTGGTATCAGCCTCTTTGATCTGAAGCAGCGTCATGAATGCTTACCTCAAGGTGACCGCGTGAGCCTGAGCTGTTAACCGTTTGTTGCAGAAGCCTCCGTCACGTATCTGCCAGGGAGTTGTCTCCTTCTGAGCGGCTGAGCACGAGCAACTCGTGCCTTGCGGTGACTCGGGTCCGTCTGCACAGGCAAGGCACAGCGAGGTTCTGAAGGAGACGCTCTGCCTCTATACTTTGGTTTAGTTGGTGGGGTTTAACGTCCCAAAACGACTCAGACTATGAGAGACGCCGTAGTGGAGGACTCCGGAAATTTTGACCATCTTGAGTTCTTTAACGTGCACTGACATCGCACAGCACACGGGCTCAGTAATTATTAATTGCGCACAGCAATTATTAATTTGCAGCTTGCCGAAAAAAACAGAATCGTCTGATGTCGCGTTCATCACAAAATACAGCGCACATTGAGTGCCAAGAACTAAAACGAAAATAAGAGCTGTGTTGAGTAGTGAACATTAAAAAAGAAGTGAAATTTGACAACTTGAAGAGTTCGTCTAGTCTCCATTGACAATGTCGCAGTCAGAATTGAAGGAACACCAAACACCCCTGCCCCTCTGCACTGCCTTGCAGCTATCTTACATTCCTCCTATCACGATCATCATCACAATTTATGCATTTATATTTGCATACATCTGACCTATCTCCCCACAAATGATGACAAACGTTTTGCTGACAGTCTAATAATCTCTATACCGTGGTTGTGCATGAGTCTAGGGGTGCTCCCTTATTTCAGCATGGTATTACATTTCTGCGTTTTATCCACTACGGCAAAACTTAAGCTTGAGTACAGCTCGGCGGGCTACGTGTTAGTTAAAGTGTCGTGAGATCGGTTTCCATACCAGGCGGCGCCACCAGGAGGCGCCACTTCGATCCCCCTGTTTAGCTTATTGGGCGATACAGCCATGAAGAGTAGGGACCGACACAACAGTGTCAACTCGCCGTTCTCGTTTCGTGGGCTGGTCTGCTTCTGTGTTCTTTCCAGTAAAGCATATTGCGCTGCGCGAAGCAAATAGCCTAAATAATGCTCTTTCAAAGAAATTTGCAGCTGCATAAAAAAACATCCGGCTGCCGCTGTTGTGTATTAAGGGCTACGCGACAGCTCAGCGCTGTCGCATGAACAGTGGCGCGTCGAAATTTATGTATTTGGAACGAAGAAAGGACGCTCAACATGAAACGGGCGTTGTCGGCGAACAAGCGCTCGCCTAAGGAGAAACACTGTTTGGAGCAACTCCCATTAGGTCGCAAAGCACGTAGCGCAGTGATGGCTCAAGCTGCGCGTCAGGAAAAGGAAAAAAAAATTAAAGGAAGAAACGAACAAGCTGCTTACAAAAGGAGACGCGCCTTCTATGCAGCAGCGCTTTTGCATAGGCGAGTTCTGCGAGCGCATCCGGCATTATGTGCTCGTGCAATCCCCAGTCGAGCGAAATGGAGCGAAGATCCCTGCCGTCGTTGCCTAGTATCGTCATTCAGTTGATGAAAAGATAACTCACTCGCAGTTGCTGGTCACGGCTCACGAATCCAAGTATATATGCTCTGAACCTACCCACAATGCTCATAAGAAACTCCCACTTGAATTTGAAATTATCATTGCGTGATGTTTTTTGTGCAGTATATTAGACTACTGATTGGTTAGCAAAACGCATTTCAGGAATAGCCGATGATTAAGTCCTGCAGTTCCCAGGAAGCAATACGAAGTATATTTCGCCGCTCGCAATTTTCGAAGCAATATTCGCAACGGTAAGGAATGTTACGGAAGCAACAGATAAGAAGCAGCAAATCACGTGCGCATAAATCATAGTTCAGAGGGTGAGGATTTACAAGGTTTAAGTTGTACTTACGCATTAAAATGGAGCCGCAGTATTGCGCTTAAGACGGTGACAATGGGCAGTGGAAAAGCTGCACTATGGCTGTCAACTAAGGAATTACTGATAGACCTATCGTAAAGGAATTTTTGTTGCAGAATAATGACAGACGAGGTCTTTTTCGTTTTCCCTTCCTGTGAACGAGTTATTACTGTTATTATTTCTGAAGAGATTTTCTGCACGCTTATGCGACTTAGAACTCTATTCCGGTATAGACTTTGGGGCTTTAAAATTATACATAGGAGGGCGCAATTGCTGTGCGATTTCGAAGCGTAAAAGGTTAGAACAGTAGCACCCTTCAGTGAGCTGTTCATAAAGTCCCACCATGGAAACTAAACGTTTTGTGGATATTTTGCATTGAAGCTTTCTGTCCTGAGCGCAGTTCAAGAGGTGTGCGAGCCTGACAAGTCGATTCAAGGTGCAGTCAAAATACCCTACAGCCGATTAGTGTATATCTTAACTGTATCGATGGCGGAAAAACTGTTTGCCACATACCTGCAGAGCCAGGCCCAGGCGGAACACAGGAAGGTGATTGCCTGAACAAAAGCTGCGGCCATGACAATGAGGGTGGTCTGGCCAGCTGGACCAGCTTCCACTGCGTAAAGAATTAAGAGCGCGCGGTAACGATATCGCCCGTCACTGATACTAAGGGACGGCTGCACGTGTGCTTCAAGTACTATCGAGATCTTTTCAAATTCTATACAGGGCCAAAAATACTAACAATTGGTTTTGACCTATATACACAAATTGCAACTTGGTAACTTGGGTGACAATCAAGGCAACTGATTGTCACCCACCTTTTCCAATATAGACTTCCTTTACAGCCAGTCTGACTACGTTGAGGCTTGCGTCTTTGGATGAGTACAGTTATGATTTACTTACGCCGCGGGGCGACGTGAGAGCGATGTTTTATTTATTTTTATGTGGTAAGTGTAGGTAAAGCTGTATAGGTCAAATATTTTTACATTTTTATGACTCTCTCTTTCGGAATGTCTAACTGCACTTTAGGAGACGTAAAACATTCCAAATAAAATAAACCTGAAAGACATAAAAATAACCAAGCCAAATAGCAGCCCTGCAAGCTCGACTGGTAGAGGTATATAGCAGCACTTCGGTTGCAGTGACGATAATGATTTATTGCGTTAGAGAACATTTTTTTGCGATTACCTTGCAAGACAACCTCTGCCAGTGCCCACGATCGACTTTGATCGGTGTAAATGCATTCCCATTGGCCGCTGTCGGCTTCAGTGACGCCAGGTAAGCGAAGTGTGTGCAGCTGTAAAATGAAACATTAAAATTATATTTATTTTCCTTGCGCACATGCGGATATAAAACAACAAAGTGACTTCGCAAACTCATTATAAAACGTTGCAGGGTTGGCTAACTATATGCAGATACGCAGGCAAAGAAGTAACGCGCAGTTTTACTATATCTTTGCACAAGAAGCCAATTTGACTGTTTAACTTACTCGGGCTGAAGAATGGAAACCACAGTTGACCGAAAAAACGAATAACAGCTATTACTTCAGCACCGATATTGTGACTAATTTTGTAAGTTCATTGAATATGAAGCCATTGAACAGCGTACGTAAACTGGGCAGCATGAAAACTCTCCTCTAAGGATCCTGTCAACAGATGCCATTCATCATTTTGCCAAACGTAGGAGCAACCAGGAACAGCAAAACAAACGACGTAGCTGTAGTCAAGAGTTCGACGAAAGTTCGTCTGGTCAGGCTTGGTAGTATGGTAAAATGAGTGACAGTCACTGACAAAGTCATGATGAAGAAAACGTTTAGGAACCCGTATGAGTTCCTTGATCACAATCCGCAACGTCTCTTTTTTTTTTTTTTATGTTTGCTTGGTCAGGGACTGGAAATCATTTTAGCAAACGATGTAGCTAAAGTCTCCAACCTTTGCAACGTATTTCAATAATTTCTAATGGCGGAGCGCGTCCTGGCGAAGGAGCACGGGAAATCTATCAATTCTCTGTATCAATATCTGTGCACATTGCTATGCCTTGCTGTAAAGCCCACCTGCATAAACCGCATAGACGTATTTATGACAGTTCATAAACCGCATAGACGTATTTATGACAGTTCTTAAAATACAAGTTCATAAACAGCTAAAACTTACCCGATATAATTAATATCAGCCTTAATATAGGCAGTTAGTATATGAAGTAATTTTATGGCGACTAGTTTTTTAGATTTCAGAGCAGGTTGCAAGAATGATAGGCGCCGAGAAATAAATTAATTTGGCATCGTGCTGCCAGCAGATCCTATTCACTGACAGGATTAAACATGTAGATCAATGTAGCAATCTCATCAGGCGCTAAGTCCAAACACACCTTCCTCGAAGCCCCTTATTAATTTGGAATGAAAGATCTGATAAGCGCTGCACTAAGCACAGGACGTCGAAGTGAACGCGGACAAACTTCGCGGAAATGTGTCTAAACTGGCAGCTCACTCGACCGGCCCCCGAAGCGCTGCTGCGAAGACTGCCATTGAGGCGCCACTCGAAGCGCCCCTCGCTCAACTGCTTGGCCGCGGATGGCGGTGGAGGCCGACAGTGAAGCGTGACGCAGGAACCTGACGCCACAGTAATCGGGGGCGCTGCCACTGGGATAACGCCAAGGTTGAGGATTATCAGAGCAGTTGTACACGAAGAGACTCCTGTAGTTAAGAATGTTTCTGAGAACCCTCTTATAAAACAGAAAGAAACCTTTAATAAACCCCTTTCGAGTTCGTTAAGTTGGCTTTACCGCATTGCGTGCTGCCCCCTAAAACGGCACTGGTGGCCTAGCAAAAAACAAATACAAAAATAAAGTGCTAAACTTTCATGTATTTGCTCCACAGGTACATGCAGTGCTGTGCAGACATATTCTGTGGCATATATCACGCGCACTGTGACAATATTAAATAATTTCAGAAAATTGCTGCTCCGTCATTAGTGAAGAATGCGGCATTGCACTCAAGCCAATGTAACATTAATTTATGAGAGGGATAAGAGATAATATTAATAAGCTATCCGCACCAAAGAGCGAACGCACTGTATGACATGTCTGAAAGTATAAAATACTAAAATTACAACCTTAAATCAAGAGCCGTGTATATGAGGCAGCTGTAAAAACAACGCTCATTGTCAAAAAGACATTGCTTTCGCATTTTGTGGTAGACACGAGAAAAAACGAGCCGGAAGTGAAGATTCGTGTCTAATTATTCGAAATTTATAAGACCCCTAACTGTTCACTTACAGCTCCACGTTGCATCGCAGTCTTTCTTTAAAGCTGTGTTAATTCGATACAAGTGTAATATACAGAACTTGCATTAGGTTCTCAATATGTTCACCAATCATTTCCTCTCCCTTTTTTCGCTTCGTTTCTAGGCTAGGAGTTCACAGGCAACCCAATGCTGGTGCGTGCTGAGGGCCTGGACAATAGTTCCAGACCTACTGCAACTTTCTAAACTGTGTTACGAAACAATCCAGTATTAAGCACTGAGATTGCAACATGCAGCATTAGATGCACAATTCAAACAACAGTCAACAAATCTGAGCAAATTAGCTGCGTAACCTTGGCTGCTCTCGTTATTTTATGTCCCCATAAGTGCTATTTCCTTGCAAAGTTATGCTGGATAAAAAAGAAAAGCTATAGCATATTTAAAAGGAGATAAATTTGCAGTATCCAAAAAGACATCTATAAAAACATGCAAAACAACGATGCTGGTACAAACACTGGGGGTTACATGCTCGTACTTGCACAGACATAACACAAGTGACGAAGCACGAGGGCGCATGAATTACCACGAGCTCCGCGAAGGAGATATACGTTGGCGTCGAGATAACGCTCTCGGTATGTTTGCGACGGATGACGATAGCCGGCGCGCAGCTCCCTTTGACTGCTTATTCGAGTCTCGACTGTTTGCACGTGTTAAGGGAGATTTTCTCCGCGCTTTCATTGCGGATGCGGCCTCGCACGCCGAATTAACTCATTCCAGTTTTTTACCGCGGGAACTTTCACCTTGCTTAGAGGAAGTATTCAGAGACTTGGAATGGGAGCAGTTAGGGATAAGGGTAGATGGAGAATACCTCAGTAATCTGCGATTTGCTGATGACATTGCCTTGCTAAGCAACTCGGTGGATGAACTACTAATAATGTTTGATGACCTAGACAGGAGAAGTAGAAAGGTAGGCTTGAAAATCAATATGCAGAAGACTAAGGTAAGGTTCAACAGCCTCGGGAAGGAACAGCAGTTTACATTAGATAGCGAAGTACTGGAAGTAGTAGGTGATTATGTCTACTTAGGACAGGTAGTAACCGCAGATCCGGAGCATGAAAAGGAAATAACAAGAAGAATAAGATTGGGATGGAGCGCATTTGGCAAGCACTCGCTGATTATGACTAGCAGCTTACCGGTATCGCTCAAGAGGAAAGTATACAACAGTTGCATCTTGCCTGTACTCACCTATGGGGCTGAAACGTGGAGGCTAACCAAGAGAGTTCTACTTAAGTTGAGGACAACCCAGAGGGCTACAGAACGAAAAATGGTAGGGGTAACATTAAGAAATAAGAAGCGTGGAAAGTGGGTCAGAGAAATAACTCAAGTTACCGACATTCTAGTGGACATTAAGAAAAAGAAATGGGCATGGGCAGGGCATGTAGTGCGAAGAGAGGATAATCGATGGTTGCTTAGGGTAACAAACTGGATTCCAAGAGAAGGAAAGCGTAGCAGGGGGCGGCAGAAAGTTAGGTGGGCGGATGAGGTTAAGACGTTCGCGGGGGTCAAGTGGATGCAGCTAGCACAAAACCAGGTTAAGTGGAGAAATATGGGAGAGGCCTTTGCCCTGCAGTGGGTATAGTCAGGCTGACGACGACGACGACGACGACGACGACGACGACGACGACGACGATGATGATGATGATGATGATGATGATGATGATGACCGCGGGAACAACAAATTGCGCGCTATGCTTGCGCAGGTTGGGCGCGAAGTGAGTTCCAAGCGAATGCTCTGGAACTAACAAAATAAATGTTCCGGAATGTGTCACACACTTCCAAGTAGGCAGGAATTCACACACATTTTGTCGTAATCAAGGAAAAAGAAAAAAAAGAAAGAAAAGCAAGCGGCAGGGCAAAATTTATGAAATTACGAATAAAATTACGTCTACAGGTGCGCAAGCTACGGCAGCTTAGCGCGCGAAAAATGGGTTCCAGGAGTAAGAAAACGGAAATGCGCAGCCCGGACGTGCGAAGCCTCACAGGCGAGTAAAACATTGAGAAACTGCTATACGTAACGAGGGCGCCTTCTACGCGCGATCAGGCATAGTCGAGAAGCAGCCAAAGCGATCTGCGCACCAGCTATCGTCAGCCGCAGTAAACGTACCGATGTCGTTATCTCGAACCCGCTGCCTATCGCTTTGCGGTGTTGGCGGTAGTCCAAGCCATGCTTCCCGTCATTCGGATTAAGTCTGTGGGCGGCCGTACAAGCTCAACATTTGCTTACGAGCACATCATTATCCACTGCACCGGTTACACAAATCTTGATAATATTGCGCTATAAAGTTGCGGCTTGTTCCACTGAAAAGGCGTCGCCGTAATTTATGATTGAAAAAATACGTATCAAGATTGGAACGCAACCATCCGGTTGGTGTCATATGCCATTTCGCTACGTTAGTTTAATTTGTATCTCGAAGTTCAATTTTAATAACAATTCATGTATTGTAGGACTTTACTTCAATCCTACATTTAGTCCGGTGCAATTATACTCTGCATAAGCTACCAGCAATATATGGTCTGATGCTGTAGCTAGAATTTGTTCTTTAATAACATTTTCCTAATTACCTGTAATTAATTTCGGCCCACAATTACTCTGGTGCAATGATGCTTTATATAAGCTATCAAATGATATATTACCTAAAAATTTTATCGCAAAGGTCGATTTTTAATAACAATTGAATTGTTAACTGCTAAAATTAACGCTGCGTAATATGAGCTTCCATTTGCCACGTAATGGGAAATTTCCCGCGATTTGGCAAAACTGGTGAGCGCCGCGAACTCGAAACACCCGATTGACGACGGTATACAGATAGCAGACTGCCTCCAAATCTCAGCTTTAGTCGACATAAGATATCCAACAGTGTAACACTTGCGATGCTGTTGGACTCGACATCGATATAACATTTGTGTTGCTACGGCTTGGCTCCAAGGTTTGGACGCCTCTTCGTTTCGCCTCCATCGAAACGCAGCCGCCGACGGTCGGAATCGAACCCGGGTACTCCGGCACAGTAGTCGGGCGTCAATGTCATCGCGCGACGCCTTAACTTTAAGTTAAAATTTTCCTAGGCTCTGAAATACCAGATTAGTGTGTTCTCACTAATATTTCCCTCCAGTGAATGAAACTTCAGCGTCCGGAAGCGTCTCTCACCTGTGAGTGAAAAAAGTGCGACGGGTGGCAGCGGTCGACGACCGGCCTCCATCCAGCACGCGTACTGGCCGCTGTCATCAGGCCGCAGGTCAGTGAGCTCTATATCAAACCAAGAAATAGACATTTCAGGTACTTTTTAGGTGGGGTTCGACACAGACTGCTCCTTTCAAGAAACGCTTCTGATAATGATTTCCGCGACGCAAGAAATGTTAGCGCTGGGTGTCATTTTTGCCACATATTAAAAATGCCGCCTACCGCGAGTTTGCACTCAGGGCAGGTTCAGATTTAACAAAGAGCCTCAGTTGCCCTAAATTGAAAAGACGATAAAGTAAACTCGTCAGGTGGAGCTCGCGTGATATCACAGCTCATAAGAAGTTTGTGTGTTGTGTGAAATAGTTTGATGCAGCGAAAAACTGATCTGTATATATATATATATATATATATATATATATATATATATATATATATATATATATATATATATATATATATATATATATATGAAGAAGAGAAGCCAACAGTCGGCGAGGCCAAGGAAAGCGTAGGGGATGTTACTTTGTCTTTTTTTTTTTTAATATATGCTTGAATATTCACAGAAATTAGTAAGGTAATCTTGTTTAGGTTAAAGATAATTAAACACAAAGTAGCAGAAAAAACAACGTGCCGATGGTGGGATCCGAACCCACGACCTCCGAATATCGCATCCGGTGCTCTTCCAACTGAGCTACATCGGCCGCTGTCCCCCCTGCCACTTGCTTGGGTATTTATGTTGTCTGTATACGAACCTTGAGAGTGTTCACCAGCGCCACCCTCAACCATAGCGGCTGACGCAGAACGTCCCTTTGTTACCGCCAGCGTCACGTAGAACGTGATCAAGAGCGAGGGCGAAAGCTGTGCTAGAACCCTCTTACGCTACCTATGGCTTCAAGGCTGCCAGAGCCGAGACCCCCGTAAGCTACAAGCAGATCAATTAAGGGGAAATGAGGGTGCTCGTTATAATACATGAAGGAGAGAAGCCAACAGTCGGCGAGGCCAAGGAAAGCGTAGGGGATGTTACTTTGTCTTTTTTTTTTAATATATGCTTGAATATTCACAGAAATTAGTAAGGTAATCTTGTTTAGGTTAAAGATAATTATACATATATATATATATATATATATATATATATATATATATATATATATATATATATATATATATATATATATATATATATATATATATATATATATATATTTTTTTTTTTTTTTTTCTACGGTATTGAAGGAACACTAGCCAGGGTCAAGGAAGCAGATAGAATACATCTAGCCGGTCACTAAAGAAAGGAAGCTTAAAAAAAAAGGTGTGAGCTAACGAGTGATAGCGTAAGAATACGTCGCGCGGAGTGCGCCCGATTTGCCAAGTAACATATGTCTATATAAAGAGCGTCTCAGTGACCGTGTCCAGGGCCCAGCTTGGCAGCACGGGTGACCCTAGCGGGGAAAGGACGGGCGCAGCAAAAGCCTCCGTAGATGTTTACTTAGGAAGGCATGACGTCACTATGGCTTCATGTGTTCCTTTCTACTTGCACATTCGTTTTTTTACTTTCTGCCTGTGTTTTTCCTCACCCCTGCGAACAGGCACGCCTCTTTTACCAACACTTATATTTTCGGAGCAAAGGCACCCTTTCAGTTCCCAGCACCACTGGAAAGAACGGGCTGCGTTCACTCACCGAGACGCCCGCCGGTGAACAGCTGACGGTGTTGGTCGAGTGCAAGAGGTCGACCTTCATGTTCCCAGCGCAGGGAGGCCTCCGGGTAACGGCTCCGTAACCGATCCGCGCCAGCGCAAAGCATGGTCGCGTTGCCGCCTGCCTCCCTGCGTATGGCTGCCAACACAGCAAAATAAAGCAGCACCCCATTAAAAGCCGGACGCCTCCGCAGGTCTTAAACTGAGCCTAACGTCCCGTTTAAAGGTCTCACGCCCATAAACTCCTCTCGCGTAAAAGCAGCACCGTCTAAATGGAATACAGAGTGAGGTCTAAGGAAAGAACCTCTCCCGCTCCGCTGATATATCACAGAGACTTCGGCTAAAAGGAAGGAAAACATACAGCCATATTGCGCAGCACTTGTAGGAGTTGTGCGCAACCGCTCGTTTCCCATTCGCCGTTTTATGTCACACTCGGTACAATGGGTAATGCAGTGCGGTGGTTTTACTATCAAAACGGCGTTACCCTCCTGCTCTCGACGTAGTATTTTTCAAGGAGTCTCCATTTTCAGCACTTTGTATGCAATGAATACCAAGGCCGTTTTGCTTACGCACGCTTTCTCGGGGGAATTGTCAGGCCGTAAACAGTGGCCTAAAAACAGTCCGAGCGCTTCCCTCTTTCAGCTTTTTTTTTTCTATAATGTGAAAAGTTTGAAGCACGCGGCGGTTCAATCTCGGCCCGCCTAGCTTACGCGAAAATTGCTCTCGAAAGAGCATTTAAAAACAGCGCTTCGGCAATTAAATACGTGGGGTCAAATTTCAAAAGAGTTCCTGTATATTACTCCTTCAAGTCCAGCGAGCTCTGCAATTTTAGTGGAATCGGCGGAAAGCCTCGTAAAAGTCCATGCATCACATTATCATTCGACTTGGAAAGCCCAATTGAAGAGAAATGAAGCCATTTCGTGGGGACGCAGCTTCCTATACCGCTTCCCGTTGTATTTCTCTCCCTTGATTCCACGTTGCCCGGAATACGTGACAAGTTTGTGCTGGGTCGTGACCACATGACCGGATTATTTATATAGCACCGTGGCCACCAAAGGAACGTCGCACCATTTCTCTGCGCCACTCAGCGCTCAGCGGAATATCAGGCAACGCAACCCGCCTGGTTTTGACGTCGAGTACCATCAGTCATTAAAGATTGTCACGGCTCATTGCGTTTTTTTTTTTCTGGCAGCTTATTTTTGGTGACCGTCTCAAATACTCGATTCGATAGAAAGGAAGGAGCTATTCTTGCCAAATAAAAAAAAAACAGCAGTTGCCGTCTTTACTTGAGCATAGATCTTGGCCTCGACTACGTCAAAAAAATGGCTACGAAACCCAACTCGAAGCGCACTTTACAGCTGTACTGCACGAAACAACTAAACAAAGAAAACGTTCCTTACATTCTTTTTTGTTTTATTTCGACTCTCATTTTATACTCAATGAAAGGAACGGGCCGTAACAATAGAGCAATGAAGAAGTTACCAAGTAGAAACGTGTTACTCGAGCCTGTCTATAGGGCCCTTCCTGAATTGGAAATTTTCGTGTATCTAGCACGATACTTAGCTACTCGACTGAACGTCAAAACATAAGTAGTGAATGAGCAATTAGAGCGTTGTAACACTTGATGCCAGCAACGTTACCTCAGCCACGAGGGTATAGGTAGTCTGGCCAGTGCTGGATTCAGCTCACCTTCGAAATGCGATCCGAAACCTGCAAGACAAAAAGTGGAAGCTGAGAAAATAAATATATGTTCAAAGAGGTTGTGTTGAGTATCAAATGGTTTTAAGCTAAGCTGTCAAACAGTGCAAACTAAATCTAATGAAAGCGCGTTGAGATTCTTTTTTATGCTGCCTTGGAAAAGCAAAAGCCGCAGGCTGTATTGTTTATGCATTTTTTAAACCTGGAATCACGAGGATGCTTCATTCTTTCTGTTTACTAATTGCACGAGTTTCAATTATTTCTAATCGGTAGCTAGTTGAGATAAGTCTTGGCCAGGGGGAAATATTTAATTTTCTTGAAGCATTTAAAGTGCGCTAATGTTTAAAACCTCACAGGAACGCAGTACACGCCCGTATAGTACTGAAATACATCATACATAGAATATTTGATATGTGGGTATAATTCGGAAAATATCTAATGCAACATGCACAGCAAGATTATGAAGTGCCTCGATTAACGATAAGAAGTTTTTCGAGAGGTTTCTCTAAGAGATAATATTGTGTAGTTGGAGCATTGTAACTTCGCGAATATGAAGTATACAGAGCAGTGAGCGAGTGTTATTGTTGCAATCACTGAACAGTGCAAATAGTTAATGATGTCTACCTAATTATTACTAAATGATATCAAGTATCAACAAGATACTGCTTCCGCTATTATAGGGGTCTCCCTACTAAGCAGGTGTTCCTTTTCCTTCGCCTACAAGCACATTTGTGTTGTATATGCATAATGACTCAGGGACTGTCTTGAGTGCGGTGTCGCGGTATATTAAAAAATCTGCTTGAGAGCGTGGCGTAGCTCTGGGCAAGCGGCAGGAAGACGAGATTTAGTTGCCTAATGAAGGCGACCTGAAAACACTTTATACATAACACCAACTCGTTATCATAATCTTCGTTCATGTATGAATTGCGAGTACGCTCCAAGGAAGTTTCAGCCCGGCTTTAGCTAAGCCTCACAAGGAACTTATTTTTGAAGATTTTCGACCAAATAAATTCCGTCAGTGGGTATCGTGAATTAGATCAAAGAAAAAGATGCAATGGCAATTACGATACTCTCTATGTGCGATATATGAGCGCAGCTATTTAAGCGTCTAACGATTTGGTCGATAGACTGAACCAAATAATTCGAGAGATGTTTGTATGTATGTGTGTGCGATTACTTTTTAGTTTTCTCACGAGCCAAAGAGAGTTTCTCAGAAGGAGAGAAAGAAGAGCCACGGAGCTAGCGGCGCACACCTCCCTGGTTCGTCTTTCTCTCCTTCTGAGAAATTCTTCGCTCGGTTACACCGGCACCGACGGCGACGCGGTTCAGCCTCCGAAATGGCGCATTAGAGCTGCGCTCTAATGCAGCAATCCCGACGCAACCTAACGGTTCCCCTTGATCTGCCAGTGTGCCACCGACTGAGCTTCAAGTGTATCTGTGCCTGAGTACGTTAGAGCTATAAAATGGATAGCGAGGTACAAATCTCTTTGACGCCCTATGTACTGACCAACGTGCGCGTAATAAAACAAAAATGCACGAGCTTTTGAGTAGCAAGGGCCGAGAACCAACCACCAGAGAGGTAATTCTACATATTTTGGGCCGATTTATGCTCTTTTCTTTACTGCACAACCAAGAGGCAAGCTGTAACCATGCTGTAACTCCATATAGGCTCGGTCAAGGTGCGCGAGCAGTTTACTTATGGTTTTGATAATTTGGCTGCAGCCTTTAACCTGTATTGCGTGCACAAAGATAATTAGCGAAAGACAAGCTTTATGGGCGAAAATGTCACCTATCTCCGGTCATCGCTGACCCACCAACGCTTTGCAAACCCACTACGTTCGACGCCGTGGAGACCGTCTTCGTTTATGTCTTGCGAACAAGAAACGACGCTTCACTCTGCGTGCCTCTCTGGAAACACTTCATATAAGTTCCTGCGCAATGTGTGGCAAGCAAGGATTCAGTATGCGGTAGTGTTCCGCACTCCCCTCAAACGCAGCTTCCCCTGTCCTTTACCTTAAGAACTCTATCCGTTGTAGCACGGCTGACCGTCGTCTATCTCGGTCGGACAGTCACACGCATACAGCGATAGCTGCGAAATGGGCGCTTACCTGCGGGACCTTCGTAGCAGGGTGCGAGGCGGCACACCCCGAGGTCCCAGTGGCCCCCTTGGCACTGGCGGCCGCCCCATCTCGGCGTCGGGTTGTCACAGCGCCTCGTGCGCTTGCCAGCGCTGGTGCCGCAGCGGCGGGCGCAGATCCACGGACTCCAGGGGCCCCAGCCACCGTCCACGGGACATGCCTGGCCAGAGTCGCACACACGTCGCTCCCGACCCTCGCCGCCACACAGTCGAGGGTCGGCATCCTGACCTGCTCGTTGACGGCGCAGCGTCACTGCCACGCGTTGCTTACTTAGGTTCCTCTGCATTCCTCTGTAAGGGCCTCCTAAGTGCCTCTACGAACCAAGCTTCCCAATAGAACACTGACTAGGAGATAAGCGCCACCTGAAATTACAAAATTAATCAGGAACAGTGAAGCTGCGCATAGTGAAATGAGCGCGAAAAGCAACATGCTTATGTTGTCTCAAAAGAGTGGAAATCAGGGGAAAGAAAACAAAGCTGGGGCTTTGAAATAAAAATTCTATGCACGCAGAATAAAAAGCAAAATTGCGTACCTGAGTTTTTAAATAACGTAAATACCAGTACATATTGAAAAAACAAAAACAAAGAGTACGTTATAGGTGCTGTAGAAAGCGTCATCGAAAGGAAATCAAAGTGGTTGATAGCAGCGAACCTAAGTCCATGTTGTACTGAGTTAAATCACATTTTGTGGAAAAGCCGATAAGGCTATGAAATGCTGGTGGCATTTTTTCGTACATTTAAATAACAGGTGTCTTATTCTACCGGCCCCTTTATTTTATTGCTTATCGTTACGGCTAACAAACTCTCTGCGATTTCCTTTTGTTACTCTTCAGCGTTTTGCCCCCTGTTTACGAATTCAATAAAAAGTTGGTCCATATTAGTCCGAGACATCATCGACTCCACTGTCCAGGAACTCGAGATTGCAATCCCGTGCTCAAGTCGATTCTACCCACCGACATGCACGCCCTGGGTGAAACGCATAGATACATCTCCTTTATTGTTTATGTTTAAGAAAAAAAAAAAAGATAAAGGTAATGCGAACGCAAGGGCACAGAAATCTTGTCAGAAACAACAATTAGAGACAAAGTTTATTATCTCTCCCAGGCTGCAACCATCGCGTCATTGAAACGAGAACTAAGTGCTCTAATAGCCTCCTTTTTCTATGCTCGTTTAAAATATTCCCGTTTAACTTAACGATAACATTAGTTAGACTTACTTCCCCTCCACCGTCCGCCCCTTTCGTCCCTTTTTCACCGACGTGGTAAAAAAGTTCGCTTAGATTGAGTCAGTTGTTGCTCACTTTCTAAATTCGCATCTTGGCAGCAGACAAGAGGACAAAAACACAACATTAAGGGCTACATAAAGAGCAAAGTGCTGAAAAAAAAAAATCATACAGCTGCAATAAAAATGCTATCAGCAGGATCATGTTCCGCACAAAAGGATTAGTTTGCAGCACAAAAAAAAAAAAAGAATAGCAGGGCTCACTGACATTACATGATAAGAATAAGGAATTCGCTACGACGACAGAAGTTCTCCTCCGTTAGCGCACTTCTTTCTCTTGTATTTTGCCGACTTGCACAAAAATGAAAAGAAAAAGCAAACACCTTAAAAGGGTATCCCTGCTCGGTCTTTGTTCGACTCGCTCCTGCGGGTGTCATGAAGAAAGGCCCCCACCTCGTTTCCTCTCTGCAGCGCCCTAGTCGGATTGGGTTCGAGAAATTTATCTCCTCTGCTATATACAACATCGGGACCCCCTCCGGGCTGACAGTGGTACTGATCGCGGTGCCCTTTTTCTGTACTTGTCCCGAGAAAAATCGCCCAATCTTGGTAGTACATAGTTTTCTTTTTCTTTGGGCATTCCGGAATGAATTCGCGCCTACCCACAGAGACCATTTCTCAGCTGAAGATTAGGGCCTGTTCCCTGACAAAGGCATGATGAAAACTTCGTAGAAACGCCCAAAGTACATCAAAAGTTTAGCACGGCTATTTTCTTTAAGCGCTAGAGTGTTCCTGTTGCATTCATTGTGTTCTTTTTGTGATTTTATTTTTACAAATTTATATACAAGCCCCACCACGGTGTTAAGGAGGCTCGAATGCCTAGCCTGAGGAATTCACGTTAAATGTAAGTGCATGTTCAAGAAATTTAGGCGGTCAAATTTAATCCGGCGTCTCCCATTACGGCGTCCCTCACAGCTCGACCTTATGTTCCATACCATGCATCACTTGAAGGCTCAAAATTGGAGACTGTAATACCCCAAGCATATGCTAAGTCCCTACGATAAATATAAGATACAATTATTGAAAACTTTCGAGGAGCTTACGTAATTGAAATGCAGCGATCGTTATTTGACAAAACAAGCAAAGGGAGAAATAAAATTCCCAACACGAGAAAGAAAATCAAAGATCGATATTTTCAATTTCGTGTTCACCGCAGAAAGGAATTCAAGACACGCGTATCAGACCTACCAAAAGCAGTTTATGTGTCAGCGCTGTTAAAAAACGGCGGTTCTTCCTACGGCGCATTTCGTTGATACGAGCGGCGTGGCATAACAAAGAAAGCTTTAGCTGCAGCACCTTAAATGCATCTGGTAAACGGTGATGCAAACGAGAGCTGCGCTGATGACCAGGTTAAAGCAGCTTCCCTTATGCGCCTGTTACACGCTATATAGTACAAATAATTGGGCAAAGCCTGCTACAATCACCGATTCGCCTCAAAATCGGCTGGTGAAATGCTTGGGAACATGGTTTCAGAACAAAGCGCTACGAACAAAGGAGATTTATGGCATGCTCGCGCTCGGAGAGTTCGTCAGTGCAAGTCAACTAATATTTAATTATCCGACTTTTTTAACAGAGCCTACGATTAACATCTATCGATGGAGTGCCGGCTGCAATCACAAGTAGATAACCATAACCAAAAAGGGGCTTTCTATTTTAATTTATTTTGTATATCAAAAGCCAAATAGGGATGTCACCTCGCATGTCAGTTTCGCAAGTAAAAATGTGGCCGTTCACATCAAGTTTTGAGTACGGATCACAGAGGATACGCTTCAATGCTATCCAGTTCGAAACGGCGGCAACACGTTCTTCTGTGGGAAGGACTTCGCAACTTTTAATCGACTGTCTAGAATATTTTCAAGCCCGACTTCTTCCCCGCCAAATGTGTATTTTGCTCCCGGAAAAGCGCTAACGTATCCGGAAAAAATCCAGAGAATTGTAACTGGCAGCAATCATTGGAGGAGCTTCGCTTTAAATTCGACGCTAAATCCGGCGTAAGCATGTTAAGGATCGCAGTGAGGTTAACGTGAGAAGTTGGGCTAGTTGGTAAGTATTCATGGTATTCAATAAAACACAGAGGGTGTTTTCGAGCGCTATCCGATGAGCCGCACCCCCCTCCCCCCCCCCCCTATCTCCTTCACCCTATCTGGGGAACAAGATCAAAAATATAGCGTGCTCAAAGCTAGCGCCTAATGAAAAAAAAAATGAATATTTTTCATGCACTGCTTTCTTTGAAGCCCTATCCCCGTTCTCTTCTCGTGATCAAAACCTGGGAACTTGATATCGCCCCCACCCTCTTCCCCTCCCCCGCCAAGCTCTTCTGCATGCAAGGCGTTATGCCGTACTTTACTTTTGGAGTAAGGACTGGCTTTGTTTTCTTTTTTGTACCTTGTTGTTGCTAACTGTGGCCTCGTTGACATATGTTCCTATATATGTGTAAGCCCCACCGGGGTGGTGCGGTGGTAAGACGCCCGACTACTGTGCCGGAGTACCCGGATTCGAACCCGACCTCGGCAGCTGCGTTTTGATGGAGGTTAAACGGAGTAGCGTCCGTGTGCTGTGCGATGTCAGTGCACGTTAAAAATCCCAGGTGGTCGAAATTTCCGGAGCCCTCCACTACGGCGTCTTTCACAGCATTAGTCGCTTTGGGACGTTAATTCCCACCAAGCAAACCATATGGTGCTATATTTGGCTTCATTCCACTGCTGTATAGCACGAGATTTTGGTGCATTCATTACTACAGAACGCCAATTGACCCTCGTCCTGTCTTTGGGACAGGCGGATTGGTTGCCACAAGTTTGCTGACAAGAGGCACAGTGTTGTAACGTCATTTGTCTTATCTATTTGAGGAGACCCCTTATTTCGTTTGAAGCAGCGCTCACCTGTGGGGAGTAGGCAGTGCCTGGTGCGTGTCTGTACTCCCAAGGCGCAGCTGCGCGAACAGTCGCTCCATGAACTCCAGCTGCCCCATGTGGCTGGAGCTGATTTAACGAAACCAGATACAAGGCTGGTTGAGCTGCAAGTACGTGGAGCATTTGTCAGTTTAATAATCTTTCTCAACACCCCTCATGTGGCAAGTGTGTCAGAAAGTATTCTTCAGGTATCACCACCAAGGTTAAGGCAGTACTAAGCGTATATTTTGACGTGCGTGACGAAATCACGGCATACAGAGTACGCCATATATTGATCACTGAGTGGAGCTTCTGCGTCGAGTTTGACATGAACACGTTCTGAATAGCTAGCGCTTTTCAATTAAAATGTTTGGCGTCACTATGATGAAGCTGTATGAAGAAAGGCAAGGGCGCAAATTCGTAGCTTCTAACCAGCTTGCGAGAATTCTTGGCCTTTTATTTTTTTACAACTGTTTAAAGAGAGAGAGAGGAAATCATTTGTTCCATAAAAACAATTCATCTGCCTTCGGACCCTTCAAGACGAAACCTTAGACTTGGTCTTTCACACAAGTGAACTCGAAGTAGCTGCGCGAATCTAACTGCTGCTAATTGGAGACGTACCAATATCAAATTTTGAGCGACGCTATTCATATGTCAATATCAGTCGGTTGAATATCGGTACACTAGCTTCCATACTGGGTAAGTGATGGCTTTTGTGATATTATATCATAATTAGGACACAAATGGCACCCTCCTTTAATTTTCTACCGATCAAAACATATCGGATAAACGTAATGAACATCAAGGATTTGAAAAAGAATCTTAAAATGATCAAAGAAAACAGAGATTCATTAGGAAAAACTTAAAGGGCAAATGCAAGTCCGATTACGAAATCTAGAAAACGCGCAAGAGCAATAGGTATCTCATCAATCGTCACGGCAAGGCAAAAATTTTAAGCTACCTTTATTGGCCCTGAAGGTATGGTATGGGCGATCAAAAATAATCCTCTTCCCCTTCCCCCTCAACTTAACGCATGCCAGCACGCAAGAAAAAAAAAGCTGATTATTACAACTGATCAACGTTGAAAGACGGCAGAATAGAGTGTATACATTCGCAGGCGCATGAGAATATCCAGTGCACATCTATATATGTACCAGAACGGCCACAAAAATTTCAGTTTTTGACCGTTTGCGGGAAGCTTGTGCACGATTTATTTTTCTAAGGGTCTCGAGCTTTTCTGGCAAATTACGCTGGAAATATGAAGCAGGAAACCACTACTTCAAGCAAAGTATATAGCTAAACACGTAGTTGCGCGTGACAAATGAAAGCTGGCATTCTTCCTTCTAGTATATATTTGCTAGCCGGTGATTACGGTGCTAAATACGGCAACAAGAGCTGTGAAGGAACGTGTGCTTCTCTGTTCACCTGCTTTTTTATTCATTTTCATACCCGACTCAATTCTGAGATCAGCAAGACCATGAAAGTAGTTTTCTAGTTTTTTGAACAAATAGCCTGAATTGTTGTCAGTGTATGCACCTCCGAAGAACGGTGTTTGTTTTCAGTATTCATAATAGCGCTCGTCTAGCACATTCTTCCAGAAAGCCTCATAATCCTGTCCTCTCTTCCTGAATATATCCATACTTTTCTGGTCTGTTTGGTTTGGTTTAGTCCAGGGGGTTTATCATCCCAACCCGGCTCAGGCTATGAGAGCCGCCGTAGTGGAGGGCTCCGGAATTAGACCACCTGGAGTTCTTTAACGTGCACTGACATCACACAGCACACGAGCACCTTGCTTTTTCGCAGCGGACGCCGCGGCCGTGATTCGGTCCCGCAACCTTGGGCCCATTAGTCGAGTGTCCTAATCGCTGTATCACCATGGCGGTGCTTTTCCAGCTTGTGCTTGGACACTAACGTTCGTTCATTGTTTGTCTGAAGCGAGTATAGATCTAGCGAAGCAGAGGTCATATGTTGTGTTCTGCTGCTACCGGTGTACTTTGGTAAGCGATGGAAAAAGTGAGTACTCGTTTCATTGCCAGGCCTCTCTTGTGATCTCAACGAAAGAAGAGATACCTGCACAGAGAATAATAACATAGTGTTGCAGAGCCCCACTCCATATTTTAACAGCATTTTCTTTGTGGTGGTGAAACAGTAAAACAATTTAGTTACTGCTGTTATACAGTCTGACACCCCCGACACAAGAGACATGCGCCAAGTGGAGGCATGTATTGACTGCTTTTCGCAATAAATGCACGTCATGGTCAAGCACTGGCGTTTCACGCTTTCATATGGATTCTGTATGGGCAGAATTCTTTTCAAATAGTGCCCTGTGGTCGAGATCAGTTTTGCCATCACATACGCCGGCATCGCCCAGCCTGTATTAATTTAGTAGACATTAATTGGTCCTTCGAATTTTTATTTTCTTGGTAGCTGATGCAGCCATCCGCAAAAAAAGCTTTATTTTCAAGGGCACGTTTTTGACAATATCATTAGTAAAAGCTAAAAAGTAGGGAGATACAAGAACTGTCCTCTGTGGAACACTACAAACATATAAACAAAGCACACTCCGTCAACTTACGCACATCGTCTTCTTCGTCCCGCCGTGGTGGTGTAGGGGTTAGGGCCCTCGACTACAGTGCCCAAGGATGCGGGATCGAATCCCGGCCGCGGAGGCCGCGTTTCGGTGTAGGCTAAAAACAATGCGTCCATGTGATGTGCGTTGTCAATGTACGTTAAAAAACACCATGAGGTCGAAATTTCCGAAGCCCTCCACTACGGCGTCTCCCACAGGCTGATTCGCTTTGGATCGTTGAACCCCACAAATACCAAACAGCACATCGCCTTCGAGAATAAGTATATGCCGCAATTCATGCCAGCAGTGTGCCAGTTTTAAAAACTATTTTTGGGGAGACACGCAATCAAACGCTTTTTCAGAGTTTTTCAGAATGATAATACCTATCTGGCTTTGTTTATCTATTGCTGTGGCGAAGTTATGCACTGATTCAGACAGTTGTGTGACCATGGACAACACCCGCGGAAACCGTGTTACCGAGGATCGATTAGATTGTTCTCCTATGCGTGACGTGCTCCATTATTCTGCGGCTGGTTCAGAAAAGCGAATTTTACCTGTAAGATGCCAGAAGGTATTTGCTTTCCGCTTTCAGTATCGTAAATGCCATTTTCAGCTAGTGAATGCCTTGGCGGGTGATAAGTAAATAAATAACAACCGCTGGCGCAGGCCATGAAGTTGAAATCCGAAGAGAAGTTTTCGTAGCGGCAAATACATACACATTTCAGACTAATGTAAGCGCATTCCGTGATGCCTCAAGATTTCCATACTAGTTGATCGAAGTTATTTTTGCCATCATATAAAGGCGGCAAATAGCTTACCTTAAAGGACACGCCCTGCAGACAACCTGGCCCTGAAAAACGTTCTTCTAAACTATCTGAAAAAAAAAAAAAAAGGCCCTCTGACAGGTGTGTCTTACTTGGCCAATGAGTCAGCCTGCCGGGTAGCGCTGAGGATCAGAGAGCACATCATCACAAGCAGCATTGCCATCTTGGATAGGATTGGATATGGATCTTGGATAGGTCATAGTTTTCGTGACGTTGGCGATGGTGCTCAGCCCATGCTCATCAGCACTAAAGGATGAGACAGTTTGAAGTAACGAAAACATCTCGAGATGCTTGATCGCAATGATGTAGTAATGTACCGCGATTTTACCGCTTCCCTCGCGAAGAACCTTCTTATCAGCTTGCTTCATTGCGAAGCGTGAACTTCGTTCTCTTTGCCTTGAGCGAAAATCAGGCCGAACATATAAGAACAGGTGCGTCGACCAAAACAGGGTGAAACCTGTTTATCTCTTTTGCATGTACCTGGTTTCATTTTGGAATCTGTTTCGGAAAAAAAGTTCCGTGACTCGCGAAATAATCGCATTCATTTGCTCAGCATTCAGCTTCAGTGCCAACTCGCGGGTATGGCTTGCTGACTATAAGGAGCCGTAAACCGGGCCGATGACCTCTGGCAAGTACTTTTGGATCCATTGCACAGGGTACAGCATTGTGTCCTGTACTCTGCGCCGGAGAACTCTTAGCACTCGTCTCAGTGCCTAAACGGGAAAAGGCTTGCAATTCCTTTCTTCCTTACTGTCTACAAAATACAGTAGGCTTTATAAAGAGCGAATGTCAAGTATACCCTCTCAGTTCACTCACTATCTTTCGATAAACCGCTTTTATGCCTGCGATGATGATGATGCCGATTAAGATATTTCATCGGCAATGATATATCCAGCGTCGCCGGACAGCTCGTCGACGAAGCCTGATCTGCATAAAGGATGCTGAAGGACAGAAAGCTACTCAAAGATTACAGAATGGTCACGGTGGACCTTCCTGCACTCTCTCTATCTCTCTCTTTCTTTTCCGGTATCCCTTATGCAGACCAGGTTCCATCGATGCGACACCTTTTGACATCTATGCGAAAATAAATGGAGCAACGAGCAACAAACTCGGGAAGCGGCAACATTCTGTCTGAGCCTCTGGTCACATGCACGCACGCGGAACCTTCACCGCGATATATAGAGAACTAACCTGTTGTTATCAGCAAAGTCGGTGTTTTTAGCTCGCTGTGTAGTAGCGTTGTATCCCCTTTTCTCACAGCTTCCTCTACAATCTTCCTTGCATCAAAAGCGTTAATTACTGTTCATATTTGAGCGAAATCAAGGGCGTGAGATCAAATTTCGCCTTCGACGGCCGGTTTTGGGTGAATCAAGCCGCACTTGTGCAGTGCGATATCAGTGCGCCTTACAGACCTTCAGATGCTCGATACTACCGAAGCCCTCCACTACCCCCCCCCCCCTCATTGCCTGAATCGGTTTGGGACGTTATAGTCTACCATTAAATGATATGACTTAACAATATTTACACTGCCTGTAGCACATAGTACCCAGAGAATTGAACCCCCCCCCCCTCCCCATCCCGACCCCTATGTATACTTGAAACAAAATAAAATAATGATTGTGTCTTTATACACACTGAGATTCGCCAACTTATGTTTTATTCAAGGTAACGGTTGAGAGCGTTTGCTCCGCAATGAGAACACACTGGTTCAATCACACTTATGTTATTACACCAGTGCCACGCGTCAGCAGTAGCCATCCGCTAAGCTTTCGTGGTCAGAATGTAAGTGACGTGATCTGAGGATGGTGGTTCTTATGTGAGACACGCTGTCCCGACAGCTGCTGTCGCCGTGAGTGGTCGGGGAGAACGGTGTCTCTGTGCTGCAGGCGCTTGGTGGCGTCGCGTATCCAGCGGCGGTAGGCGGCCACGCGCACGAACACGGCCGGCCTCCCTGGCCGACCGCAACCGGCCCCCCAGGACACCAGGCCGGACAGCTGCCAGCGGCCGTCGCTGCGTTGGCATTGGAGCGGCCCACCGGAGTCGCCCTGCGGATTGAGCTACTGCTCAACTCACTGGCCTGTTTTGTTGACATGTGAATAACAAAGCGTGTGTAACATCGATATATGATAGGGATAGCAACAGCTTGCAGTTGTTGTTATTGTTGTTGTTACGTTTTGACGTCATGCACGCAAAGGCAAAGACAACGGCGTGTAGAGGATACTCCAAGGGTGCGTTCACAAAGTGAGCGGCTTGATGATACAACTCGTTTAAAGTCGGCACTCCTTACTTTTGTTTAACTAGTCGTCGTGTCCGTCACCACATTGTTCACCTTCGCAAATTGATATTCAATAAGCGATTTGCGATCGATCGTTCGATCTGCATGCGCACTGCATGCTCAATTCTTCAACCATTTTGGGCAGGAAGATCGAACTTTCGGAATAAAGCTTGAAGGCGGTTGTTGTTGTTGTTTTTTTCGCTCAACTTGCGCCTTAACAAATTGATGAAAATAAGGGGAGGTAGGCGTTCTCACGTGACATGGTCCTCGACCGCCCTTCCATAGACCCGCGCACAGCAGCCATCGGCGCAAGGCGGCCGCCCACGGGTAAGCCCGGCGGCAGAGTCCCCACGGCAGCACCGGCAGCGACGCCTGGTGCAGATGTGTGGCACGCTTGGCCAGGGGCCTTCGGGCGCCCCAGCCCGTGATCACGCAGCGCCGGCCGGCCGCAGCCCCCGAAGCGGGCAAGCAGATAGGCGACGCTGGTGGAGGCAGCGGCTGCACCAGCTCGGCCAGTGCCAGGTCGTGCGTGTAGTTGTGTCGCCGAAAACCCCCGTGCACAGCCAGTCGGCGAAGGCGCACGCATTGCCTCGCGCGGCAGGCCAGCCACAGGCCCGCCGGTAGAACGCGCCCAGCTCCCTCAGCTGCGGCCGGACTGCGTACAGGAGCAAGACCAAGAGAACTACGGCTCTTACAGAGGCAGTTGGTAGCAGCACTCAAGTGACGCGTAACTGCGTTTCTTCTGGGTAGGCATCTATACCCTTGTGATCGCCATAAGCATTATTCATTTTAAATCCACTACAGGATAAAGTCCTTACCTGATGGTACCCCAATTAATCCAGCCCTGCGACAGTGGCTACCACCTTATGGTCACATACCATCTCGCCCTCTGCCGAATCTCGTTATGGTTTCATCCCATTGAAAATCCAGTCTATCACGAACCATTTGTTCTCATTACTGACATTGCACTCCGGCTAAGATATCGTTAACTCGCGCCTTTTCTCTAACTCAATCTACTTCCTTCTTTCCTCTCAAATTCGTCCGTATAACTTTAACGCGATAGGGTTTAAGGCTGCACCTAAAATCCGGCGTTGTTGGCGTTGTGACCTAAAAATCACGGGCAACGCCCTGGCCAGTGATATTTGGCAGGTTACGTGGCCTACGATTCACGCGTTGATGGGTTGCGTGATCAACGAGACATGATAGCACAAAGTTGAAAAGAGCTGCCAACACAGGTTGATCATTTGAAGTGGAATGGTGAAGTAGGAATGAACATTTCAATGCTTTCGGATGCCGAGTCTGGCATTCTGTTCATAGGCCACGCATGGACATTTATACGGATTGATTGTAGCAGGGCTTTATATCTGTGCCTTACGGTCGCCAAGTAAGTACGATAAGCTAATAAGAATGTTGGAGATAGCAGACGCACGCATTAAAGAACCAGCAGTGTCTAGGTGTACGCGAACTGGGAACCGCAGTGCGATCCGCAGACGGGAGCCTTTAAACAATCTCCTCATATTTTTAAAGGCAGAGCTAAGTCTCACTCATATTTTACTCAAAACGAAGCCAGCTTTCTTCGAGGGCCCATAGTGCGTGATGGGAAGAGTCACTTTTGTCGCCGTGATTCATGAAGCTACTTGGCAATGTGCATCTTTGACGATGTGACTCATATACTTAGCACTAACTAGAAAAGATGCAGGTAATCTCCATCGGAAATAAATTTTCGAAGGTAAACACACCATTATTCCAACCTTCACCAACGACAGCGTAACAACACATTAAGACTGGCGACAAGAGTTACAGAAGAACAACAGTAACAACAATGACAACATAATCATCTTTCGTTCCTATTTTCATACACTTCTTTAGTATGAGACCGATGTTGTTAATCATTTAGCGATAAAACAACACACAAAGCACCAATGTTCTAATGCTTGCTGCCACCAAAGTTTTGTTTTGTTTTTTGTTTTTTTTTTCTTTTTTACAAAATCAAGGCAGACCTTTTTGTCAGTATTGCAGAATTATGACATGCTGCGAGATATATGCCCTTCATGAAAAGCTCAGTTTAGCTGCACCGTGCACGAAATTGTGAAAAGCATATAATCGGGTAGCTCAGTGTTACCGATTACAGACGCAAAGATAGAACTCTGGGTAGCAATCTTAAAAGAGAACGGCAGCCTGATGACAGCTCTGCAAATTGCGCTCAAGCATTGCTACTTGAACTCTTGAACAGCGGTCCGCGAGAATCACGCCCAACTTCTTCATAGCTTACAGCTTGTCCAGAATCTTGCCAGAAGATGAAAAATCGAATTTTATACCTTCGCTGAGCAGTCTACTCTTATCCATTAGAGGACGGGGTCTTATCGGCTAAGTAAGGCTCCCACTGCGTACGGAAACAGTCATATTGCTAACGCCAGTCCCAAAAGTACTCCGAATTGCTTTCTCACCATTCGTGCTCTAATACTAGATCAACGTTTACATTTTTTGTCGTACTTTGACGATAAGAGTGAAGGTCTATCTTTGGTACATAAATAAAATTCTGAAGTTACGCGCTCCCTGGGCCACTCACTCGAAGAGACAGTGAGCCGCGGTGAGGAGCCAGGACGCGGACACGAGGCTTGCCGCGCATAGCCGCCGTCCAGGTGCTCCAGAAGAAGGGCGCCGGTGATGTAGTGACACCTGCATCCCCGATATGAGAATAGAATAATTTCCCCACTGTACATCATATATAGGCAATGTCTATAAGTTACCAAAATTTTATACGTGCCCTGTTTGTTATTCTTGATTCGAAGCCAACCAATAAGCCTATAAACATACCCAGGTACCGGCAGTTAGGAGCAACTCGTTTTGCAGAAAAGGTGTAGCGCAGCTCTTAGACGCCTGCTCGTAGGTTGAGCGGTGTCGTCCTCGTAATCGGCAGAGTGAACGAGGAGCACGGCGGAGGAAGAAATGAAGCGAAAACTGAGAGCAGCAAAGAATGGAAGCACGGTGGCAGCGAAAACAGACTGAACAGGAAAACGAAGGAGAATAGTATGACAAAAAGTGTAGTGCGAAACGCAAAAGGGGGATAAGGCGGCTGTAGGTGACAGCAGACGGCGCTGGTGATGCCAAGCGCCACGGCTGTTCGGTACTTCGTGTTGCTTATGTTGTCGCACTTGATCAAAATATCTCAAACAATACGTTGAATTTCGTATTACCGAGCACCGTAAACGTCGGCCAACTTTTCTTCAATCGCGTGCATCAACAAGATTTTGTAACTGCTTTTCCCTGCTCGCTGCTTTGCACCCTCCTTGCAAGCCTTTGTTCAATGAAGCTTCAGTGTTCCACAAGCAGCGATATTAACTAACGAGAGAATTAAAAGAAGCCTATCTTATTCACAGGAATTCTGACAAATGCGTGAGCACCCTGTCGGTTATCATTCAAGCGCGCGAAATCTCTTATCTTGACGACGTCGATTAATGTAAATATTTTTATCAGGGAACATCAGACTTGGTTTTCAGGACATTTTTGAACTTATACGTGTTACTCCAATCAAGCCAGCACTTGATTGTCAGCACTTTCCCTGTCTACTCTCTTGTCCTTTGTCCGTTGCGATGTGTCTTGTTGAGAATATCGCACCAACTCAACTCACCACTCTATTTCACTCTCTTTATCTCTTCCCCCAAAAAGGCAAAGTAGCCA
This sequence comes from Amblyomma maculatum, assembly GCF_055883805.1. Taxonomy (NCBI): domain Eukaryota; kingdom Metazoa; phylum Arthropoda; class Arachnida; order Ixodida; family Ixodidae; genus Amblyomma; species Amblyomma maculatum. Next base: position 29,275,485 of record NC_139349.1, on the reverse strand, counting down.
GCAGGTCGTACCTTAGAAGCTCACGGTATTGCCTCCCAAGTTAGCCTGCATGGTTTTCGCTCGCTCCACCCCGTTATTTTTCAGCCGAATTATTAAGCTGTTATACAATGTCCCGCCGCGATGGTTCAACGGTTAGTGCGCACCCGGATCCTCTCATCCATCCTATCCTCCCCTTCCCTGGCGTGTCCCAGCTGCATGAGGTGCTCCCCTTAAACTAAGGTTACCGGGCCACGCCATTCCCACTATTATTCAAGAACCCCACACCCACAGCACGCCCTACCTAATAAATAATTACTTTCTCTTGGCTGCTAAGCCCGAGTACGGGGCCTGTGTCTGATCTCGACCATGAAGCGCGTTTCGATAGAGACGAAATACAAAAGCTACTACTCCTGTGTTTTGCGATACCGGTTCATTGTTGAACTTCAAGTGGTCATCATACACCTGGAGCCTTGAACTGCGCTGCCTATTTACTATGAACATTTCCTCACATCGCAGAAGTAGACACTGAAGTTTAGACAGTTACGGAGCTTTCTTTGCCTGATAACAAGAGTTAAATTTTCGTACTCCCAATTAATAGCTAATTAACATATTTCTGGTGGCAGTGAATGCTCTCACTCCTCTTAGCACAATTATCAGGAGCAGCATCTTTGATAAGGACTCTTTAATAAATTACCGTGCCGCAATTTCCCATTACCTGCCAGGGCCAGTGGTCGAGGTCAGCCGGCGTTCCTCCCACGATGCGGCTTTCGTTCACTGGGCTTGCTGGGACGCCACAATCTGCAAACAATTTCACGTGTAATTTTTTTAGTACCCTCATCATCATCGGTTAGCTCAGGTCTGCCGTAGAAACTTCTCAAACTTACCACCACCTATTACAGCGCTGCGTCAGCCGTAACTTTGGTAACTTTCAAATCTCATCTCCTTGCCAATTTTTCTAAATCGCTGCCTTTCGTTTTCTTATGTTGCCCTATAATACACCACCGGTTATCACCATGATGTTCAAAAAAGACGAGCAGAACACTGAGGTGGCACTGATAATAACGATTTATGGGACTAACTTGCGCCCCCAGAGAATTGAACGGCTGGCTGGCACTGATAGCAGCAAGCGTTCATGGCGCAGCCGCCGCGGAACAGAATCACTGTCCCTCTCGGCGCTGAACTATATCTGGTCAAACTTCAAGATGTGTGAAGCAACTACTGCAATCGCGAACAGCGTCAAATCAGTTGCGCAAGACTACAAATATTCCATATTAATCTCTCATTCCGCAAATGAAGCCCTTTGACATCGGTTTTCAGCATAAGCCTCCAACGATCGCAAAGCTTTGTTGCACTAAACGAATGCCGTAGTACGATATGGGCCAGGCCAGTCCTCTACTATGGCACGCTTTTCTCTCAATCTAATTTCACTGAGTGTTTAATTTTCTGAAAACCCAGGTCATTACCTCCTCTTGATTTCAGCTACGCTATCATTAACACGGTTTAATACCGCAAGGCGCGCTAGGGTTTTTCTGAACTGCTTTTTTTTTTTTTTGCTGTAATTACTTCAATATTCAGCCCATCCATAAAATATACACTTTAGTGTTAGTGGAAATATAACAATCATTGTGATTATCGTTACTACGCCGTGATCCTTCGAGCCATTAAGAACTGACTTCCGTCATTGAGTACAAGACACTGGTGCATTCTGTTTGTTTTTGTTTTTTTTTTGTTTTGTTTTTTTTTTTTTGCAGCACTTACACGAGAGTGTACTCGAGCAGGCAAATGTACGTAGCAATGATGATTACCATCTCAGTCATGTCATATAGAGTCTCCCCGCGCTTAATCGAAATTTGCCAGTGTTCACACATATGTTTCTGTCCTTTGACGTCGGTTCGCCGCACCTTATAATATTATCCAGGCAAAATTCACTTTCGCTATAAAAATTAAGGACACTTTTTGGGGCGATGTAACACCGAGGAATGCCTCATTCGTTAGGCTCATACTTACAGGCTTAGTAAACATTGTTGTACTGCGTGTAACGAAACGTCTGCACAAAGCTCTAATTATCAAACTACCACTATCTTTGAAAATAATCAAATGAATAAACTTTTTCTTCAGACTTTGACGTTTATTTTAGCAGGCAAGGCATGATACCTAACATTTTCAGTAAACATAACTTGTGATTACCACGACACGACAGTTACATCAAAAAGTTTCTGAAAGCCTGAACTGCGCTCTTGCATTTTGTATAGAAATCTAACAAACGTTTTTTTTTTTTGCATTTATGTGCTGGTCTTTGCAACGCGGCAATCAAGTTGTGCAGATTGTACCTAATCTCATTTACAAGCAACTTGTTCTCATGTAGATTTCGTCCGCGTTCTATACATTGTGTTCGAATGCTACTGCATAGATGCCGCCCAAAATGGGAGCAAGCCGCTAAAAACTCTTCGGGGGAACTTAGGTACTATTAAATGCCCTAAGGTGAAAGTAATTGCGACTCTTACTACGTCTATATAAAATTCTTTTAGTAATTAGTAATTTCGTGTTGTCTAATTAGTTACTAGTTACTAAACAAACACTAATTAGGTATCCTTTTATAGGTTGTTAATTCATTCTTGTGAAGAATCACGCTGTTTCGACATCATTCGTTTGTTGTGACATCATCATCTACGATCCCTCATTTTTTTTACAAATTTTGACACAAATTGTAAGTTTTTCAGTGTTCGTAAGGATTATTTAGGTTTAATTACATACGCTTAGTTACATACACAAATCTGGCGTTTTTCCACTCATTCTGAAATATTTTCACACAGCTTCGACGACTGCCGGCTGATGTGAAGTCACAACCCTAGTTTTTCTCATTTTTAATCTAAATCATATCTTTTTCGGTAAAGTTAAGTATTTACGAGTCTTGATTACACGTTCCTATTTTAATTTGACTCAAACCTGGCAGTTAAATTCTAACCCTATTTTGACGTTTTTTGTGCTATACTGACGTCCGTGCAGTTAACACGTCCGTGTGGCTATATCGACGTCCGCGCTATTTCGATGCAAATTTGACATTTTTGGCTTTAATAAACAATTCCTTGGTTCGAGAAGCATTTGTTCCTCTTCTATCTTATACAAGCACTTTTTTTTCTATATTTATTAGTTCCGACGCTAAAACGAGCGGGCAGGGTTTGAGACCGCACACTTTCTGCGCGTACCCGTGAGCCTAGAAAGGCTTTCGCCTGATAACCTAGATGTTTGGAGGTAATCTAACTTTGTCTTGGCCTGAACTACGACCATTTTAATAATTCTTTACCTTCCATGGGGCGGGAAATGTGTTTATTTAAACAGGCAAGTAGCTGAAAATTAGTGTGTCAATTAGAAACCCATATTCTTGGCTTCCTGAAACAGAAAGCCGCTCCAAAAGAAATGAGACAGGCTTTACCGCAACATGTAGGATGAAGGTAGTTTTTCAGCTTATTCATAGTTTATGCTAACTGCTTTCTTGGCTTCCAATCCGCTGTGGTGGTGCAATGGTTATGGTGCTGTGCTAGACTATTGTGCCCAAGAACACGGGATCTTACCCCGGCCGCGGCGGCCGCTTTTCGATGGAGGCGAAAACCAAAGCGCCTGTGTGCTTTGCGTTGTCAGTGCACGTTAAAGAACCTCCTATATCCATACCCAACGGCAGGCCATGTTACTGAGCTCCGACCTGCAAGATCACCTACTAATGTCAAACCTTCACGCTCGACGTCGTATAGGCCCTGGAGTGAAGAATTCTCCCACAAGGCAAATGAAATTCTTGCTCATAATTAACCCTTAAAATTTACTGCTTCTACTACAGATTCGGCATGAACATTTTGGCTGAGACGCCTACCCACAAAAAAAAAAGTATTTGAAGATTTGTTAACTTGTATTTTCTTCACTGCACTTTGATCAAATAGAGATAGTAATGGAAATTATGAATCTCCTCACGGAGAAGGCATCGGCGTTGTTTCCGCCACACCACTACGAGCAGAGACATTATTTGATGAAGTAATGTGGTAACCAAAGTCTGCAAGTTCCTAAACGCCTGCGCGTACCAGATCGAAAATCACAACTATGATTCTGAAACAGTACCAAACAAACAAACAAAAAGAAAAGTGGCTCGCTTTCTATTTAGAAAGCCTTCATTTGCATTATATAATTACACATAAAATGTTTATCACCTAATATAAGGCACTAATCGACATTTGTGGCACTGTATCGAGTAAGTAATGTCCACTTTACCGCACACTCAACAATCGCAGACAGGACCGACGTATCTTTCAGGGCTCTCAGAGAAACATATGTACTGAATATTTGGAAGTACGCAAAATATCCTCACACGCGGGCAGTTACAAAGACCAAAACATTCCTTCCCTTTCACACAGGTCGCCGTCTCAAACATTGTCATGTGATAAGCTGTTCGAACAAAGTTAGTTCGTTCTTAACGATAACAAATGAGCAAACGGCTGTCCGCTCGGCCTCTCGCTCATGTGTTCTGGTACTGAAAGAATATTTTATACAATAAGCAAACGTAATGATCCTAACTTCATCTAGGGTAACCGAAGCCAGCCTACCTCCTTATTGTTAATGAGGGTGTACACACAAATAGCAACGCAAACCTAATAAGGTCAACGTCGAGTAAATGCCCCTGGTAGGCCAGGAGGTGTTTTCTCGCAAACTTTCACCTTGCTTTGCAAACGTGCGCGGCGTTCTAAAAAAAAAAAAGACTAAAATCCGTAATTACAAGAGCGTAGCACGCCTTCAACCTACCCTGCAGTTTTATTGAATCGATTTAGAAGATAGCACCTCTCTTGCGGTCTCTTCGCGTAAATATTTCACTGTGTCGCCTTAGTGCTGCTAGTTTCATTTTTAATCTGCTGATGTGAAAGTTTTATGCATGAATGTGCGTTCACGTACAAACATAAGAAGCGAATTCGTAGGTTTCTATGTTAGAGAATACTTTGGCTAATCAGGTTGTTCAATTTTTGTGGCGTTATTGATAACTAGGGTTTATTTTACTTGCTTTTTATCATATGGGGCTCGTGACCCATTGCATGCACCTGGGCCTACCAGAAAGCCAAACCTGAGCTCGGGCTTGAAGTTGTGGGCCTAGGCCAGGCTTTTTGGAATGAGTCGGGCTTTTGACCTCCAAATTGTAGATATTGTACACTTCGGGAGCATAGCGGAATAAACGCGAAAAAAAAAAAAAAAGACCGCAGAACATTTTTTTTTTTTCTCTTGGTAAAAGCAGTTTGGAGAGGGGGAGGGGTGAGTCGGATGGCGTTCGGTACTAGCTATATTTGCTCTGTTCTTAAAGGCCCCTGAAATGCTACTTGGGGTAAAATTCTAATGCAACTAATTCATAGATGTGGTCTTTGTGGGTATTGGAGTTAGATTTGAAAGCTTTACATGGAGCCGATAATTTGCAAATAAGTTTTTTTTATGTGGTCCTGACGGCCGCTCGCAGCCGATTGAGGCGACACATCGCCACGTGCAAGCCTCCCCATTGACGTCAGTGGGGCTGCTGGTGGGCACGCCCGCTCATTGGACGCTCCCATGTTATGCGAGTGGGACGGGGCGTGGCGGGGAGCCATCTAGACTTGACCCCCCCCCCCCCCCCTTTTTTTTTTGCGCGCCGGCGTGGGTTGAGTTCAAGGGGAGAGGAGGAGAATCATTTTCGATCGCCCATACTCTCTGTGTTGATGAAGCTAGCTTAAGAGGTTTTGCGTTGCAGAGAGGGTTGATCGGATACCTATTGCTAGTGCACGTTTTACACTTCTAGTAATTAGCTTTTCCTAGAACCATTAGGTAAGAGAAATTATGAAGAGTGCTTTAGGTTTTCTTAATTTCAATTAGGCCTTCTACTCACGACGTTTGGAGCGTTCTTTGTTGGAGTAGAGTGAAATATGCGTTTACTTGTATATCCATTTTATGGAGCATCACTCTCAGCTCAAGTAACCACACATGTTCACAAACGGACACGTTTAACGATAAAGAGGAAGAACTTAATTTGCATTCTTCAGAGACTCAACAGCAGCGAGCTCAGCAGCGGCTCAACAGTAGCAGGGAAATCGGACCCTTCGGAAATTTTAGATCCCGAGTTTGACACTCTACCCTCTGGCCACGCTGGCATGTTCGCCTTGGTTAAAGTGGAGCTTTATACCTATGTATCGGTGGTCCTGTACATAATGTGCTAGTTTATGAATGTATGCTAAATAGTTTGTGTGAGTTCGCAGAAGTAGATTAAGGAACTGGTTGCGAGTATTAGCCGAGTAGCAAAGGGGATTTACTCAAACGAGGACTGGAAATGGGAGCTGGAAAGTAGAAGCCATTAGCAGCTCCGCGTCATACACTTAACAGCAATGAAAGGCAAAGGATAAGGGTCGCCTAATTTTATTGATGCCATTTGAACCGATGCCCATGACAGAGGCAAATAAATATTGGTAGTGGTGCTTGTGTATATAGCTTCGTTTCGTACACCGCATTTTATGCTGCCTTAACGAAGGCGACAAGGAAGAGGAATATTTTTGAATACGTAAATGGCCGTTTGGTGGGTGACATTTTGCTGAGCAGTATTTGATATATTATGAGATGTAACAAGTCAAGCGCGATATGTCAGTACTCCGCCAACGCTTTATGTCATGAGCTCAGTATTGAACCCTCCAAGTAGCGTTCAATTCAACAAGGTGCACACATCTAAAGCTTCTTATATGAAATTTTTTACTTTTAATGGGAAGATTGCCCAGCCGAAGACTGAAGAAGAGAGTTATAGTGCGGAACTTACTAATCCTGAGGCGACTAGGTAAAGAAAAGTGTTGTCTTGCTTGTGAAGCACCTATTATTGTTCAATGGCTGCATAAACACTGCTGCACAACTGCATAACAAAGGCATACCCACTGCGTTGCAACGCAGTGCCGAGGCAAAGACAAGTCTCTGAGTGTGGTGCTAAAATCGCACGCGCAGCCAATCAAAAGAGAGATTTATTTGGTGACAAATTTGTACCTCATTCTAGAGAACTGCAGAAAACTAAGCGATAGAAGACCGCGCTCACACAATATTGGGATTTTAACCAAGATGCCCTGAATTTTTTTCTTTAGATTGCATGTAAAAGTTTCCGGTTACCATTTTATTTACATTAGCATGTAATTATAAACGAAGTGACAAAGCTTTTTCTCATAAACCGGCAGATTTGGCATACATTAGGCACGTTGGGCCTGCCTCACTTAGCAAAAGAGAACAATGCAATGTGTGCTTCTGTAACCTTCACATAGCAAAAAGGGTGATTACCCCGCCGGGGTGGTGCAGTGGTAAGACGCCCGACTACTGTGCCGGAGTTCCCGGGTTCGAACCCGACCGCGGCGGCTGCGTTTCGATGGAGGCGAAACGAAGAGGCGTCGTGTGCTGTGCGATGTCAGCGCACGTTAAAGATCCCCAGGTGGTCGAAATTACTCCGTAGCCCTCCACTACGGCTCCTCTTTCTCTCTTTCCACTTTCATTCCCACCTTCCTCCCTTCCTTACGGCGCGGTTCGGGTGTCCACAGAGCAAGTGTGACAGTTACTGCGCTTTTCCCTTCCTGTGAACCAATTTAATTTAATTTAAAAGGGTGACTAAGAAAACCACTCAGGTAGATTGATTGGCCTAATGTATAATACGTTTTATTTCATGAAAAGTGGGCAGAGGCGAACACCCCTCCTTCACTCTTTGCAACAATAAATCATAAAAATTGATCTGATGAAAATCACTAAACAATTATACAACCTAGTCTCACAAAAACGTCATCTTGATAGTAAGATGCCAAACGACGCATGTAATCAACTATTGAGCAAGGAGCAGTCCTTCTCAAACGTGTGTATATGTTCATGGAATGGTTACATGCCCTAGCCACGTGAGTGCCGAGGTGAGAAAGCAGCGTGCTAACTTTACTGCAAAAAGCCCCCATACAGCTAGAAATCTCTTGAAAAGCTCAGCCCACAGAGACAAAAGACACCGGGTATTGAAATTGCTGCGAGCGGAATCCGGTCCGCCCAGGACGTGTATGAAACAATTGGACCTGAAGTCATTAAGCCGCGGGATTCGTGAGCTCGGAAAAAAAATACAGGCGTGACTTTGATATCATTTTTGCTCTTACTTTACTTTAGTTGAATGTGCTGATTGCTTCGCGTCTTTGCGACAACAGGCCAAGAAAGAATTTTCATCAGGCTCTGCCTAATTCTGTAAAGTTCTTTGCAGTGACCTCTATGCAATGACGCTATATCCGTGTGTAATATAGTCAGCTATTACAATTTCCCAAAATTGCTTTATCTCTTTTAACGTATCAGAGATACGCTGCGGGCAATGAGGAACGCCGTAATGGATTCCAGAAAAGTTTCGTCCCCTTATTTTGCTCTCTAATGGGCCGAAATAGTTGCACCCACGTGGGCAACTTTGCTTTTCGCCTCCATCAACATGAGAGCGCCGCGCTAGAATACCGTGCACGCGTTCTCATGCAAATCAGCGGAACATCATAGCTGCAATTTTGCCAGAGCGTGTACACTAAGTGTTATTAGTGTTAGTTACTATAGATGGCGCTTGGGTGAAGAAAGGCAGTTCAGACTAACGGCAGAGAATCGATGGGAACTTCACGTGAGGGAAAAACTGGCCCATGTCGGATGAGAGCAAGTAGTCGAGTAGTAAATGCCTAATGATAACGGAAGTACCAACTGCATGCGTTTTCTTGCAAGGTATGGTATGAAGCGCGGTGTTTATAACGCCCTGAGGCGACGCACAGGCTGCATGAGTGCCATATTGGATTAAGTTAAGTAATTGTTTTTGTGGTTTGGCTAGTTGGTTCATACTGACATGAATAAAGCAGCGCGAATGAACTTGCCTGAAGGCGAAACGAAAAGGGCCTCTTTCCTATAATTTCAGAGGTATGGTAGAGTTGGCTTAAGAAGTGATTGGAAAAAGCCGTTTTGCGTACAAGCAACTTCATTATGTCGCGCGGGAATGACAAGGTAAGCGTGACAAAAAAAAAAATAAAGAAGAAAAAGTTAATAGTGCCAAACCCGACACACGAGCAGTGGGAGGCGGCCCTGGTCGGCGATAACCCGGATCAGCAAGCTTGGTCGTCAAACTAATCCGCAAGTTAGCTGACGCCAGTGGGAACCTGAACTAGGGCCACCGACCATCTTGCTCCTGCTAATTATTATCTTTAATCAAAGTTTTCACTCGCTATCTCTCTCTCCTTTTACTTCTTTGTTTCGCCTTGGGGCAACTTCCTTCGCGCTGCTTTAATTATGTCTGATTATGTTAGGCTTCCAATTAATTTACACCTCGAGTTCTTTTATCGTGCGCCGACGTTAAACAAGAATCTCAGACATAATTCGGGGTTTTCTGACCTGAAAGCTCTAGGCCGCTGCACCCTATGTACGGCTCATTTTTCAGTTATTTTTTGGCGCTGTGTTAAGAATTACTCAACCATTTTATTTTTACTAGCTAGTTTTAGGCTACGGTACATAAGAAGCACAAAACTAACCATTAGTAAGCACAAGTAGCAAGCACAAGGCGGCTGTAGTAAGCAGTGGGCACAGGCCAGGAGGCGCTACGCTCCGTTAAGATGGCTACAAACCATATTGCACTTCGGCGTCGTTTTAATATCCCGGTCGCGTATGGCATTATGTTGTTTATGCTGGTATTCAAAAGTTAGACCATTCATAAAACTAGTGTGCGGATGATTTGACTTTGTACAAAAGTGCTGTTTCGCGCATTTTGCAGGCGCATTTTTCCACGATGCCGCCGACAAGCACGAAAAAGCAACAGCGACTGCTATGTATCCTTCCTTCTTTATTGTGAGAGTTATAAAGAATGAACCATTGTTATATAATTTTGCTAGAGGATGATTGACAAAAAAAGCTTTGCCTAAATGATAAGCTGTGGCTAAAGGAACGCCAGGTGGGCCCGGTACGTTTCATTGCTTCTTTTATTTTTTTGCCAGGTACGTTAGTTGAATCTGACCGCTGTGTTTTGATGTTGTGGCTAAGAACTAACGATATTTAGGACCGACCTGCTTCCGTTTTTTTTTTTTTTTCTTACGAATACATGTTTTTTTTTTTTTTTTAAGTTTAACGTATACCACATATCACGCGAGGATTTCGCATAGGTTTGTTGCACCGGACACGGCGGTGTATTCCGATCTGCTATGCATCGGAATAGCGCGAATCCAAGTTGAAACAATTGCCCATGTGTGAGTCGCGCGGTTGCTAGCTTTAGTCACTATTTTTCCGTATTTGCACACTGCCCAAAGTAGGACGAAGTATGTCCAATGCGCATATCTTCGAGTGTACCAGAGAGATTTATCTTGGTACTACTGTTGACGTATACCAGTTTACCGGACTCCTCCCACGCAGGCCCAGTGATCGAGATACACTCACCCCTATCAATTCGAGCGCGCGAGGAGGAGTATGGCAAATCAGAATACGTCTACACAAGTACGTTTCCATCCAACTAAACATCTGTAATAAACTGTCGCACTTTGTGCTGCTGCGCACGTGCGTAAACAACCGCATGTCGTTCGGTTTCTACACTGCCTGGTACAAGTCGTTTGGCCGCAAGCATTGAACTGCAAATGTATACCTGGCTATTTTCATGCAAACATGTGACTTTCTACCGTGTACCGAAGTCCGGTGTCGCATATCTTCCCCTCCTTAGTGACGACGGCTAAGGAGGGCCGTTCGATCGACTCACGCTAATATCGAGCATTCGAGGGTTTAAACTCAATATATGCGAGCTATAACATGAAGAAAACGCTGTAGGATGAGCACTTGTCCAGTCAACCCTTAAATACCCAAAATAAAAACAAAAAAAAATAACGTCGTTATTCACACGGGAACGGATCAGTCGCGTTTCCAGCTTTCCGGATGTACATTCTTGTACTGCGGTGCAGCACGTGCCTTTGCATTAACAGACTCGCCGTCCTGCTCTACCCCCCCCCCCCCCCCCTCCCTTCTTCTGTACCAGCTTATGACATGTAAGACATGTCTTGTGCCATGGCTGTGAGGCAGAATCTAAAGGAGTTAATGAGACACATTTTATTTTCTTTGTCTCCATCTAAATAACTAGTATAGCATTTAATACGGGTTACAGTATAATTACGTGCGGGTGTTCTGCACGGCAAGGCGCATTTTGCACAGGTGTTCGATTTTCAGAGGCCGACGCACGATTGAAGACAGATGCTAAGAGTAGCTGCCTTACATTACGAGCACATGGAGGTAACAGCTAAGTGCGAAGCGAAAGTTGCTCGTGAATGTAGATATCTCTGCTGGTGTGCATGTTGCTTGCATGCAACATGTGCGCGTGACACTGGTGCTCGCCGCACACAGCCCTGAGTGCAGACAGTGATCTCCGCCATGGTAGGAATCCAACTACGCTAGAATGAGAGAACTCTTAGCATTTCCTCGACGGTCGCGAAGACAGGTTCACGTATATTAAGTGTAACAAGCGAAATGTGGATATACGTTAGACGCGACTTTAGCCACGAACTTTTATCGGTGTCCGCCGTACCTTTACCGAAAATCGAATGGATACATATACGACATGTCTTTAGACACTTCGTAACTGATACCCTTCAGCCTGAGCACACACTCGGAGCCTTTCCGGCATCAATGTTGTGCCATGCGGCGAAGCACTGAATGCACTGTGGCGCTGCTAGATCTCCAAGTCATGTGACTGCATAGCTCCCATGATTATTTGTTTGCTCCCTCAAGTCACGAAAGTGCGTAATTAAAATCCTTCCTCACACGTTATACGGGCTTATCAAGTTCAGACTAATCCGTTACACCGTCAAATAGCAAATTTTGTCAGTACGTACGCACGTGCGCACTGACGCGTCGCAGAAATCAATTATGGCATTTTTTTAGAAAGAAATAAAAAAATGTGAATATTGTAACGGTTGTTATACTAAAGAATTGCTGTAACCGCTGAACGAGGGCACCGAGAGAGCTGAATCAGGAACGGGCGGGCACTCCAACGTCCTCTATACTTCGTCCCATTTCGCTCCTTCTTCTTCTAGCTCTAATGCACGTGTCACTTACCCCCCCCCCCCCCCCTCATCTGGAGCATCGCCTCGATGCGGTGTTACCGTCAGACAGAAGAGCGGGATGAAAAAGCGTTCAAGAGTTACACCAATAGTCTGGCACCACGAGGTAGACTACATGCAGCCTGAAAGTCAGTCGGATCGAGGTTCGCTCGTAGTAGGGCTTCATTCGCACCACATGCACAACGTCACTGCGTTTGCCGTTGTGCGATGAATGAGCCGGAGAGGCTGGTACAACTTCATACGTTACGTCGCTGAGGCGGCGGACAACAAGGTAAGGGCCGAAGTAGCGGCGCGGTAACTTTTCGGACAGCCCGCGGCGACGAACGGGCGTCCAGATCCACACATAGTCGCCCGGGTTGTTGGTAACGTAGCGGCGTCCAAGGTTGTAGCGGTCAGCATCGATCTGCTGCTGGCGCTGAATACGCTGTCTGGCCAATAGGCGCGCTTCTTCCGCGCGCTGAACATAAGTGGCGACATCGACGTCAAGTTCAGTTTCACTGTCAGGGAGGTCCACGGGTAGCATAGCATCCAGGGGGATGGTTACGTGGCGACGAAAGACTAATTCAAACGGAGTGAACCGCGTCGTTTCTTGTTGCGCGGTATAATACGCGAATGTTGCGTATGGAAGAATTTGGACCCATGTTTTGTGCTCGACATCAACATACATGGAAAGCACGTCGGTCAAGGTCCTGTTGAGGCGTTCCACCAAGCTATTTGTCTGTGGGTGGTAGGCTGTTGTACGTCTATGGCTGGTGTGCGTGAGCTTCAGTACAGCTTGAGTGAAGCGAGCCGTAAATGCAGCTCCACGGTCGATAACGATAGCTGCCGGAGCCCCATGACGCAGGACTATGTCGTGGACAAAGAATTCGGCGACTTCAGCAGCAGTACCGCTTGCAAGTGACGCAGTTTCAGCGTACCGCGTCAAGTAATCCGTCGCGACCACAATCCACCGTTTTCCAGTGGAGGACTTCAGAAAAGAGCCGAGGAGGTCTATGCCAATTTGCTGAAAAGGGGTCTTTGGGGGTGCTATAGGCTGCAGAAAGCCAGCTGGTCTCAGAGGAGATTTGCGCCGTTGGCAATCACGGCATGTTGCTACATATTTACGTACTGATGGTAGTAAATTGGGCCAATAGTACTTCAGCCTAATAGTCAGCAGGTCCCTTGATCTGCCCCTCTGGCATTCCCCGACGAAGCTCGACCACACTTGGCATATCTTGATTATTAGAAATTTATTTACATATTGCGCGCATATGACACGTATCACTCGGAGTGCGGCCTCTCCGCACGACACTCCGGTTCAGTCCCTTCTGTCGTCTCCTCTCCTCGTTGTGTCCACCGTGCTCCCTCCGATCCTTCTCTCCCTCCGAGAGTCCTCCTCGCCAGGTCCACGGCTGTTCTCGCATCCCAAGCTTCCAACTCCTCGGAGGTTCAAACATTTCCCAGAAGCCGGCGACCGTTGAAGACACCCGCTCCCAGCCGCGGGCAGCGGCCAGCTCAGATGACACGGGCAGTGCGCCCTGCGGGAGCCCATAAATTTCTCCTCCTTGTCGTCCTCCCGGCGCCGGTTCTCGGATCCCCACCGCCGCTTCAGAAGGAAGGCTGCCCTGGTTTCGGGAATGTGTTCAGTCCTCCAACGCTTCGCGGAGCGCACGGCACACACAAACACTCAAAACCCGACCGTTCGTTCTCCGGGTGCTTGGGGCAACACACAGCGCGCACGACACTAATATTTGCCAATGTGCGACTGATCCCCAAGTGGCCGGCGGATGGTTCATCATTACAAGCGCTCAAGATTTCGGGCCGTAACTGGGATAGCTGAACAAGAAGAAACGTCTCCCTGGTTCTGACAAAGTTCCGCTTGTAGAGCACTCCACGCCGTAGAGGGAAGGACCGCAGCCCACGACGAAACAAACGGGGTACACTAGCATTTACCCCCAGCTACTCAATGAGTGGCGACAACTCAAAGTCGGTCCTTTGAAGTTGCGCCATACGAGAGATGCTGACGACACAAAGGATAGGACAATCATCGGTGATGTCTTGCGTAGCCGGTTCCACGGGTGCTCGTGATAAACAGTCTTCGTCTTGGTGCTACCCGACTTATCGACGACTGTCATGTCGTACTCTTGTAACCGGAGGCACCACCTGGCCAACCGCCCAGAAGGATCTTTAATGCTGGCTAGCCAGCATAGCGAGTGATGATCACTGACAACACAAAACGGTCGCCCGTAGATGTACGGTCGAAACTTACTCAGAGCCCAGATGATGGCAAGACACTCTTTTTCTGTCGTCGAATAGTTCCTTTCTTGACGAGAAAGTGTACGGCTCGCGTAGGCGACGACTCGTTCTGCACCATCCTGCCACTGTGTGAGGATCGCTCCGAGGCCGACATTGCTGGCGTCAGTGTGGATATCTGTGTTTGCATTCTCGTCAAAATGAGCTAGTATCGGTGGACTTTGTAGAAGTGTCCGCCAGTTCCTGTTGCCCGCGTTCCTGATTCAGCTCTCTCGGTGTCCTCGTTCAGCGGTTACAGCAATTCTTTAGTGTAACAAATCTGGTGGAGTCGTGCTGGGCATACGCTTCCCGACCTGCTTACACCTACGAGATAAGAACACGGAGCTCACACCGGTTCATCAGCGCCCTAGCCGCCGTCTCCGCGGCCAGTCACCTGAATTCGGACCTCTTACCACCCCGATGAGGACGACGCAGCCTCGACCGACGGTCCCACGGGAAATGGCCACAGATAGTGCGTCCCCGGCGCACATCCTCTACCACACGCCGCGAACGCCGCCATCTTTTCACGGCGATGTATACGAAGATGCGGAGAACTGGCTGGACACCTTTGAACGGGTCGCCCGCTACAACGGCTGGAGCGACGACTGTAAGCTCCATAACGTGTTTTTTTGCGCTTGAAGACTCCGCTAGGACATGATTCGAGAACCACGAGAACAACTTGTCCACCCGGAAGACATTTCGCATAAATCTTCTAGCTCTAATGCACGTGTCAATATATTACTGATTGGCCTGTTTCGCGAGGGTGATATGCTCAGCTTTGTCGATGGATGCTTGCTGAAGTTTAGCGGGAACATCCTTGAGATTGTAACAGCTCCGAGCAACAAAAGGAAAAAAGAGAACACATTTGTGTCAATATCTAAGGGCACAACAACATGTTCTGACTGTAGCAGTAAAAGTAAGGACTCTGCGCAACATAATTTCACATTTGCCAAATTGTCCCAATACACAATTGTGCTTTATTCACTCTTAACGCGTCAAGAGGTACAGTGGCGCCGAAAAGAGGTCATTTTGTGTCTGCGGCCAGTGGCCTCAAGTAGTGAAATCGCACAGTACTCAAACGCCTTGCGGTTCTCCTCCATGGAAACGTGT
This sequence comes from Amblyomma maculatum, assembly GCF_055883805.1. Classification (NCBI taxonomy): domain Eukaryota; kingdom Metazoa; phylum Arthropoda; class Arachnida; order Ixodida; family Ixodidae; genus Amblyomma; species Amblyomma maculatum. Next base: position 29,260,036 of record NC_139349.1, on the reverse strand, counting down.
CCGCCTTGGCAGAGATCGAACGCATGCCCTCTGGATGAGCAGTCGTGCGCAGCTACAATCTCCGTGGTTTTTTGACTGGGTAGTAGAAACGCAAATAGCACGAAATACATGGCCTATTCTTGGCACAGGTGCAGAAATAGCTACAGAATACTAATGCAATTGAATTAAAGCTATCGACAATCGCAAACATCTAATTATCTTGCTAACAGCCAGTAGTCCTACCTAGAGCATTGTTCTACTTTTCGAGCTGAAAAACGGCTCCCCAAGAATCACCGCGTATTACACGAAGCCTACGCTATCGCTGAATTGTACTCTGCAATAGAGATTTTCGAATGGAGCCGTTGCCTGTTTTTACATGGGTAGGGATGATGTTGACTGCTGCAGTCGATGCCTGGCCTTCCGAGTGCTTCCACTTGTTACATGTCAATTTTGCCGGCTAGCCTTAATCAGCGCATCTGTTAGGCTGCCACTGCATTATGAAATTTAGGCAATAATCTATGAAGAAAAAGCAGCTATGGACGAATGGTTTCAGGTTTAGGAAATAAAAATAAAGCATTTCAAAAATTCGCCAAAATAGTAAGCCATTCGAGTAAACTGGCACCTAGGTGATACTGATTCTTCTGAACTATTCGTACTGTATGTCATTCCTTATATAATGTTTTCCCTTGTTTACAGACCTACAGATGCCTCCACGTCATATTTCACAAAAACCGTTTGTAATGATAACAAAACATGGGAAAACATTTTGCTCTTCACCACTCATTCCTACGGCTTTCATCAACTAAATGTCTCGCTCATGCTTGCTAGAGGTCAGGCGCCGCCTCACCTACGGGTTCTAATGCGCAAAGACTGCCGAGCAATAAATGTGTCATTGCCGCCACCTGTTTTGACGAAAACCCGATCGCTGCATCCTTCTCTGCTGATAAAGACAGCATGACAAGAAAAAGAAGAGGGTTTAGATGGCAACGACCTCTTGGTCTCCAGAAATGGTTGGGAGGTGTTCAGATCCGATAAGTTTTTTATGGCCGCAAAGCGTCCCTGGCCATTCGGGGGCATCTAATCGAAGGCTCACTGCCCTCAGCACCGCCACCAATTTGCAAAGCGTCTTACATAGATAACTGCCTGTAACCGTGAGCTTGTGGAAATTTCGTGAAGGACATCGCTATTTTTCTTAACTAAAAGTCGAAAAAAACTCGGAAGATGTTTGCGGAATATCCTGTACGTATTAGCTTTTATCCACGTGTAAGCAAAACTTAGACTCAACTTGAAGCTGCAGTAGTGCGCATGCGTTCTGAAATCCCTGCCGATGCCTTCGGTAATTGTTTGGCTGGGCGAAACTGCCGCAATTAAAATAAAATAGCTTGCTCAAGGTGAGGTTTTGGGTATGTAGCTAAATGCTTCATTGGTCACGTCAATTATACGGCAGTATGTCTGCCATAATCCATGCCAAAAATCCCCAATCTATTCCATAACGTTACTAACGAACTGACCTGACACACAACCTAACAAAACGTGAACCAGCTTTAGCCAATTTAGCATGCTTGTTCCACGCACTCGCTTGTATCTTTTCATTCCTTTGTACGTCTCCCCATGTCTGATGCTTTGCTTAACCGCCTAGACTTTAGTTTATTCCGTCTCTCTCTCACTATCATTCGCTTTTCAAGGAACGGTGCTTCGAATGATCACTCGACACAATGGCACCACTGCTTCACGTAAACCATATTCAGAATCGCAATTCCTTTAGTTCGGCAGTGAATCGCGAGCGTACAAAGAAAGCCAAGAATGAGCCCGAGAAGCACCTGCACCACTCGGGAAGCCACGGGTTAAAAGCAAGCCGCAGCATAAGCTCGCATCAACGTGCGCGCCGAGAAAGCGGGGTGGGGAACTCGGCAACGAGCGAATCGGCTTTTTCCGGGTGATTCGGCAGCACCAGCACGTCGTGTTTTCGCGCTGAGCGACTGTACGCAACCGATTCACGGTCGCTTCCCATCGATCACGCCGTGCTCGAGGGGCGCGCCAAGTTTTTCGGGCGCCACAGCTGCGTAGTGCGGCCAGTCACGTACTACACCGCATTCAGGTTTCAATGTACCGTGGCGGCAGTCTTGATTTTCGTTCGACAGTGGAGTGAGCGCTTCCATCTTTCTTACCTTTATACCGGGCGCCACTGGCATCGCGCGCTCCTATTGTTTTTCTAAAGAACGTAAGCGGCGCTCCCCGAGCTGACTGTTTTGAGCGCAAGCCGTTACCTCTCGGTTGGTTCGCTCTTATGCCGTGCCATCTACATCTCAAAATTTCATCCAAAAATATGATTCAGTGGTATTTTGGTGGCATATTTTGAGCCCCACGGATGCGACGACTTACAGCCCAGCTGCTCCTGCGTGGACGCTTGCTTTTAAAAGTTCGTCTGCCTGTGTAAAAGTCACCCAGAATCGGATTTGGGACTTCACGACTCACGTCTCGTGTACATTGGGCATCGTAGCGTTACTAAGAACTTATACCTTGCTGTAAGGTGTACAGTATGTAAAAACATTACGCATATTCATGGCTCATAGTGATGGTATGGCTTATAGTCAATATAAAGCTTTCGCATTCTCACGCGTAAGCAGTCTTAAGAGTCTCTGCCCGAACTTTTCCGCTTTCGGCCCGTTTATTTTCTACCTTCTTCATTCGAATAATGCATACCGGTAGTGTTTAAAATCTCAAAGGGCTCTTTCACGTCAAGACAAATGACAACCCAGAGAAGTGTGCCACGCAAAAGCTTTCCCCTATAATATACATATGTGCGGCCTGCACAAGACCACCACGAATCTCTCTCTAGAAACATTCGCTGCGCGATAAGAAGGGTCAGTAGTACATTGCAATGGTTGCTGCCTAAATCACATATTTGATCTCGGCACCACTTCATACAGACATTCGGGAAGGACCGGAAAGGTTCCATCTGAAGACATACACCAAACCTGCCAGAAACTTTGACCTCAAGTCTTCCGATGCTACTGGCTACAGCTTGCATTCAATCAATCTTGCGACTAAGATTCTAGATATCGGCAAGCTAATGAACCAAGTTCCATAAAAGCACGTTTTTACATGTAACAATTCTATTAGAACGTCTGACTGCAGTATCGGGCCCCGCGGAATGCGACGTGACCACTTCGCTGCAATGAGATAAAAGCAAAGGCGTGGCTGCTCATCAGCTTTGTCAAGCTCAGCGCGACGAAACTGCTCGATGTCGGGTCAAGGGATCACCTTGGGCGACGCATGCTAAAGCATCCCGTTCCCAAGGGGAACCCGTTTCGGAGCGGCGACCCCTGGTGCCCCGGCCGGTTGCTCACCTGCAGAAGCGGCGACAGCGAGCAGCTCCATCGGGGGGCGGCCGCACGGCGGCAGTCAGTAGCGTGTCCGAGCGGCCTGGCGTAACAGAAGAGGAGCCATGCTGGCCACCGCTGCGACTCTGCTGCTCGCCGGCGTCGCTGCCGGCCCCCTCGCCGCTGCCACGCATGGTAAGAAACCTCTGCCGCAGAAGCAGCAGCAGCAACAGCAACGGCAGCAACAGCGGCTATCTTTTTTATACGGCCGGGACGTGGTTGCATGCCGTCTTTATCGGCCACTGCAGCGGGAAACACACCGGTTACGCGACACCCGCCGTCTTGCACCTCCGTTGCGCGCACTGGGAGGCCCGGTGCGTTCCGAAGGGAACAATGCTGTCACGCAGCGTTACAAGAGGGCGAAGCTAGGTTGTCCTAATGGTCCTAAAGCTGGAGAAAAATTGGCAGTGTGCGGTCTTGTGACGAACACTCGTAGTGAGGCAAGTCTGGACTGCGCGCGAGTCACATCGCGGGAGGAAAACACAGCGAAATTTGGCTGCACCTGCGCCATTTGAATCGCGGTCGTGAATGTGCCGCTTGTGAGCCTATTTATGCTGATCCTTGGTCATAACCATTGAGACTAATGACACTAGCCCTCCTTGTAATACGGTTCGAACTCAGCCAAGAACAGCTGGCAGAGCGACTGCAGTGCTTTGTCTCGTTCCTGTCTCCAGCAAACAGGCAGCATTAACCTTGGTATCGCGGCTTCCTGCGTGATCCTTGTTTGAAGTTATGGGCACTCACTTGAGGAGCAGCGAGTTTCTTAGTTCGAAAGAGAAAGATCACGACTTGAGGGGATATTTACGCTGGTATTTTCAAGCAACGGTGACATATCGACAGAACATACATCCGGCAGGGAACGCAGGGAAGTCTTTAGACTAGATCTGTTGCACGTTTCGGGGCGACATTCCGCGGTATCCCTTTAAAAACTTCTCGCTTGCACTTAAGCGTCTTCCCCGTGCTTAGACATAACAGACAAAGTTGTGGGCTTTAAAGAAACATATACAAACAAAGGACGAGTAATAGATCTGGGTAGATTTTGTGATACTACGCCAGACACACGGTAATAACGGAAGCTTTCAAGGAAGGCCTAGAACAGAAATGCATGATTAGCAAGACTTCGACGCATCTATCTGCAGACGTTATTGTAGTGCCACTAATTTCGCGGCATGAAGTCGCACAAAGATTCATTATACTTCTAGCCATCAAGCTGGTAGACGAAAAACAAAATTATGATATAAGTGCAGCGGCGCTTAAAGCCTTAAAGACCATGGTGGTGATTCTTATGGCGCCACTTATAACACTGAGCACACCTCTGCTCAGCAGTTCCAAAAACTAATTTGCCTACGAATTCTTCAGTTGCGCTAACGCAAACTTGGACTGTCAAGGTTGTCCGAGTTAGCGCGTTGCCGCCACTCCGGCATCCGGTGCATCGTCAGCGACTTGCAAAGCTTGCCCAGAACAACAGTCATAAACAAGTGCAGTTTGGCTTAGTAGTATTAGTCGAGCGCATGCAGCACAAACGCGGCTGACAGCCAGAAAGCAGCGGGCACCACAACGCACTTAGGAGTGCATTGGGTGCTAACGCTCTTGTTGGCAACCCCGTCACAATGGCTCTGCGGCAACTGCGTAAGGGTATCGGTTTTAATGCGTTACAACTGTCGCTGCGCAGGCTGTGGCATCAGGGAGAGGGAGTACGCCGCCTTCAACATTATTGGAGGGGCACCGGCGCTTCCAGGCGAGTTTCCCTGGCAGGTGAGTTTGCTGAATGCAGCACAGCTAAAAGCTGCGCAGGTTCCACTCCTTTTGTGATGCATTAACCCCCTAAATAGTACTTGCCTAATGTGGACTTGGTTCCTGCTATGGACATAGGTATAGATACCTCCGTGCGGTAGCGATGAAGAAAAAAGATCAGACCCGACGGCCGTTCAGATCATGACCGGGCCAAGATTAGTTGGTCAAGCGATGAGGCGATCGATACGAATCAAATCACTGCACGCCAACCCTTGACGTTTGACTGGAGTGTTTACTGCCGGCAGTGTGGTCGAAGTGGCTCTTTTAAATCGTTTTGTTGCAGATTTTCATTCAGAAACAAGTATTTCGGCTAAATATGGCGTAGTAACATGTGAACGGCTTCGAACTAATCGATCACAAATGGCGCTCTCATGCCTGGAACGGTAATTGCATCTTTCGAATATGATAAAACTTTGTAATTGCGCGAAATCGGTGACTACGCGAAGGTTATGACTAAAACAGTATATGTAGTTAGTCCTAAACATTCGCGGTAATGACCCACCATATATCTCTGGACATAAGTGTGCGAACAATCAAGATGAGTGTCGCATTTTGTGAATTCATTGATCACTTACTACGCATCTAGCCATGTAGTCCATCATGAAGGAATTTTGAGCGTTTTAGAAACAATATATGATGACGTTGATACTGTCACCTTCGTCGCTCCTTTGTTTTTGTTCTCTTCTTGAATGACAAGGGAAGAACCCTGATACCCCTCGTGCTTCAAAATGTTCGCAGTTCTCGTAGAAGGCACTATGTTGTCCCTACCGTATGACGACGCTTTTCGCATAGCGACGTTGTGTTGTTTGGAATGAGAAAAATTCTTAATACAAAGAAGTAAGATTCATATATGTGAAGCACGCGTGTGCATATGTGCCTATGTAGAGCACCACACTTAAATTTGGATGCGAAATAACTTGCGAAGTGAGGACAGAAGGCAACGTTGCGATGGGATGTACGTAATTCATTACCTCTCAGTGACACAGTGGAGGCATGTAAAATAGTTTATTTAGTGTCAGTGGAATAAATTACATTGCAAGGCGCTGACAGGATAATTGTTGCAGAAGTTTTACTACTGTCGGGCAACAACTAACCAAAATGTGACTAACAGCGTCATGTCTACGATTTACCTTCACTGTGCCATATATCTCGATCATGACACACATCAAATATGGAATCAAGTTATCCGCTGGTATTCACAGCGTTTCGGACAGCTATGTCGATAAGCCTCACTGATCTAAGCAGTGGAGTGGTTTGCTAACAGTAGCTAAAGGTATGACGATGGCGCACCCGGTCAATTTATTTTCCTGATGCGTCGGATGCACTTTATCACTGGTTTTTAAGGCTATGGCTTCGAAGGTACTTCGGGTACGATGGGTATATCTTTTTTTTGCCAAGTAGACCACACAGATTCAATTACTGTTTTAACGTGTAAGCATTAGTAGTCTCATCGTGAAGAAAAGCGTCCGCAGAAGGTATCCGCAAAAACTGTCAGCAGAAAGTGCGAGCAGAAAGTGTCACTCCGTGTTCCCAAACTTGGCGCTCTGGACACTCTAAACTTGATTTCAACAAATATGGTGTTTGGTTTGGTTTGGTTTGTTGGGTTTAACGTCCCAAAGCAACTCAGGCTATGAGAGACGCCGTAGTGGAGGGCTCCGGAAATTTCGACCACCTGGGGTTCTTTAACGTGCACTGACATCGCACAGCACACGGGTGTCCATTATAATTTAATAGTGGCCAACTGAATGGTGACTTCAAAATTTAGGTAGTCTATTGGCAAACTTTTATCTGTTTACACATTCTCTGCCCGTGTGAGGCTGCGTGCCCCCTTGGAATTTTTTCAAAGAACGATGTGTTGGGCACGATATCACATTTGCTACTATGCGCTAACGTCTGCTGTCGATCGCAACAGGATCAATTTAATTTCGAACGATTGTATACGTGCGGGACTTGCTAGCAGCGTGCAGCATTTATTCATTGTT